>NW_027397086.1:5712457-5837457 GCF_003265705.2 Callorhinus ursinus
TGAAAACAGCCATCCTGTATCGAGACCTTATTATGTGCTGTGTGCGGGGCTTAGACACCAACAGGCTGAATCTTGCTGGATTTTCACCCCAGCCCAGAGAGGGATTTGGTGCCATCATGCCCATTTTTATGGATGCAGACACAAAGAAATGATATCACTTGTCCTATCAATAATTGGATGCCCAGGAAGCAGCGGAGTGGTTTTGAACTCAGGTCTGACGGACCCTAGGGCTTTTGCCTTTGACATTACGTGATGCAGGTAATGCAGAAGGCACCATCAGACAGGCCTGACTCAAAGCCCAGCCCAGGAAACGAATTTCCACGTGACCTTGGGCATGCTGGTTCCTAGTCTGAAGGTCCAGGTGGACTCCATGAGGCCAGCAGTCCTCACATGGGGGGGCTAATGACCCAGTAGACACGTAGGAAATGTCCTTTGTTATTACCATTCTCTTTTTTCTTTCCTTTACCTCTGATCGGTATAAGCTGGTTCCAGGTTCCAATTCCAGTGGAAGGAGGCCAGGGAGGGAAACTGAGGCAAGCAGCAGTAATCGCGCGTGGCAAAGTCAACCCAGCTGGATTAAGTGGTGGGGTACCTCCACTACTGACCCTGCAGGCTGGCTTGGGTGCTGGTGTGGGGGGGGGGCCCAGTTTGCCTGCTGCCCCCCCCCAACCAGACATCCCTGCTCAGATTCTTCCTCCTGCCACCTCAGTACCTGGCCCCAGGGGCTGAGGGACACAGGAGAGTCAGACCCAGACCGTTTGGAGAGGCAGAGGAGAATCGGGGTATCTGCCCAGGCACTGCCTGTGGCCTCACGGGGCATGGTAGGCATGCAGGAGGCTCAAATCCTAGCTCCACAACTCACAGGCTGTGTGACCTCAGGTATGTTCCTGCACCTTTTTGTCCCTCACCAACGAAGATAACGTTTGCATCTCCTCATGGGGATGTCAAGAGCATTTAGCCCGCTGACACCAGGTCAACGCCAGGCTTGATCCTGTTCCCCAAGGGCAGGAATGGCCATGATTTGTGTTGTTCAGACCCATCGCCCAGAGGGGTAACCAAAGGCTCCAGGAGCATGGTGACTTGCCCAAGCCCACCCAGCTCCCAAGTGTCCCAGCTGGCTCAGAGGGCCCTGGCTGTGAGCTCCGTAAGGAGAGGGACCCATCTGTCTTCTTTCTTGTTGAAGCCCCGTACTCAGCCCAAGGACTGGGGAGGGAAAGGAAGGGAAGGGAATTGAGATGGGTCAACAAGGATTTCACCAGGGGAAGGGGAAGGACATTCTAGAGGCAGCAGTGTGGGCAAAGGCAGGGAAATGTGAAAGAGGTCACTGTGTTCAGAAATTGGAGGGCCCCCCCTCCCCCCGTGCTCCTGGGTGGGAATGAGAGGCAGGTGACAGAGGGAGGGGGCCGGTTTTGCACTGGTAAATGCTTAATAACTGGCGATCCTTAACAACTGGGGTGGGGAGGGAAAGAGAACTGGACTTGTAGCATTAGCCAATTTACATAGTATAAATTCTCCCACCACGGCTGATTTCCAGGTACCAACACATCGACCAGCTCACAAAATTCCTGAGAATTTAACAACCAGTGCAAGCAGGGAAGCCCAAGGGGAGGTCAGGGCCCTCCTCCTGCTGCCGCCTGACCAGCTAGAGCACACCTCAACTCACACATGGGAGATGGTTTCCTGGCAACGGTGCCTCTGTGGGTCCCAACTTCCCACCTGAGCAATGGGCTAATGGTTCCTGGGCAGAGGCAGCCTGCCCAAGTGGATCCAAGTCCAAGGGTAGTGACATCCCTATCTCCTCTCCCCACCTCGTCCCCCTCTGGGGCAGAAGGAGGGCGATGGGCTGTCGGGGGAAGGCCAGAGCCCACCCAGGCCCCCTTTCTACCCCCTATTGCCCACCCCAGCTGGGGAGACAGGGCCCTGCCAAGCAGGTGGTGGTGGGGTCACCTTGGAGAGAGTTATTGGGGCCTGGACCGAGGCAGGAAGATAGTATGCACTGAAGGCCACAGCCAAGGACACTAATCTGAACAGACAAGGAATCAATGGGAATTTCTATTTAGGGAGGAAATCAATAGGAATTTCAAGGTAGGAAAAAGGGGAATTACCTTTAATTGGAGTTCTCGTCCACTAGGGTCTCTGGTGGGGCCAGGGCTCACCGGCCCTTCGAGGGACAGCCAGAGCAGACCCCCGCTCTGCCTAGGCCCTGTCTGGTATCCCTCCCGCCAGGGAAGACACTCCTCCTCTCAAGGAGCCCTTTGGCCTTGGGGTAGGGGACCACAATTGAGTAAGCACACAGAGGCCTCAACGTCCAGCACTTGCAAAACCATTTCCTTATCTCTTAGGCAGGGACAGTAGAGATACTGGCCTCCTCAGTAAGGAGCCAATTCCAGGTATGTGAGGCCCAGAGAGGTTAAACAACTTGCACAAGGTCACACAGCTAGGAAATAGATACTGGGATTTGAACCCAGGCCAACAGAACACCAGAACCTGGGCTCTAACCACTGTGCTCCACCGCCCTATAAGAGGTTCAGCCCTGCTAGATGTGCCCCAGACTGTCCATGCACCATCTGGCAGAAACCTGGTTGCTGGAGGTGACAGGGGCACAGGGGGCCTGCCAGAGAGAAGCAGGGTAGGTTCAAGCCACGTGGAGAGGACCCTAAGACTAGCTGCCTCCATTGCCATCCCCCCACATGTGCACGTGCACATAGAGGCATCCCTCGGGGCCACATCCCCACAAGAAAAAGGACGCTCTCGGAAGGAGGCCCTGTACCACCCAGATTCCTAAGCAGACCCCACCAGCAGGCAGATCTGGCTCCTAAGTGCCTGGTGGAGAAACTGCAGTGTGGAGTCATATACCCACCGTTGCCCCGAGGATGGCGACTGCACATGCAGTTGGGGGCCCTCTAAGAGCCTGACTACAGACCCAGGTCACAGCAAGGGAGCTCCTCTGGGCAGAGGGCCTACTGTGTGTCAGGCCCTATTCTAGGAGCCTTTCTGTGGTGTTTCACGGATCCTGTGGGAAATGAGGGACCGTGCCCCTGGAAGCAGAGCTGGGGGGCACAGGGCAAGTGGAGGGCCAGCCTTTCAAAAGTGGGATCCCTCCTAGAGTTCTTAAGGCAATGCCTTGGTCTGATGAGTGCACAGACTTTGTTATGAAAGACTTGGAAGAAGTTGGGGGGGTGCACAGCTGAAACCACAAGGGGAGGGGATATAAACCTGGGGGGAGATGTCTCTTCTACGTGTTTGCCCCACTCCAGGCCCCACATGCTCCCCCCTCCCCAGGGACCCTCACTTGGCCTCTCTGTTAGCTTTCTTCTCCAGATGAGAAAACTAAGGCCAGAGGGGCAAGGGGACATGCCCAAGATCATGTGGTAGAAGGAGGCACAGGATTTGAACCCAGCATGATGTCCCACAGCACACATGGCCCTCCTGGGCCAGAGGGTACAGCCAGCCCATGGCTTCCAGGGGTGACAAGGGGATGGGAGGGGAAAGGCTGTTCAGAGCTGAATCTGGGGGCAGGTGGGGAGGGTTGCTTACCAGGCTTCAGTTGGCCAATTTGGGACTCAGGTCTCTGGCCTCGATGGAGGCCTGGAGTCGTTAAGGACAGAGCCCCAAGGCAGATATCTAGTGCTGGGGGCGTCCCTTCACCCCCACTTCCCTTAGTAATTTCAGCCCAAACCCGCAGGGGGTGCCAAGGACACAGGGGCCGTGAAAGGGCTTTGGCTCCAGGCCGAGGTTCTGCAGGCCACTTACTCCCAGTATGACCTTGGACAAGGGGCTTGACGTCTCGAATCTCAGTTTCCTGGTTTGGGAACAAGAGTGATCAACTCTACCATACAGGTTGTCGTACAGATCGGAAGAACCACGGATTGTGAAGCACGGTCCCTGAGGAAGTGTCTAAGGGACATTTGCCGAAGGGGCGAACATGTCGCAGAGCCGAGGGATGACGGCCGAGCGCGGCTGAGCTGATGAAGAACTGGCTGCACCCTGCCCTCACCAGCCAGCCGCGCAGAGGGGTCTCCCTCTGGTGAGACCAAGAGGGGTCCCCAGAGGGGTGCCCCCAGTTGCCCAGGGAAGCCTCCACCCAGGCGTGGGGCAAGTGGTCTGAACGTGGACACTCACGTCACCAGCAGCCCAGAGCATGGATCTGGGCAGGGCGCAGATCTGGGCCACTGACCATCACCCCACTATTCTTTACATTCCTTGCTTTTCTTTTCAACACAAGCACTGCAGCCTCAGCTCTCTTAAAACAAATGAAACCCCATGAATGGCAGAGAATGGTCTTTCTGGGCCACACACAAGCCCCAGCGGCCAATTCAAGGGAGAATGAAGGCCGGGCATCCAAGGCCACCTCTCCCCTCGCTCCCAGGCACACCCGGGCTGGCCTGTTTTGGGGAACAGAGGCCCAAACCCAGAAAGGAATCTAGGCTGAGCCACCCAGCAGGGGACACGCTGGGGATGCTGAGCCATCAAGGCTCCCCTGCGGCACTGGCTCTGGGCGCCAGGCTCTTCCCATTCTTCCTCCTGTACCTCGGGGCAGCCTGCAGGTGTGGCTTATGAGCCCTGCTCGGAAGACGCTGAGGCCCCGGGGGGGCGGGAAGAAGCTTGTTCAAGACCCCGCGCACCCTGGGCTGACTGCGCCACGCTCCCTGGACACGGAGGGCTTGGGGTCTCCTGCAGGCAGGCAAGTAGGGAGCTCGCCCCTTTGCTCCCTCCTCCACACCCTTCACCCAGGCCTGCGAGCGTCTCAGGAAGAGGCCTGTCCCCGTCCGCTCCCGGGTCAGCTGGGCTCAGCTGGAGCTCCAGGTTATTGGAAGCTGCCGGGGCCCCCCGTACAACTCATTAAGGACAGGCGCGGGGTCAGCAAGTTTCACGGGCCCCATAAAGCATCCCTCGTTGCCACTGTAGCACTCAGCTCGCCCTGGCAACCTGTCCATCCGGAGCAGCGAGGATGAGTTTCTTCTTTAAGGAACCTATCTCCCAGACTCATAAAATCACCAGAAATGCCACGGGGGGAGAGGGGGGGGGTCTGTGCCCTGAAAGATAATTACAGGGGTGACACATCCGCCCCTGGAGGTTGGTACAAGGGGAGCAGATTCCCCTCGACCGAGGCCCCAAGGTTATGTGTCCTCACAGGGCTGGGCCCTGTGCTCATGAGCCCTTGGAGCCCTATTATCTCATTAAGGCCACAAAACAGTCCTATAGGGTAGAGGGTGTTATTAGCCCCATTTTACAGATGTAGAAACAGAGGCTGGGAGTGGTGAGCCAGACTAAGCCAAGTTGGGGAAGACAGAGCTGGGATTGGGACCCAGAGCCAAGCTCCCAAGGGCTCTGTGTTGGCCACAGCACCACCGCGGTGAGCAGTGCTCGCTGGCTTTAGCAAGGCACCCCCAATGCCCCAGTGCCCCCCACTTGTGTGCATAAATGAGGCCATAGGAGCAACAGCACAAGACTTGTGGGGGCTGCTGTGAGTAGCAGGGGAGAAAACCCAGTCACACCCTGCGCGGGGCCCGGCACACAGCACCGCTCAGCAAAGGTAGTGTGGCTCCCGAGACAGAGTCCTTGCTCTTCCCCTCCCTGTACGCCCTCCCTCCCCCCTGGTCAGCCCCTCATGCCCAGAACCCCTGCAGTTAGAAGGGGTCCCCAGCCCTGCACGCCCCTTGGACACTGCTCCACAGGAGACTCCTCGGGCCCCACAGCTGCCCCCCCTTCTCCCCTCCTCACCACCCAACATTCTTATCCCCCACCGCAGCCCCCCAGACCGGGCCTGTTGGGACGAGAGTAGGGAGAGGAGACCAGAGCCTAGGAGTTATGCCTGAGGACTTAAGGTCTTGAAAACAAGGGTATTCCAGAGGTAGGGGGCAGGCAGGGATGAGGGGGTGTCACCCCAGTTCCTCAGTGAGGAAACCTTACTGGAAATACGCGTTGGCTAATGCTGCCATAGGTGGGGAGCAGGGTACAGAGAGCGGGGAAGAGAGCAATTCAAAAAGCTCAGTTACAATAGGGTGGGACACATACCCTGTCCTCACCGCATGAGTGCACCTGCACGCGAGCGCACGCACACACACCCAGGGAAAGAGCCCGGAATCCACTGCAGACCATACTTTACCCCCTCCCTAGTCAGCAACCTCAGATACACCCGTTACCAGGAAAAATCTAACTCAGAACATCCTAAAGCTCCGACTCACACATGTGCCTCTGACACAGGTGTGCTGACACACCTGTACATGGGCGGACAGCCATATGCAAGGCCACGAACGGGTGTGCATCGGTGTGGGCACAGGCGAAAACACGCAGCCTCTCATAAGCACTGACACAAACGTGGGCACACGGGGAGGCATGCACAGATTCCGAGGCCCACGGACGCCTGAACTAGCCTATACAAGTGTGCGCTCCAGTGTGGACCGTGGAGTGAGGGCCATACCCCAGCCCAGCCTGCCCCGCCTGCACCACCGGTGAGTTAGCTAGATGCTGCTGCTTCTGCCCCCATCCCATCCCCACATGAGCCCTTTGGCATGGGGCTCCTTTGAGCCTTTGAAACCCCCACAGGGGCTGTGGTGCAGCAGGGAAAGTGGGGGGCACAGGCCACCCAAGCCCAGCACGCCCTTAGTGTCATGCCCACATGACCCGCCAAGCGGGCAACCTTGCGCCCTCCCTGGTCACCTGGAAAATGGGCATTCCGGAGGGCACCAGGTGACTTCCTGGGGAGATGAGAGGAGGAGGGTGACAGGGATAGAGGCTCAGGAGGAGGGGAAGGGGAAAGGAGGGAGGAGAAGGGGAGCACAGAAGGCAGAGGAGGTCCACCAGGGAGTGACTGGTTGCCATCTTTAGGGACAGGGCATTCCTACCATCCCTAAGGTGCTCTGTAACTAACTTATCTGTGGGGTCTATTGTTCATTGTCTGGCTGTTACCCCCTTCTGTTTAGAACTTAGATGGGGGTAGCACATAGTAGATGCTTAATAAATGTTTATTTTTATGCATGAATGTCTAGTTCTGAGCACTGCCCCCCCCCTCCATCGACCACCTCTGGTTGCTAGTTAGGCTCCTCCTGCATCTCAGCAAATAGATCTTGCCCATGCCCTGACCCCCAGCACCAGGAGCCGCACGGGGTTGCCTCCCTAGAGGATAAGAGATACTCTAACTGGAAGAGAGGAGTCATGAGTGCGGTGGGGGGTGTGCAGGATATACAGTCCCCCCAGGCAGTCCCTCCCCAGGGCGCTCCCAAGGAACCTACCCTCCTGGGCAATAGACCCTCTCCCAGGGTACAATTATCACCCAGGAGCTGACTCTCTAACCAACTGCCTCATGGCCTTCTCTGGCCAACCTCCAGGCCCTCTTTCCCTTCCTCCTAAACCTGCTCCCCTCATAGGCACCCCAGTGGCCACCCAGCACCCCTTCTCCCCATCCCCTGAAATCAGGAACAAGGTAAGAATGTTTTCTCTCCCCACTTCTACCCAACATTGTACTGGACATTCTAGCCAGGGCAACTAGGTAAGAAAAAGAAACAAAAAGCATCCATTTTGGAAAATAAGAAGTAAAATTATCTCTATTTGCAAGTGACATGATCTTGTATATAGAAAATTTTAAGGAATCCACAACAAAGCTATTGAAGCTAATAAGAGAATTCAGCAAGATTGCAAGATATATGTTCAATATATAAAAATCAGCCATATTTCTATAAGGTAGTTATGAACAAACCAAAAACAAAATTAAGAAGCAATTCCATTTACAATAGCATCAAAAAGAACAAAATACTGGGGCACCTGGGTGGCTCAGTCATTAAGCATCTGCCTTCTGCTCAGGTCATGATCCCAGGGTCCTGGGATCGAGCCCCGCATCGGGCTCCCTGCTCGGCGGGAAGCCTGCTTCTCCCTCTCCCACTCCCCCTGCTTGTGTTCCCTCTCTCGCTGTGTCTCTCTCTGTCAAATAAGTAAATAAAAATAAATAAATAAATAAATAAATAAATAAATAACAAAATACTTAGGAATAAATTTAACAGAAGAAGTGAAGACTTATCTTCTGAAAACTATAAAATATTGTCTAAAGGACTTAAAGATCCAAATAAATGGAAAGACAGCCTATGTTTGTGGATTAGAAGACAATTTTGTTAAAGTGACAATAATCCCCAAATGGATCTACATATTCAGTGTAATCCTTAACAAAATCCCAGCTGCCATTCTTGCGGAAATGGACAAGTTGATCCTAAAATGCACATGGAAGTGCAAAGGAGCAAGAATAAATCCAGTCTCGAAAAATAACGAAGTTGGAGGGCTCACACTTCCTGATTTCAACACTTTTTACAGACTTACAGAAATCAGCACTACACGGTGTTATCATGAGGACAGATGTGCAAATCAATGGGATGGAATTGACAGACAAGAACTGGACATGTAATTGATATTGGACAGCATTACCAACACAACTCAATGGGGAAAGAGTATTCTTTTCAACACATAGTGCCGAGATAAGTGGATATCCACATGCAAAAGGATGAAGTTGGACCCCTAGCTCACACTATGTACAAAATTAATTCAAAATGGATCTACATACAAGATCTATGACTGTAAAACTCTTAGAAGAAAAACAGATGTAATGTTGGATTAGGCAACAATTTCGTAGATGATTCCTTGGACACCTAAAGCACAGCAACCAAAGGAAAGCATTTGCCCTCACCCCACTCTGTCCAGACTTGTTCCTGCCTGTGTCTCATCTGAAGCCCCAGCGTGCCTAATCCTGCTGTCTCCATCCCAGCACATTTCCCTGATCCTGACCTTCTTCCCTCTGACCTAACCCTCAATCCCCAGGGGTTTACCTTCTCATCACAAGCCCTAAGCTCTCTCTGCCTGGTCCCCAAACCCCTTCCCCAGGTTCTCCTGAGCCACTCTTCTACTGAGCTGGACTGGGGCCTGCATCTCAGCCCCAAGACTTAGCAGTGTGGGGCCCCAAGCAAATCATGACCTCTCCCTGAGCCTTAGTTTCCTCCTCTGTGAAATGGGGACCACTGGGTCACACTGAAAGAAAATTCAACTTGAATGAGCTTAAGCTAAGATGAGATTTTTATTGGAAGGATGCTAGAATCAGAGATATCCTAGGACTGAAGGAGGAGTAGAAAATCCAGGCCACAGGAGAGGAAGGATGGGGCCAGGCCCAGGAGCAGCTGGAACTAGAGATGAGGAAGGTAGCAGGGCTCTTTATTCATCTCTCCTACAACGTGGATTCCCTCTCCCCTTTCGCTGAGGTCTGGCTTTTGTCCAGAGTAGAAAATATGGCTGACAACGGCCTTAGAGATCTGCATTTAAATCTTTACCTTTTGACTTCATTAAAATTAACCACTCCTAGGCAAGATGGCGGAGGAGTAGGAGACCTGGATTTCGTCTGGTCTCAGGAATTCAGCAGAATAGGGATCAAACCATTCTGAACACCTACGAACTCAACAGGAGATCGAAGAGGAGAGTAGCAACAACTCTCTGAACAGAGAAGCGACCACTTACTGGAAGACAGGACGTGCGGAGAAGTGAATCCGAGGCGATATTCGGGAGGATAGACGGCGGGGGAGGGGGCCTCCGTCGGCCGCTTCTGGCAAGTGCTAGAGCCGCGGAGCACAAAATCGGAACTTTTAGAAGCCGGCTCCGCTGAGGGACATCGCTCCAGTGGCTAAGCGGTGGGTGGAACTCTAGTGGGACAGTGTGGTCTCAGGACCCTCGGGGTCAAGAAAGACCGGGGGTGCCTGAGTGCGGCAGAGCTCCCAGGGATCAGAGCGGGGAAGCCGGCTGCAGAGACGGAGCCGAGGCGCGGGCTCTCAGCTTGGGGTTGTCATAAACTGTGATCTGCGGCCCAGTCGGGGCACGGCTCCTCCAGCAGGGACCCAACAAGCGGCAGATCCGGGGAGACTCCCCTTCCTCCCCCGGGAGGAGCAGCGCGGGAGCGCACCACAGGGATCTGCTGGGTTTGGAGACTCCACACGGGGTCGGGTGCCAGAGATAGAAATGCTCGGTCACAGGCCGGGTGAGCACGGAGTGCGGCCGGAGACTGGGGAGACGGGAGTGACTGCTTTTCTCTGGGGGCTCACTGAGGAGTGGGGCCCCGAGTTCTCGGCTCCTCTGGGGCGGAGATTAGGAGGCCGCCATTTTCACTGTCCTCTTCCAAAGCCACACCGAGAGCTTGCAGGGAACAAAAGCTCCTGAGAGCAAACCCAAGCAGCTTGCTTAGCCCGGACCCACAAGGGCGGGGCAATTCCACCTCCGGCAAAGACATTTGGAAACCACAGCAACAGGCCCCTCCCCCAGAAGATCAGCAAGAACAGCCAGCAAGGCAAGACCAAGTTTACCGATCAAAGAGAACGGGAGAACTCCAGCGCTACGGGAATACTGCACATAGAATTCATGGCTTTTTTTACCATGATTCTTTAGTTTTTCAAAGTTTTTTAACTTTTTTTTTTAATTTCTCTTTTTCCCTTTTTCAACCAACATCTTATCAATCCATTTTTTTAAAAAAAAATTATTTTTCATTTTTAGAGTGATATTTTATCCCTTCATAGTAGTTACCCTTATTTTTGGCATATATATATATAAGTTGTTCTCTCTTTAAAATTTTGAGATACAGTTTCTTCTAACAGATCAAAATATACCCTAAATCACTAGTGTATGGCTTTGTTCTAGTCTCCTGCCTGATCAGATTCTCTCCCTTTTTTTTTTAAATCCTCTTCTTTCTTTTTTCAAACTTCTTATCGTATCAATTCCTTTTATAAAATCTTTTATAATTTTCATCTTTACAGTCATCTTCCATCCTTTCATTGTATCAACCCTTATTTTGTACATATATAAGTCTTTCTTCCTTTAAAATTTTAGGAGGCACTTTTTTCTAACAGACCAAAATACGCCCAAAAGCTAGTCTGTGGCACTGATCTATGCACTAGCCTGATCATATTTGATCATATTCAGTTTTTTTTGTATTGTTCTCTTTTTGTTTTTAATCTTTTTCTTTTTGGTTTTTTTTTTCTTTCTTTCTTTTCTCTTTCTTTCCCTTTCTTTTACCCTGGTTTCGGGTCTTTTCTGATTTGTATAGAGTATATTTGCTGGGGACGTTGTTAACCTGTTGGCATTTTGTTCTCTCATTCATCTATTCTCCTCTGGACAAAATGACAAGACAAAAAAAATCACCTCAGCAAAAAGAACAAAAGATAGTACTGTCAGCCAGGGACCTACTCAAAACGGACATTAGTACGATGTCGGACCTAGAGTTCAAAATCATGACTTTAAAGATACTAGCTGGGCTTGAAAAAAGCGTGGAAGTTATTAGAGAGACCCTTTCTGGAGAAATAAAAGAACTAAAAATCTAACCAAGTCAAAATCAAAAAGGCTATTAATGAAGTGCAATCAAAAATGGGGGCACTAACTGCTAGGATAAATGAGGCAGAAGAGAGAATCAGCGATATAGAAGACCAAATGATGGAAAATAATGAGGCTGAGAAAAAGAGAGAAACAACTACAGGATCACGAGGGCAGAATTCGAGAGATAAGTGATATGATAAGACGAAACAACATTAGAATAATTGGGATCCCAGAAGAAGAAGAAAGAGAGAGAGGGCAGAAGGTATATTGGAGCAAATTATAGCAGAGAACTTCCCTAATGTGGGGAAGGAAACAGGCATCAAAATCCAGGTGGCACAGAGAACCCCTCTCAAAAACCATAAAAATAGATCAACACCCTGACATCTAATAGTAAAACTTACGAGTCTCAGAGACAAAGAGAAAATCCTGAAAGCAGCTCGGGAAAAGACATATGTAACCTACAATGGTAGAAACATTAGATTGGCAACAGACCTATCCACAGAGACCTGGCAGGCCAGAAAATACTGGAATGATATCTTCAGAGCACTAAACGAGAAAAATATGCAGCCAAGAATACTATATCCAGCTAGGCTCTCATTGAAAATTGAAGGAGAGATAAAAAGCTTTCAGGACAAACAAAAACTAAAGGAATTTGCAAACACAAAACCAGCCCTAAAAGAAATATTGAAAGGGGTCCTCTAAGCAAAGAGAGAGCCTAAAAGCAGCACAGATCAGAAAGGAACAGAGACAATATACAGTCACAGTCACCTTACAGGCAATACAATGGCACTAAATTCATACCTTTCAATAGTTACCCTGAATGTAAATGGGCTAAATGCCCCAATCAAAAGACACAGGCTATCAGATTGGATTAAAAAACAAGACCCATCAATATGCTGTCTGCAAGAGACTCATTTTAGTCCCAAAGACACCCCCAGATTGAAAGTGAGGGGGTGGAAAACCATTTACCATGCTAATGGACACCAAAAGAAAGCTGGGATGGCAATCCTTATATCAGACAAATTAGATTTTAAACCAAAGACTGTAATAAGAGATGAGGAAGGACACTATATCCTACTTAAAGGTTCTATCCAACAAGAAGATCTAACAATTGTAAATATCTATGCCCCGAACATGGGAGCAGCCAATTATATAAGGCAATTAATAACAAAAGCGAAGAAACACATTGACAGCAATACAATAATAGTGGGGGACTTTAACACCCCCCTGACTGAAATGGACAGATCATCTAAGCAAAAGATCAACAAGGAAATAAAGACTTTAAATGACACACTGGACCAAATGGACTTCACAGACATATTCAGAACATTCCATCCCAAAGCAATGGAATACACATTCTTCTCTAGTGCCCATGGAACATTCTCCAGAATTGATCACATCCTAGGTCACAAATCAGGTCTCAACCGATACCAAAAGATTGGGATTATTCCCTGCATATTTTCAGACCACAATGCTTTGAAACTAGAACTCAATCACAAGAGGAAAGTCGGAAAGAACTCAAATGCATGGAGGCTAAAGAGCATCCTACTAAAGAATGAATGGGTCAACCAGGAAATTAAAGAAGAATTAAAAAAAATTCATGGCAACCAATGAAAATGAAAACACAACTGTTCAAAATCTTTGGGATACAGCAAAGGCAGTCCCGAGAGGAAAGTATATAGCAATACAAGCCTTTCTCGAGAAACAAGAAAGGTCTCAAATACACAACCTAACCCTACACCTAAAGGAGCTAGAGAAAGAACAGCAAAGAAAGCCTAAACCCAGCAGGAGAAGAGAAATAATAAAGATCAGAGCAGAAATCAATGAACTAGAAACCAAAAGAACAGTAGAACAGATCAACGAAACTAGGAGCTGGTTCTTTGAAAGAATAAGAAGATTGATAAACCGCTGGCCAGACTTATCAAAAAGAAAAGAGAAATGACCCAAATCAACAAAATCATGAATGAAAGAGGAGAGATCACAACCAACACCAAAGAAATACAAACAATTCTAAGAACATATTATGAGCAACTCTCTGCCAGCAAATTAGATAACCTGGAAGAAATGGGTGCATTCCTAGAGATGTATCAACTACCAAAACTGAACCAGGAAGAAATAGAAAACCTGAACAGACCTATAACCACTAAGGAAATTGAAGCAGTCATCAAAAATCTCCCAACAAACAAAAGCCCAGGGCCAGATGGCTTCCCAGGGGAATTCTATCAGACATTTAAAGAAGAATTAATACCTATTCTCCCGAAACTGTTCCAAAAAATAGAAATGGAAGGAAAACTTCCAAACTCATTTTATGAGGCCACCATTACCTTGATCCCAAAAGCAGACAAAGACCCCATCAAAAAGGAGAACTACAGACCAATATCCTTGATGAACATGGATGCAAAAATTCTCACCAAAATACTAGCCAATAGGATCCAACAGTACATTAAAAGGATTATTCACCATGACCAAGTGGGATTTATCCCGGGGCTGCAAGGCTGGTTCAACATCCGCAAATCAATCAACGTGATACAATATATTAACAAAAGAAAGAACAAGAGTCATATGATCCTCTCAATAGATGCAGAAAAAGCATTTGACAAAGTACAGCATCCTTTCTTGATCAAAACTCTTCAGAGTATAGGGATAGAGGATACATACCTCAAGATCATAAATGCCATCTATGAAAAACCTACAGCGAATATCAGTCTCAATGGGGAAAAGCTGAGAGCTTTTCCCCTAAGGTCAGGAACGCGGCAGGGATGTCCACTCTCACCACTGCTATTCAACATGGTATTAGAAGTCCTAGCCACAGCAATCAGACAACAAAAAGAAATCAAAGGCATCCAAATCAGCAAAGAGGAAATCAAACTCTCACTCTTTGCAGATGATATGATATTGTATGTGGAAAACCCAAAAGACTCCACCCCAAAACTGCTAGAACTCATACAGGAATTCAGTAAAGTAGCAGGATATAAAATCAACGCACAGAAATCAGTGGCATTCCTATACACCAACAACAAGACAGAAGAGGGACAAATCAAGGAGTCGATCCCATTTATAATTGCACCCAAAACCATAAGATGCCTAGGAATAAATTTAACCAAAGAGGCAAAGGATCTGTACTCAGAAAACTATAAAACACTCATGAAAGAAATTGAAGAAGACACAAAGAAATGGAAAAACGTTCCATGCTCAGGGATTGGAAGAACAAACATTGTGAAGATGTCAATGCTACCTAGAGCAATCTACACATTCAAAGCAATCCCCATCAAAATACCATCCACTTTTTTCAAAGAAATGGAACAAATAATCCTAAAATTTGTATGGAACCAGAAGAGACCCCGAATAGCCAGAGGAATATTGAAAAAGAAAAGCAAAGCTGGCGGCATCACAATTCCGGACCTCCAGCTCTATTACAAAGCTGTCATCATCAAGACAGTATGGTACTGGCACAAAAACAGACGCATAGATCAATGGAACAGAATCAAGAGCCCAGAAATGGACCCTCAACTCTATGGTCAACTCATCTTTGACAAAGCAGGAAAGAATGTCCAATGGCAAAAAGACAGTCTCTTCAACAAATGGTGTTGGGAAAATTGGACAGCCACATGCAGAAGAATGAAACTGGACCATTTCCCTACACCACACACAAAAATAGACTCCAAATGGTTGAAAGACCTAAACGTGAGACAGGAGTCCATCCAAATCCTAAAGGAGAACACAGGCAGCAACCTCTTCGACCTCAGCCACAGCAACTTCTTCCTAGAAACATCGCCAAAGGCAAGGGAAGCAAGGGCAAAAATGAACTATTGGGATTTCATCAAGATAAAAAGCTTTTGCACAGCAGAAGAAACAGTCCACAAAACCAAAAGACAACTGACAGAATGGAAGAAAATATTTGCAAATGACATATCAGATAAAGGGCTAGTAACCAAAATCTATAAAGAACTTATGAAACTCAACACCCAAAGAACAAATAATCCAATCAAGAAATGGGCAGAAGACATGAACAGACATTTTTCCAAAGAAGACATCCAAACGGCCAACAGACACATGAAAAAGTGCTCCACGTCGCTCGGCATCAGGGAAATCCAAATCAAAACCTCCATGAGATACCACCTCACACCAGTCAGAATGGCTAAAATTAACAAGTCAGGAAACGACAGATGCTGGCGGGGATGTGGAGAAAGGGGAACCCTCCTACACTGTTGGTGGGAATGCAAGCTGGTGCAGCCACTCTGGAAAACAGTATGGAGGTTCCTCAAACAGTTGAAAATAGAGCTACCATACGATCCAGCAGTTGCACTACTGGGTATTTACCACAAAGGTACAAATGTAGAGATCCGAAGGGGTACGTGCACCCCGTTGTTTATAGCAGCAATGTCCACAACAGCCAAACTGTGGAAAGAGCCAAGATGTCCATCGACAGATGAATGGATAAAGAAGAAGTGGTATATATACACAATGGAATATTATGCAGCCATCAAAAAAATGAGATCTTGCCATTTGCAACGACGTGGATGGAACTGGAGGGTGTTATGCTGAGTGAAATAAGTCAATCAGAGAAAGACATGTATCATATGACCTCACTGATATGAGGAATTCTTAATCTCAGGAAACAAACTGAGTGTTGCTGAGTGGTGGGGGGTGGGAGGGATGGGGTGGCTTGGTGATAGACATTGGGGAGGGTATGTGCTATGGTGAGCGCTGTGAATTGTGCAAGACTGTTGAATCACAGATCTGTACTTCTGAAACAAATAATGCAAGATATGTTAGGAAAAAAGAAAAAGAAGATAGCAGGAGGGGAAGAATGAAGGGGAGTAAGTCAGAGGGGGAGACGAACCATGAGAGACGATGGACTCTGAAAAACAAACTGAGGGTTCTTGTGGGGAGGGAGGTGGGGGGATGGGTTAGCCTGGTGATGGGTATTAAGGAGGGCACTCCACAGTGCGTGGAGCACTGGGTGTTATGCACAAACAACGAATCATGGAACACTACATCAAGAACTAATGATGTAATGTATGGTGATTAACATAACAATAAAAAAATTTAAAAAAAATTAACCACTCCTAGTCATCAAAAGCCACCACTAAGACAGTGGAAAAGCAAGCCTCAGAACATATAAAGATCTACTGGAAAGCAGTAAGAAAAAAGGAAACAACCCAGTTTTTATAAAAAGTGGTCAAAAGACTTGAGCAGGCTCCCCACAAAAAAAGGATATCCAAATTATAAGTAAGCCTAGGAAAGTTGCTCAAGGTCACGAACACCGTTAGTCATGGGGAAAATGCGAAGTGATACTCTATGTCCCACCCAGATGACTGAGCTTAGAAGAACAGCCACACCAAGCGTTAGAGAGAATGTGGGGAAACCGGAACTGTGCAACCTTGCTTGGAGGAATATAAATTGGTATGGCCACCTTGGCAGCCTCTACGAAAGCTAGGGAGACAGACCGACAGAACCAAGAAATCCCACTCCTGGCATGTACCCAAGAGAAATGAGTATTTATCCCCACCCAATACGGGCCCAAGAACGTGTGTGAGCAGCCGAGTTCATCAGAGCCCCCAAGGCTGGAGACAACACAAATGTCTAGCAACAAGAGGACGGGTAAGTAAATCCCAGCAAGTTCGGGCCACGGCATCCCGGGTGGCAATGAAGAGAACCATATTACCACGGCATGTAACAGCTCGGGCACTTTTCTAAACACAGGATTTGAATGAAAAGCCAGACATAGAATATGTGCTATTTGATTCCTACACAAAGTCCCAAAAAGGCAAAACTAGTCGATGGTGGTCAAGATCACAGATGTTTATTTGGGGAGGTGTCAGTGGGGAAGAAGCACGAAGGAGCCTGTGGGGTGCTCATTGCCGGTGACATTACATGGGTATGAACAGATGTAAAAGTTTGTCCAGCTGCCTACTTCAGATTTGTGTCCCTTACCAAATGTAAGTTCAGTTAGATAAGAAAGAAAAACAAGTTACCTCCAGCCATCAAAAGGTCTTTGTCAGACCCATGCTCAAGTTCAAAAATCCCACCTGATGGTGCTGGCGGTCAGGACCAGGGAACAAGATGGTGGCCCCATAGGATGGAGTTGGGGGAGGAGGAACTGGGTATTTGGGGGTGCAGCTCCCAGACCAGGGAAGGGGAGGGGAAAGAGAGGCAGAGCAAAACACAACAGTCCCCTCCTTCATCCTCTGAGTCTTCCTCTCCCAATCTGTATGATGGAAACCCTGGTCCTTCCTGCCGCTAAGGTTGAAAGGAGGAGTCAAGAGGTTACTGGCCTCAGGTGCTTGCCTGGGACCGGGGTTCCAGCCACTGCTTGACACAGGGTCCCCTTCCCTTCATTCTTCTGCCCCACCCCCTCTTCCCAGGCCACCCCTGCCCCTCTGTTCCCCCCCTCAGCTCCCCTATTCTGCCCTGTGTGATCCCCAAAGTGAGGACCCATCACTGTATAATTTCAAATTACTTGTAGCTTTACTTAATTAAATGTAAAATCATCGGAATAAAATTATACCTTCATTAGAAATTAACTCCCATTTCAGGCCTGGAATAATGACCGAGCTCTCTCTCTCCCCTCTTCTTCCAAACCACATACAAAATGGTCAGTTAAACTGAATGGGAAAAAAAGTTTAACGACTGCACGGCAATCAAGCTTATTATTATTTAAGCACAAGCTATTACCATGTGCAATGAGGTATCAGCCAATAAATTATCTTTGATAGAGTCAGTCCTTATCTGAGCACAGACAGGCTGTGGCAGGGGAGGTGGTGTGGGGGCTTCCCTGACCAGGTGAGCTGCCCAGACCCAGAGCGGGGACAGTGGGTCCTCAGGACCTCAGGTCAGGACCTCAGGGTCACTTGGATGGGAGCACGGATGTCCTGCCTGACTTTCCAGCCCACGGTGAGGGGCAGATGCTCTGGCACAGGGCAGAGATTGGGATCCCAAAGGGGTCCCTGAAAACAGGCAGGAGCTAGAGGAAGGAGAAAGAGGAGTCTAGGGAAGACAGGGGGCTGGGATGAGGCAGACAGAAACAGAGACAGGAAGAGGAGGAAAGAATCTTCCAGTGACTTGGGGAGGAGTCTGAGACTGGGAAAGAAGGGGACACTCAGAGCAAACACGGCGGGAACGAGGGAACAGAGGGTCCAAGAACCAAGGCCCTGTGCTGTGGGTTTGGAGCCCTTGACCCACTCTAGTCGGAGGGAGGGATTTCCCAGGACAGGGACTTTCAGTGCTAAAATCCGCAGAGTCCAGGCAAACCAGGACACGTGGGTCACCCTGCTCCTGGGTCCTCGAGGCAATCAGTGCCACAGTCCCCACCGCACAGGTGAGAAGACTGAGCCTCAGCGGGGCGAAGCCACTCATCCAGCACCACAGAGACAGAGAAGAGAGGAAAAGACACAGAGGCACAAAACCAAGTAAAGTG
The DNA here is from genome assembly GCF_003265705.2 of Callorhinus ursinus. Classification (NCBI taxonomy): domain Eukaryota; kingdom Metazoa; phylum Chordata; class Mammalia; order Carnivora; family Otariidae; genus Callorhinus; species Callorhinus ursinus. The sequence goes on from NW_027397086.1 coordinate 5,731,209, forward strand.
TCCCCTGATCTTGTCTAACTCCCCACCTTCCCCCCACCTCTGCCTCATCCCAGCGCCTTCCCTGCCCTCCATCCCTCATTTTTCCTTTCTCTGCCCTCTTCTTAAGTCAAGGGCGCCTTTTTGTCCCCAGTCCCTGTCCTGAGCCAGAGATCGACCCCTTACTGTGGGCTGGCTGGAGGGTCAGATGAGACACACATACCCAAGTCTCCATGGCAGGTAGATGGGACACTTGCGGACAGGAAGCTCTCAGGGTCCTCAGACCCCCGACCGTCCACCCCATCACCCTGTCCCAGACTGCAGGCAGAGGCTAGAACCCTCCTCCCAGGGGCTTTTAGGGACCGGCAGACCTGGGTTGGAGCTCACGTTCTAGCTTTGACTCACCCGTTGACCTTGGACAGCTCCTTAACCTTGCTATACTCCTGTCTCCTCACCTGTAAAATGGAGGGTAATGGGACCCCGGTTGTGGGGTTCTGGTAAAAGTTTGATGAGACTGGGTGGGTAAGTGCCCTGTGCAGAGCCTGGCACGAAGCAGCTGTCTTGGGGAAGAGATGCCCTCCACGGGGAAGAGATGCCCTCTGCAGGGCAGCTGCCCCTCTCCTGGGTACGGTCACTTCTCCCACAACCCTCTCTGAGCCTCTCGGCCCCAGACAGAGCAAGAGGGTGAGCCAGCAGGAAGACCCTGTGGGAGCCACGTGGCAAGGGACCACAAAGAGGGGACAACAGTAGCCTGACTCTGGGGTCCCTGTGCCCCCCTAGAACAAAGACCCTCATTTTGCACTTAAAAGAAATCCAAAAGGTACATGCTCTTCACAGGTGCCACCTGATGATAAATTTTTGTGAGATGGAAGTATAAATGGATGGGTAAGTTAATTACCCAGAAGGTCAGTGTTTTGCCGGCGGCCACAGGAAAGAGGTGCCTCCCCAGCGGGGGGGGCAAAGGCAGCCGGGCCTGCCATAAACCTCCCGTTCCAGCTGCCCTGCCGACGGGCTCCTGTGAAAGTCACCTCCGTCTCTCTCACAGGTCAGGCCGAGATTTAGAGATCGGGGCCGCGCGTGTGCCTAGATCCGCTGTCTGCCTGTGAGTGATGGGAGACACGTTGCCGGGACATGTTTACTGTCACCCGGCGCCCCCGGCCCGCGCTCCCTGGCGCACCGTCCCCTGATAATTCACGGCCCGGCTCCCCTTGGCAAATGACTGATACGGCCTTCACGGCGGGGCCTGCTGGTCACTTGTCTCAAGGAGACTGGGAAGGGAACTCGGGCACAATATAAATGGGGCCTCTGGCAGCCTCAAACACCTTGGAAAATTCCCCAGCCCGGACGCCGCACCGTTTTTAAGTAATAAAAGCACAGAGAGATTACATGGCCGCCTGACAGCCGGCGACGGATGGCCGCCCACGTGAACTTTTTACCTTCGGGATGGGGACCAAGAGGAGAGGAAGGAGAAAAGAGGGAAGGACCTCCCGGCTCCTTCCTTACTCTGTCTCAGAAGCCACTGCTGAGGCAGGGGCAGGAGCTGTGCTGGCTATGTCCCCACCTCAGGTACCCCGGGGGGACCTTGGGCTCAGTTTCCCCATCTGGAGAATGGGGATAATTGTGGCCAGTTTGTTAGATTTCCAAAATCCAGAAGCAGCCCTAAAATAAACCTTTCCAGGGTTAGAAGTGTAAGAATCCTTGCTTTCATTCATTCATTTATTCTTTGATTCAAGGAGAATTTACCCCCTGCCTCTGTAGCAGCAGGTGTGGGGACAAGGGGGTGACAATGTGAGGCAATCCCTAGGAGACAGCAGAATGACTTTGGTGAACCCCCTCATTAGCCTGTGACCATGGGCATGTCACTGCTGCACTTAGAGCCTCATTCTCTCCATCTGTACGATGGGGATCTTGATGGTGCCTCCTTCAAAGGACAGGGCTGTCCCACGGGAGACGCCCTCCGCCCCGCGCGTGGCATGCAGTAGGTGTGCACCGGGCACGGGCATCAGTCCCCAAGTCCTTCTCTCTGGAAGGATGAAGAGTCTGTATGCAAATCGGGGAGCCCACCCTAAAGACCCAGAGCTCCCCAGCTGAGTAGGAAACCACGAATCTGCCTGGACTGGAGGACATAGGCTCATACTTCATGGTCCAGCAAGATGTTCGGTTCTTCCCAGGACAGCGCTTCCCCAGGCCAGGACGCTATGCTCTTGGTAAAAGGATTTGGATTCTTGCTCTGTATGGGAACGGGAGCCACCGTTTATGGAGAAGCTGCTGTGCACCACACACAGCACTGGATGTTCCAAACCCATCTTCCTTCGTCAGGTCCTCGTTCACCCCGGACATCGGGCATTCACTGGCATGTCTGGACGAGTGCTGTAGTCAGGCTACTCATCAGGGAAAAGAAGACAATTTAAACAGTAGGCCAAAGGGCTGATGCTGCTCCTACCCACGGCGACTTTGTAATCTTACCCTCTTAGGCACTCAGTGTGTGCAGGAGGGAGGGTGCCTGAGTGGCAGGAAACCTCAGAGCCTGGAGCCAGTGGGGAGATGCTCCCTAAGGAGATGCCCTCTGGATTGGTGGCTATCAGCCCTGGGATCTGGACAGCCTCCGTGGCCCCTCCAGGCCCACTCTTCCCTCTCTGGCTTGTCCTGTGGGTCTTTGTGGAAGGCATCACTCCCGATCTCCAGCCCTCCCTCGGGCCGGCCGTCGAGTTCAGCCAATGGACGCTGTGGCAGGAGGTGGGACAGGCTTAGGAGGAGAGGGGCAGCTCTGGCGATGGCTCTTCCCTCTGATCTCAGCCTGGGGAGGAGAGTCACTGTCACTGGCAGCAACCCTGCGTGCTTCCCCGTCCTCCTTGGCTCCCTTTGGCCCTGCCCCCATGTTTCTAAGGACAGCGCTGCTCCAGGAGAGCTCTTCGATGGCCCATTTTCAGTGTGCTGTGTGTTTCCTGCTGGGGCGCTGGCTGATCCACCTGGGGAGGTGCAGAGCTGAGAACAGAGGGAGGCTGTGGGCTCTGATGACAAGACCGGCCTGGTTCCTCGTCTCTGGGGGCCTGGAAGTCCCCAAAGTCCCTCCCGCTAGGGGCTGGCCTCAGACGTGGTCAGCAAGGGCACCAGGCCGTGACAGTAGTGAGGACCCAGGCCCCACCCTCCCCTGCTGTCACCCGCGAGCCCTCAGTCGTCCGAGGACCTGGAGAGGAACAAGGGGTGGTTGGGAAGGCCATACTGCTCAGCAAGAGGGAACTGGATTTGAGTCTTAGACTATAAGGAAGACATAAACTAAAGTAAGGAAAAATACAGGACAGAGGCGACTGTCCTCGAACCTAAAGAGAGGATGCCCAGCCAGGCCTGCAGAGGGATCGGAACCAGGGCTGAGAGTGTGGGAGCCACGAGTCTCCTCTCTCCCAGCGCCCCCCCACATGCCCTCCCATCTTCACTGTACCAGCCTCTCTCCTCCCCCTGCCCGTGGGCACCGAGCAGTCCCTCAACTCAGGCGGCCTCAGACACTGCCCACCAGTTCTCCGAAGCCCAGCTCCCAACCCCCCAGGAGACAGACACTCAGTGGCCCACCCTGTGTCACAGGCCTGCCTCCGGTCCCATCTGCCGTGGTCAGGAGCCTGCTCAAGAAGACTGGTGGCGGCGTGTCCTTCCTTCTCAGCATGACCACCCACGCCTGCCCCAACGGGCTCATGGGGAGGTGCAGGAAGAGCCTCTGGCTAGTAGGCACAGCCGCCCTCCATCTCCCAGAAGCCTCCCACCCCGGAAGAAAGGGCAGGGGGCAGTGAGAAGAGCGAACCCCACCCTGGGCAGCCTGGCCGGGCCAGCACCTGGAGGAGGCAGGGAGAGGCAGACACACCGTGAGTGCAAAAGGGGGGTTTTAAAATACACGAGACTGAGTCTTAGACATGAGGACCCGCCAATCTTAATAAGCCAACGTGGAAAGTTATAGAATTGAACTGAGATGTCATTTATGGACTTGCCACCCAGCAGGCGGGGGGAGGCGGTTGAGAGAGAGCAGAGTGGTAACAGTTATTGGAAAAATAAAACCGTTTCATGTTTATACCCCTAATGAGTGGAGATGCCTCTAAACTGGTTACACTTGATTTTTTTTCTTTATGCTTTTCTGTATTTTCTAATTTTCCCGCAATGAACATGTATTACTTGGGTAATAGAGAAATAATAAAAGCTTAGAAAAGAGTCAGGTGGTGAGAGTCCAAGGGTCCCTGAGGACCGCACAGCTACAGGCTCCTGGCATGGGCTGCACCGGCCCAGGGAGGGAGCAGGGTGCCGCGGGCAGAGTGGGCCACGTGAGCCGAGGCCCCCAGAAGAGGTGGGGCAGGAAGAAAGCCTGGCAGTGCATGCCCCCAGGTACTGGCAGCAGGGTAGGCCGGTGGGAAAGCAGGTTGGGGGAGCCCTGGGTACCTGCCACTGGCCGACAGCTGAGCTAAGAGTGAGTCTCTGCACTCAGTTTGGGGTCACGGTCCCAGACAGGCTCTGAGTCAGGAGCCTGGTTCGAATCCTGACTCCACTCTCACCAGCTGTAGAAGCCAGGATTTCCTCTCATGTGGTAGAGTACAAATTAGGCAAGGGGGTGTCTGGCCCCGAGGAGTTAACCTGCGCCTTTCCCAGGGCCCACTCCCGGTCTGGAGAAAACTAGGGTGTGGGAAGGGGGGGGCAGCAGGGGCACCGGGAACCTCAGTCTGGGGTCAGGACAGGCTGGATCCTGACGAACTGCCCTGGCAGTGGAGGCTCAGGCGCTGAAGTAACGAGAGAGGGGTCGCTGAGACCTCAGACCTGACCCAGGCTTAGCTCTGAATCCCAGCTCCACTATGGCTGTGTGACCCCGGGGAAGCAGCTGCCCATCTCTGGGCCTCATTCTCCTCGTCAGTAAACTGGAGACAATAACTGGAGCATCTGTGGCAGACGGCATTAACCGCCCCAACTCTTCACCTCTCCTTAGAGCCGCAACTAGAGGAGGAAGAAGAAGGGGAGCCGTTGTGGGGGTGCTCCCATTTGCTCTCTGTGCTTCTGCTGTGTATAAGATCATGCCCGGGCTGGGAGCTGGTCCCAGGAAGGAGATGGAGTACTCAGAGCAGAGCAGAGCTGCCCCAGCTGCACCCAGACAAGAGCAGCTAACTCCCAGGTACCCCTCCAATCTGTGAGAATAAGTGACTGCCGTTTTAAGCAACTGAGTTGTGGTGGTGTTTGTTATGCAATACGTCCCCTCCTACAGGTAATAGGAGGATTCAGTGAGGCAACACTCACACAGTGCCTGGTGCATAGTAATTGCTCACAAAACATCCAGTGGCTCTTATTAATACTGTTATCATTGTCATTAGCATTCCTGGCCATTGGAGGGGAGAGCCCGAGGCCAGAGGTCAAGAGATGAGAGCGCTGCAGAAACCCCACATTCATCAAGCCTGCTCGGAGACTGGCTCCAAGCGACATGTTTCCTCGTCTACGTGGTTGCTTTTATTGCACTTTTGAAATCCATTCCAATTAGAGGGTGAGATTGTGGCTTCTGCACCCCAGACATGGGTGAGACAGGCAGGGCTCAGGCCCCGCGGGCAGAGGCTTAAGCATTTCATAATAATCATATTTCTTATGAGGCTTTAGTTTCACTTCCTTCAAATTAAGTCTCAGCAATAAAGCAATCGATTCCCTCTCGCTGGGAAACAGGGCTGAATTCCACCTGACACCCCTGTCTGCAGAACCTCCCCTCTCCAAGCCTGGATAGTGGCAGTTTGGGGGGTCTGCATGGCAGGAGGGAGGCTCCATCCCGGAGCAGCCTCTCGGCCAGCTTCAAACACATCCAGACAGGCCTGCTGGGTACCAAGTACAAAGAGAGGCAGAATGCCATAGGAGAAGGGGCCGGAGCCCACACTCCCTGCTTCCTGCTGGCTGCCCCCCTCCGGGAGGGCCCTACATGTCTTTAGGAACCTGAAAAACCAAGATGCCATAGTCCTGCCTTTGGTATCAAAACCTGATGCAGGGATTCGGCAGGGGAGGGGAAAGGCATGGGAGCGAAGGAAGGAGCATTCCTCCTCACTCCACTCGCCCCATCTCCAGGGAAAGAAGAGGGGCTGGTTGGTTTCCACACTCTGCTTCCCCAACCCATCCTTCTCCAAGAAGGTTTCGAGGCAGAGTGGAGAAAAGCGGCTGAAGACCCCTGCAAGATGGGTGTGGGGGTCCCAGAGCAAAGAAGCCCTGCCCCTCCCAGGTCCTGCCCGGGATGCCAACTCCCAGCAGCCTCTCCTGCGAGCAGGAGACCAGAGGGGGTCACGAGGGCATCAGGGCAGAGTGGAGGCCCGAGGGTGGGGCTGGTGTGGCCCAGAAGGAGCCCAGATTGGAGGCAGGGCCTGGATTCCCACGAGGCTCTTGCCTCAGGTGCAAAATTCAAGGGGGCACCAAAAACTCAATCATCAACAGAAATAATATTTTTAAAAAATCAAAATGGATACAAAAAAAATCCCTGATGAACAAAATATCAAAATTGATGTGATTTGTTTAAGACCCTGCATTGTCGTGCACCTGGAGAGGTAATTTCCAATCAGCCCGAGTCCCTGTGGCGGGTGCATGGGGTTTAACAATGCTGTACAAACAGGTTGGGTGACGTGGGTTTTGTATATAGTCAAGTTCTTGGTCGTGGAGGCTTTTTGTTTTGTTTTGTTTTTAAATAGGCTCCATGCCCAGCGTGGAGCCCAACGTGGGGCTTGAACTCCCGACCCCACAGTCCAAAGCTGTGCTGAGATCCAGAGTCGGACGCTTAACCAACGGAGCCACCCAGGTGCCCCTTGATGGTGTTTTTATGGACCTTTCTCACTTGGTTGAATATAGTGAGGGGGGTGGTATTTTGATAAATGTATAATGGGGCACAGGTTTCCCTCTTTGCCTCAGGCTCCTCCAATATGACTCAGACCGGGGGCGGGGGGGGGGCGCGGTTAACTGGAAGAAGGGAAGAGACAGAGACACAAGGAGAATCCAGGGGCAGCCAACGGGCAGTCAGGGAGGAGCCTGGCCGGCCTGCAAGGCTTTTGTGTACATGCTGGGGCCTCTGGCCAACTCCAGGAAGAGGGTGGGGACAAGGAAAAGCATTAATGTGACCAACTCTTCAACCGGAAGTGACTGAGAAATCCTGAATCTGTCCAACTCTGCCCGGATTATATTTGGGTCTTGCAGTTCGTAAGTATTAGGGAGAGTGAAAAAGCCAAAGTTGCTGACATTCAGGAAACACTGCCCCCTCCAGGCCCGGCCCATGTGGTCTCCAACTCCATTGCCCAAGGGAAATCCTGAGGCCCAGAGAGGTTAAGACACCTGCTTAAGGTCACACAGCCTGGGAGTGGTGAAGCCAGGGTTCCCTACCAAGATCCCACCCTTACCCTCTTCACACAATGATGTCATGTGACCTCACTATTCATCTGCTACTTCACAATCCCTGGGCAGGGGACCCTGCCGACGATTTTAGTAATAATATGGTACAGGTTGGGACCACAGGGAGGAGGGGAGAGGGGGACACACTTCAGCAGCAAAGCCCCTCATCCCACAAACCCTGTCATTCATGAGCGCTTCATTCATTCCCCAAACAGCCCGTGAGCACCTGCTGTGTGCCAGGGAGTTAGGGAGGTGCCAGTGCCTCCTACGGGGCCCAGGGGCTTGTTAGGGATGGACGGATGGAGCAAATCTAGGCACAATCATGTCATTTTAAACCGCATCAAGGGCTAAACACAAAGGACACGGTGTTGGGAGGGCACATTAGGGACACAGGCCGAGAACGAGGGGGCAGGTGGTAGGAGCTGAGGTGCTTGGTGCCCAGGGTGGGGCCCCACGAGGAGCTTGTCTACCTGCAAAGTCTGCAGTCACAGCAAATCAGTGGCCAAGCTGCAAAGTGCAAGCAGACCTAATCTAACCCGGAGGGGGCCAGGTCCTATGTGTGCCTTCAAGGACATGAGGTTTCCTGGATCTTACTGGGCAGCATGTCCTTCTGTCTGTGGTCCTCACAGCCACCTGAGCTGTTCCCGTGGGACAGACCTGCTTGCTCTCTCTCTGGGGGGCCTCCGTCCAACCACAGTCTCCTCCAGGCTGGGAGGCTAGCCCAGAAGTCACCAGGAAGCTCCTGGGGACCCAGCCCGGCCTGCCCAGATCTGCTCGTCACCCCCCTTCTAGCGCTTTGAACCACAGACAGGAGGGGAGAACAGGGTCCCGGGGCAGGGGTGTCTGAGGATGGCGAGTGGTCAAACCGGCTCAGAGCGGCACAGCTTCTGTGACCCCCCACTCAAGAGGACCACCCGACTCCAGGCCCCAGGCAGGGCCTCTCCTCCCTGCTGGAACTGAACCAACCTCCCGGCCATAGCAGAGGGGCTCTCCAAGCCAAAGATGTGAGTGCGTTAATTAATGAATTAGCCATTTAATTAACATAATTAGGCCTCATTATTTTCCTTGCATCTATCGTCAATTTTCAGGCAATTAAAGTGAATGCTGGTGGAAAATGGAGGATCTGGGTAGTCACTGCCGGCCTAGGATGAAATGCAGGCCTGGCATGACCCTCAGAGCCCCAGCCCAGCTTGGAGGGAGAGGGCAAGGGAAAAGGAGACCCAGGTGCACACAACACACACCCCAAGATGGAGTGTCCCTGAGTCTAAGTCTGCAGATAGCTCCTACTTCACGTATGGAGCTCCTACTATGTGCCAGGCTCCCGGCTGGGACACCAATGGGACCGGGACTGGCGGGGAAATTGAGGGAAGCTGTTGGGGAGGGCCAGGGTCAACCCCCAAGTCGGCCTTTGGAGTAGACTCTCTTTCCCCAGCTGTGTGACCTAAGGCAAGTTCCTTAGCCTCTCTGAGCTATTTCCTTACCTGTGATATCATCATAAAGATTACATCTAGCCCCTGGCACACAATCGGCACACAATCAGGCTTCTCCAGTCTCCTTCCCTCTCTTGGACCCAGCAGGTTGCAGACACATGGCTCATTCTGGTTTATTCCATGACCAGCTGCCCTGCTGGTGAGCCTCTCCCCCACTGCATGATCTCTCTGTCTGAAGTCCATCGCCATACCTCTCCACCTGCAGGTGCTACATTAATGCCATTTTGCAGATGAGGAAGCTAAGGTTGAGGAAAACTAAGTCACACGGCCCAGAGCACAGCTGGTGAGTGATAGAACAGGACTCAGCTCCAGCTCAGCCTGCTGCCCCAATGGCACAGGACTTACTATACCCAGCCCTGTTTTAGAACAAGACTGGCAAAGCCCTGTGCTCTGGGGGCTTATATTCTACTGACAGAGACACATAATAAACCCAAAACAAATATAAAATAGGAGGTCATAATGTAGCTAGGGCTTTGAAGACAAAGCAAATAATCATAATAGTGAGAAAAGGAGACAAAGGGTGGAGGAGTCTTCAAGGCCAGTGGTCAGGGAAGACCCTAAGGAGATAGTTCTGAGGGAGGAGGCAGGGATCAGCTGGTGCAAAGGTCCTGAGGCAGCCCTCAGGCTTCATGATGGAGGAGACAGGGTGGAGAGACAGGCAGGCTCCATCATGAGAGGCTCCTAGGATGTGGCAGGGGTTTGGATTGTGTTGAGATTGGAAAGTCTGTGCTGAGAAGTTCCATGACCTTATGAAAGTTTAGAAAGAGCCTTGGCTGCCAGTGGACACCAGACTGTTGGGAGGCAAGGATGGAAGCAGGGCCTGGCTACGAGACTGTTGCACTCGTCCAAGCGGAGGACAGGTTGGTGGTAGAAGTCAGGAGATGAGCATGGATTCTGAACATAATGTGAAGGCAACACCGGCAGGACTGGCTGGCTGGGCGGCTAAGGCACAGGGTCCAGGATGACAGGAGGAGGTTGCAAGGAGCCCCAGGAAGGATGGAGATGCCACTGCCTGAGAGGAGAGGGCGGCAGGAGGAGGGGGTGTAGTGAGAGACACCAGGACGGCCAACAGAACTGTCACCTAGGGGGTGGCATCGGAAGCTGGAGTGGAGGCAGCGATTCTGGGGGGCGCTTAGCCCCGAGCCTGCACGATGATCATCAGGAGCCCGAGAGAAGGATCCCCTTGGATGTGGCCCTGGGGTCTACCAACACAGAAGCAGCCACCAAGAATCCCGGGGAAAGGCAGCAAGTAGGATGAAGGGGGACTAGGGGAGGGTGTCCTGGAAGCCAGGGAAGGAGAGGGCTTCGAGGAGGAAGGAGTGGCTCAGCATGTCAACCGCCTGTGGCCGTGGGGCTGGCCATTTGGGCCCAGTTTCAGGAGATGGGTGGCCAGCTTGTGCGGAGAGGGTGCAGGCAGCAGCAAGTGAAGACACCTCTCCCGGGGCGCTCTGCCTCAAGGACGCAGGGAGGCTGTGTTTTCAGGAGAACAGGGCCCCAGGGAGGGTTGTGTTTACAAAACCAGACCTGAGGTGTCACAACATCTTCGGGGTTGATGGAAATGATCCAAACCCCAGTAAATAAGAACCATGAGGTGGATAATGCAAATCATTCCATTTTTCTAATTTATATGTTCATAACATCTCCTTGTATACCATAAACACACACACACACACACACACACAAACACCTGCATTTTACCCAATAATTCCAACTTTGTGCTTTAGCTCACTGGGAACACTTGCAACCCTTAACCCATAGGGCACTAGCTTGTTCTGACGTTGTTCCTCAAGGTCATTTTACCAGGGCAAAGGGCAAAACAGAGATCCAAATCCTTGCAAGCTCACGACGCTGTTTTGTCTTTTGCCCTGGTAATGTTTTACAGCACAAGTGTTGATATCTTTCATGAGCAGGCCAACTTAAGGGTAAGAAACATGATCGGGCATTTGAGGCTCAGATGAAGATCCCAGACTGTAAAAATGGTCCATCTGCCCCCATGCCCCCGTCTCGAGTCAGATATCAGGCATCAGCGATGAGGGCAAAGAACCAATGCCAAGGACAAGAACAGAGTGCTGGAAACGGCCTCAGAGATTGCATACAACAGGCCAGTGTAATCCAGGAATTCGTGAATTAGTTTGTGTTCAGCGAGCCGAACCCGCCTTTCTTACCATGTCCGGCTTCCACACACGAGACCTTCCTTTGTTTTCAAGGTGTGTCATTGTTTTTTAAGTATACTTTTTTGTTTTGTTGGGTTTGTTGTTGTTGTTGTTGTTGTTATTTTGGGAGGACTCGTCCGGGCTTTAAGTATACTTCTTATTGAGGCATAACTCATATGCAGAAAAATGCATATATCTTAAGTGTTCAGCCCAGAAAGTTCTAACAGGGTCCACATAGCCATGGAACAAGTGCTTAGATTGACACCAGTAAAGAAGCATATTGCCAGCCCCTCAAGGGGTGGCAATGGCCAAAATTAGCCAGCAACAGACTCTAGTGCCCACGATAGAACTTTCCATATTTGGGGGCATGCCAGGTGCACACCTTGGCATCCGGCCGCTTTTTTTGCTTATGAGATGCACTCCCATTGCTGTGTATACAGCAGATTGCTCCTGCTCATTGTCATGCAGGGTCCCGAGGGAACACCCACATTTTCTTTCCCCCTTTTACTGCAGGCGGCATTCGGTCGGCATGAGGATACACCTTGGGCATTCTCGTATGTGTCTCTTGGCAGGTGTGTGCTTTTAGGAACATATTTGTACAAAAGTCGAGAACCTCTGTGTTGGAGAAGCCCTGGGTGTTCATAGGCTCAAAACTCACACCCCAGAGGAGCATCCAGCCTGTGGGTCCGTGGGCCAGGCTTTGGGATTCTCACCTCTCATTTGCTTTACTTTGGTTTCTTCGTATTTCTTTTTGAAAGCAATAGTTTTCAAGCTGGAATGATTCTGCACCCCTCACCCCCTCCAGGGGATATTTGGCAACGTCTAGAGATACTTCAGTTGTCACAAATCAGGTAGCTCGTGGCGTCTAGTGAGCAGAGGCCAGGGATGGGCTGACCATCCTACAATACACAGGACAACCATCCACCACGAAGAATGATCCAGCTCCAAATGTCACAGTGCTGAGCTTGAAAACCTTGCCCTAAAGGAGTAAATGGTTCATAATGCCTCCATAAGGATTAAACCGTATGATGGAGTTGGTAATTTCAACTCCCAAATTTATTCCAAAAGTAGCTCTAAGGACAAATGGATGGTTGCTAAAGAGTCACACAAAGTACTGTAGAGGCTCCAAAGAAGCAGCTACCAGAACCAAGACAAATGGCAAGAGAGAGAGAGAGAGAGAGATGAGGGTCACTCTGGGTATTTAAGGCTAAGTAGGAGCTCACCTGGTTTCGAGGAGGGACGGACATTCCAGCCGAGAGAACCGCATGAGCAAAGTTACAAGGATGGTGGGATCTCCAAGGAAGGAGGTTGTCACCCGGACCGTGTTGCACATTTCTTCCCCTCCTAACCTGCTCCAGGCTCCCCAACCCAGGAGCAGAACCTCCTGGCAAGAGAGGAATTGGCCTTGACCTCTCTCCCTCACTCTACCACATCTAATCCATCAGCAAGCTCTGTAGCTTCCCACCCGAGAGCCCTCTGCACCTTCACTGCCCCCACCTAGCCTAAGCCACCATTCACACACACCTGGACCACAGCTGCAGCCTCCTCAGTGGGGCCCCAGCCTCCACTTAGGCACCTTCCAAATTCTCTTCCACTGGGAAGCCACTAGAAATCTTAGTAACACTTAAAATGACTGTGTCACTCCTGTGCTCGAAACCCAGCTGAGCAATCCCTCCCCAGAGTTTAGGGAGTGCCACTCGCTGGGGGGGCTCAGCTCAAGTCTGGGCCCCTTCCTAGGCCTCTGGGGCAGCAAGAGACTTGCTCTCTGGTCAGGGAGAGGATTGCACCTGGGCCCCTCGCCGTTCCAGCTTTCCCCGAAGTCTGGGGCCTCCTTGCTCCCAGGCTGAGGATGGAACTCATGTGTCCTTCCAGCCAGCCCGCAGCCTTGGCCCGTCAAAGCTTGCCCAGGCAGGCCCAGGGCACCCAGCAGGGCTGGGCCCCTCGGGCCTCTGCCTGGCACAGTTCTCTGCTGAGCGAGGCCAGGGCTCCCCCGGGCGGGGCCGGGCCCCCTGGGCGTCCAGAGAGCTTGTTATCCCGTCAGCCCCGAAGCTGCACCTGCTCTCCTGGTCTCCTGTGATCTCAATTAATCCGTCCTGCCCTGATTAATTAGCAGGGTTAATTATGACGGCTGCTGCTGCTGAAGCTTGGGGAGGAGAACCCAGCCAAGTGGCGGAGCAGAGACCCAGCCCGGGGTGGGGCGGGGCGCCTCTCTCTGCTTACTCCCCCAGGCCGACCCTGCCAGATGCCTGGTGCCCATCCTTCCCTGGGCCAATGTCAGGGACCTCGGGAAGCCACTGGTGCTGTGCCTCTGGGGACTGGGCCAACTGGGGCCAGGCCAATGCCCTCAGGCATCTGCTGAGACCAGGGAGCAAAGCCTATGACTCTGGTTCGGCTCCTTTGACCTGACCTGTCATGTCACCCCTAAGTCCTTGCCTCTGCCCGTCATCATGACCCCATGGTAAAGGACCCAGGACTCCATCCTGGCAGGACCCCTTGGCCCACACTCGCCTAGCTCTCTTTGAGGGTTAACCCACCACCCACTTCCTCATTTGCCTTTCCTCTCTAGACCCAAAGACCTCTGTGCTGAGAGACGAGGCCTAGAGAAGGAGGTCAAGGTTGGGGTTGCCGTGGTCCAGCCCACAGCTAGGGCTATTGCAGACCCCGTCCTGCTGTCTGGACCCCATTAATTGCCTTGTGTGCTCCAGAGCTCCCCTTCCTCCACACTGCCCCCCAAACCCAAACCCTTGGCTAACCACCAGAGCATCAGAAACCGTTCAGGATGACGCGGTCACCAGCAGCCTCTCCCTGCAGCCGAGACTGCAGACCCCTCACACCGGCCCCAGACCCCAGACCCCCCACACCCCAGCTCATCACCCCCACCCCCACCTCACTCCGCCGCTCCTCTGAGCTCCAGGCCTTTCTGAGGCCGAAGGCCTGCAGCCTGGACAGTCACCAAGGAGTGGGAGCTTGACTCAGCACAGGGCCCCCACCCAAGCTGGACCACCACCACCAAACTCCGGCACATACCTCTCCTAGTACCCATCTATTATTCTCCTTGCCAAAACGTGATCCATTATCACTGCCTGCGCCTGGCAAAATGTATCATTACCTGCACCCTCGGCACTTCCCAGATCAATCCACTCCTTAAATGTAGTAATAGAGAAGAGGATTAGGTACTAGAAAACTCATTATGAAAATGGCGTACTCAAATTCTTTAAAGGTGATATTTCATAAAATATACCCGGCCTGCCGCGTGCCTCAATCATTCTTTTTAATAGCTCCGTAGCAGCCAGAAAATAAAGTATTCATGAAGATTGAAGAAGATGATCCCATGAACTTCAATTTAATTGGTGCAAATTAAAACAATCCATCTTTCCATGCTGTCCGTCCGTCTCCAATCATCACCACGCCGCTCGGCCTGCACCCTGATTACAATTATCTTTTAATAGGAAAACTTGTCAGTTTTTGTGTGATTTACATAAGCTTGCGCAAACTTATGGGGATCAGATAGGGCCTTGGTGTGTGATTTCCTGTTCCCGGCTCCCTGGCTCCCCGGGAAGGCCAGAGGAGGGGGGTCTGGGAGGCAGGGTCCGGGCAGAGTGGGGGAGGGGCCGGGGTGGGTTTGTGGCATCCCTGACTTGGCGAGACCCATCAGAGATGGGGCTGCAGCCGACAACTGTGTGCAGCACATCTGGCCCCAGCCCCTGGCCACGTCCTTCCTCTGAGACCATGGCAGCTGGACACGGAACCAGAGGGGCCTCTTCCTGGTGGTCACAGTCACTCTCAAGGCCATGAATATGCCTTGACCTCCCATTTGAGGAGGCCCATGCTCCGGTGAGCTCTCTCCACTCCCCAAATGACATACGTTCCATATTGCCTCCAGTGCCTCTTTGAAGAGTCTGTGTGGACAGACAGAGGAGATTTTCTGGAGTTGAAAAGCCAGGAGAGAAAGCCGACAATGGACTGAGCATAACGAGAGAGACTTGAACAGGGAGGAAACACAGGTACCTGGGTATGTGACAGGGAAGATGTGGATTTTAACTAAAGAGAAACCGGCCTTCAGAGACCCAAGCAAGGTGCTGCCACCAGTAAGCTAGTGCCACCTCAAACCATATCAATAGAGATGTGATGGCTAGAAAGAGGGAGGTGATCATTCCCCTCATATCTGTGCTGTTTGAACCACCTTTGACATGTTCATGACTCAACCATTCATTCGTTCAATAAACACTTATTGAGTTCCTGCTAAGTGTCAGGTGCTGGAGATCAAGCAGCAAACAAGCCTGGCCCAGCTCCTACCTCACAGGCTTTATAATCCAGCAATGAAGACAGACAAGCAAACAAGCGGGGCTTATAGGGACTGATAAAAGCTACAGCGGGGGAAATTCAGGAGCCTGGAGGAGGGAACCCCAATTAAAACTGAGGGTCAGGGAAAGGATCCCAGAGCTGTTGATGTCTAGCTTGAGACCTTAAGGCCAAAAAGGAGTCAGGTGATAATGGAGGGGGGCAGGGAGGAGGGCATGTTCCAGACAGAGGGACCATCATGGGCAAAAGCCTCAGGCAAGAAAACATGCAACGTTAACACATAGATCATCTGACAGAGCGCAGAGGATGAGCCTGAGTGAACATGGCAGAAAGGCAGTCCTTAAACTGTGACACTCTACAAGGGTTGTCTACTTATTCTTACCTTTTTAAATCTGCAAATGAATTCTTAATTACACAGGCAATACATGAACACATTCTTTTATTTTTTTGATATGAACATATCTTCACTGCAAAAAAAAAAAGGTCAACACAGGGCTCCTGCATGGCTTAGTCTGTCCGACTTGATCTCAGTCCAGGTCTCGATCTCAGGGTCTTGAGTTCGAGCCCCACATCGGGCTCCACACTGGGAGTGGAGCCTACTTTAAAAAAATATTTTTAGGGGCGCCTAGGTGGCTCAGCCAGGTAAGCGTCTGCCTTCAGCTCAGGTCATGATCTCGGGGTCCTAGTATCCAGCCCCACATCGGGCTCCCTGCTTGGGGGGATCTGCTTCTCCCTCTCCTACTCCCCTCCGCACTTGTGCATGCACATGCTCTCTCTCTCTTTCGAGCTCTCAAATGAATAAAATCTTTAAAACAAAAAAATTTAATCTAAGCATCAGAGTTAAAGTCCCCCTAGCCCACCTCCACCCTCTACCTTGTCACTCCCTGGAGTTAACATTTAACCGGTCTGGTGTGTCTCCTTCCTGGTTCTTCTCTGTTCCTTCACACACATATGGATCTGAGGAAATATACAGGGGCTTCTGGTTTCGTTTTTTATAAAGATGGTCTTGCACTATCCACGCTTTTCTGAAATTTGCTTCTTCAACTCAGCCCTGCCCGTTACTGTCCTCATCACCCTCTTGAGGGGACTGTCCCGCAGATTCGGCAGGTGGGGCGTGCCCGTCCTGGGCAGCAGCAGGATAACCCGTGGTGGATGGAAGCGGGACACTCTGTGGTCGGCTCTGGCTCTGCTACCTCAAGCAAGCCCCTTCCTGTCTCGAGCTTCACCCTTGTCCTTAACATGGAGAATGAAGAAGCCTGCCCCTGGGGACACCGTGACCGCTAAGCTACAGCTCATAAAGGTGTTGGCTGGGGTCTTGGCTCACAGAAGGGTCTCTGTACGTGCACAGACAGGGACAGTGACACCTATGTCATCCAAGACCAGGCCCATCCGAGCATCCCCAACAGAACCCCAGCCTGTAGGCGCTGCACTCTGGGAGACAGACCCTTCCTTCCCTGGCACTGCCTGGGGTCAGGAGCAAGGGTGGGAGCAGCTGCTGTGCGTTCAATCCTGCAGGGCCCTTCCCCCGTGGCCCCCATCAGGCTCCACTGGCCGCTCCCCCTAGCAGGTCTCGGCCACCAGGAGCACACAGTTGGCTCAGTAAACAGTGTTTGCTCGAGTAGCTGAAGTCACCCTTCCAAGTGAGTTCTGGAAATTAAATTCAGAAATTCTGTCTCATTAAGGAATGATAAGAACAATAATTATTTCTGGAGGCCTTCATGAGCACCCTCTAGGTATCACTCACACCCCAGCTCATGGAATCTTCACGAAACCCCAACAAGCAGGCTGCATTATCATTCCCATGAATGAATTAACTCGTAAAGTCCTCATGACCAGTTCACACTCAGCACGAGACAAGGATGATTATGATTATTAGTCAGGATCGGACAAGAAAACAAACCAGCCTCCCAATCTCAGTGGTCATCACAGTAAATGTATTTTTCTTACTTGTATAAAAGCCCAGTAAGGGCCACTGGCCTTCCTCTGTCTCATGACTGTGCCATGTGGGACTGGTGGCCTCAGGGTCACCAAGGCGGGAAAGGGAAATGATGAATATACACAAGGTCTTAATCGCCTCCAACCCGTGAAGTGACAAGTGCCATTCTGTTCCCCATCATAGGTCAGGACCAGTCACATGGCTGCAAGGGAGCCCGGGAAATGCAGAAGAGCACATGGATATTGCTGAGCGCTGCATATCCCGCTACCCTGCATTTGTAAACTGGGGGCACCCCACCACAAAAAAGGTAAAGTAATGTGCCCAAAGTCACCCAGCCTGTGAGGGTTAGAGCCACTTGGTCACACGTGTGGACATGTGTGAAGGCACACATGCTCACTTACACTTACTGACATGCATGACAATGCCCACGGACATGCACACCCATGTTCGCTCCCATGGGCTGCCCTCTCCCCTGCTGGGGGAAGGGGTCATGGGGCACGCCAGAACTCTAACTGCAGGCATGAAAAAAGTGATCAGAGGTCAGGAGGCAGCCTCCCTCCTGTGTCCATTCCCAGCACCGGGGCCTCACCTGCCATCTCAGGGGTCCTCATGCCCCCATTTTGAGCAGAGTCCTAGGCATCACCCACCATGGCACCAACCCCAGTTCATTCCAGAAACCCCTACCTGCCCTTTCTCTTGAACTTGCTTCAGAGTCTGTGGCTGCCAGTGGGGCAGGATTCTGGCACAGTTTTTTCCAAAGTATAAAAATTATAACAAATATACACAATCAACATTCTCATGACATGCCACACACACACACACCATACACCTAAAGGACATATGAGAGACATGTTTATATCTATAAACCCGAATTTGTTCATGGAAGTGATGGTGTGTTCATGTTGTTTCTATGACCAAAGTTGGAGGTGACCTAATACCAATGGTGAAATCTTCAAAAGGGTCAAAACCATAAAAGGTAAGACTGAGATTCTCACAGATTGGAAGAAACTAAGGAGACATAATGACTAAAGGCAATGAGGCATCTCAGACTGGATCCTGGCACAGGAACAGGACATTCAGGAGGAACTGCAGAAATCCCTCATCTACAATTTAGTTGATGGTACCGTACAATGTCAGTCTCTTAGTTTTGTAATGTACTGTGGTCATGTAAGGTGTTCACTTTAGGACAGGATGAGAGAACTTTCTGTAATATCTTTGGAATACTTCTAAAAAGTTTTTACAATAGTGATAAAACAAAATGCCCCAAACCGGGAGTCAGGATGCCCCTAGATTTCAGGACAGCTCTGCTGATAACCTGATATGTGACCCTGGACAAGTTGCTCATCCCTCCTAAAACTCAGCCCACAAACAATAGCTGGAGTTTAGTTAGATCATCCTCAAAGCCCCATTCAGCTCCCTCATTCTGCAATTCACTCTCGATTCAGAAACACATCGCTATTCAGAACACATGCACAATCACACCCACCTATCATACACCCCAACTCACACGGAGACACACAGGGAATCAGTATAGTATGGTTTACTAACTCAGGTTGCAAAATACAGTCAAATCTTTCCTATTCGTCCATTAATAACTTGAGTTTCCACATGCCCTATTAGTACTACATTCAGCCTCTTCCTCTTGAAGGATTTTCTGCTACACACACACCCCGCAAGAACCCTTCCATATATAGTCCAATCTGCTCAAAGGACAGCAAGCTGACAGTGCCAACTGCTATTGCTCCTCTTGACCACACAGTGTCGCTGTTGGAGACGGGACCTGTGCAGCTTAGGAACCCTGCTTGCCCTTCCTCCTTCTTGCTCTTGAGGCCGCTTCCGGGCTCTGCCAGGCCAAGTAAGCATCCAGGTTAGAGTCTTTTTCCTTCTAACTCCCAGGCTCATCTGCCATCCCACAAAGCACAACAGCATGTCGTGTTGGCTGGGACCAGAGAAGCTCCTAGCACAGCCACAAACTGTGCCTGAACCAGCTCTCCCCCGCAACCTTGGTCCCCACGACCTGGGTGAGGCCCTTGTGCTGAGCTGGAGTTAGAGGCTAGGCCCTCCCATTCCTCGGAGCAAATGTATTTTAGGGGACTGGTTGCCCTGCTCTGCCTCTGAGCCTGGGTCGATCTCTCTAAGATGTCTCCCCACCTGAGACTCCTGGGGAACAGAGGCTGGGATTTTGGTCCCTTCCTACCCATAAGGTCTTGGGTCCTGCCTGTTGGTGGGGCAGGGTGAAGACCTTGGACCCAGAATGGAAATGGCTGATATACTGAGCACTGAGGATGTTGCAGGCAACTTTCTAAGCACTTTAAAGCCATGAATGAGGGGCACCTGGGTGGCTCAGTCGGTTAGGCCTCTGCCTTCGGCTCAGGTCATGATCCCAGGGTCCTGGGATCGAGCCCCGCATCGGGCTCCCTGCTCCGCGGGAAGCCTGCTTCTCCCTCTCCCACTCCCTCTGTTTGTTCTCCTGCTCTTGCTGTGTCTCTCTCTGTCAAATAAATAAATAAAATCTTTAAAAAAAAAAAAAAGCCATGAATGAGTCTAATTCTCGCTACAACACTAGGAGGCAGGCATCGTCTTCTTTGTCCCCTGTTTCACCTTGAGGAAACTCTGAAAGGGGAAGTGACTTACCCAAGGTCACATGTCTTGGGCAAATGGCCCAGTCGGGACTTGAACTCTGGGAGTCCCAGAGTTGGGCTTCTTTTCCAATCTGTTGTGCTGCGTCCAGAAGCTCACACTGTCTCCCTGAACCTGTCCTACATTCAAAAGGACTCCCTCTCGGGCCTTTCCCAGGGTGAAGTAGACGATTGGCAGTTTCCACCTCTAGACCAAGGGGCAGGAGACATAACTTTTACGTAGTGTCTTCAAGAGGCCCCCAGGTGGTTGCTACCTTAACAAAAACCCGCAGACACCTGCCAGTCCACCCGCTCATCAACCAGGAAGCATATTCACACACCTAGGGTTTCAAGGTCCAGACTGTCTTTTTCTCAGTTGAGAGGGAAAATGAGGGAATAGAGTAGGGAGAGAGGACCCCTCGCCCTAGGCCCTGGAAGGGGGTGGGGGGAATGCAGTAATCCTGCCCCATCCCCTTCACTGGGCAGGATGCCTATTGTCCTCCTGCCACGAACATATTAGCTGCTGCTAATAGCTCACGGCTGCCCCTTTCTCTGGAGAACTCTCCTCACCCCAGGGAGTGACCACACGCCACGGGAGTTCAAAAGACCAGGCCCCCTTGCCCCAAGGGGGGACACCTCTATGGAACAGTTCACACTCAGAACCTGCTACGGAAGAAGGAGGAGGCCAGACCCCAGCCGAGACCATGTCCCGACTCTGCCCCTCACCTGTCCATCCTGCTTACCCCTCCCTTCCTCCTGAGAGCTCCCCCTTCAGAAACCCTGTGACCCTGAATCCCTGGCTCAGTTTTGGCTTCTATGGAGCCCAACCTAAGACATAGCTGAGAGGTGCTAGGAGCATGGGACTCATGAGTCGTGTCCCTCACCAGCTGCCTGGTGACAAGGACGCCATCGCTGTCAGTAAACGGAGAACCGACAGAACTGAGCCCGGCATGCTATACTGTGTGGTCTTCATGGTCTCCAGTCCTGAGCTAGGACAGGATACAGGGGAAGGTGGATGTCCTGGCTTGCACAACAACTCTGCTGTTTGCGACCTTGGGGGGAGATTGTAATCATAAGGAAGATACAGCTGGGTGGTTATTGCTAAATGCCCAAGTGCTCTAAAGAGAGAGACAAGCCCTAAGCAATTGGCCACCAATTCAAAGTGAATATGAAAGCTAGAACATCTTCTTGGCAGTGTTCGAAGGAACTCTCGTCTCCTGCAGCTGAGGGCAGACGGAGCTGAAGACAATGCTCAGGACCTAATCAAGAGCAGTTGAACTTCAAGGTCCAATCATCCTATGCAAAAGGCAGGTCCTCATAGGGAAGGCGTGAGACCCAGTGACTTGGAATGGGGGTATCTGGGTAAATGCCTTTGAGAATCTTGAACCTCTGATTCCCTTGAACTCTGTAGGTCTGCAGATGAGGGGCCACATCCTTTGCTAGGGGATAGCGCACCCCCCCCCCCCCGCCCTGCTTGAAAACCCTGCAGAAGCCTCAAATGGGGCCGGTGTCCTAGAAGACATCTGAGGGAGGGGAGGGACTGGACACCAAAGGAGCTTCAGGTCCTAGCCAATGTGCTCAGGCAGGAGCCAGGGACACATTCTGGTGCTGGATCAAAGCAGGTGGAGTAGAAAGCTGTCTAAGGGAAAGTTTGTCTACATGAGAGACTCTCCCATGACTCAGGGTTTGCAAGGGCCCCAAGACCTGTGGGGATGGTTCTTGGGAGCTTGAACAAAGTGATGGCTGTCATTAAACAAAGATGCCAGAACTTCCATGGCTGACTTGAGGAGGGGGTCAAAGGTCAAACCCAGGGTGGTTGGTTGGAGGTGATGTCACAGAACTGGGCTCCTTGGTGGGGATTCTTTAATAGGAGGCAGGCGGCGGGCCTTGACCGCCAGAGGTGAAGTGGACTCAGTTACCCTAGTGGACAGCAAGGTCACGGCAGCGGCCAGCTGGTCCCTGTGTCCCTGGGGTCGGGATAGGTGAATAGCCAACAAGGTGTTCCTTACTCTAAATACCCAAAAAAGATTAGGAAAGAATGGGAAATCATAATCCTTTGACCGGTTTCCAGATCCAAAACCTGAAGGAGACACTGGTCCCCGGGAGGAAGGATCCTGCAAAACCACAGCCAGGGTTTGGGGCATTGATGCTCCACTGCTTTTGCCCCCAAGGACCTACAGCCATTTCCTCAGGTGGCTATAAAGTAATTGGGGAAAACGAGGTGCTCAGGGCTGGTGGACACAGAACCCACGGTGGCACTTGTACCCAGGACCCTAAAGAGCCAGCACGGTCTCCCTGCTAAAAGTAGGGACACGTTGCGGGTAGGTCAGAAACAGGATCCTGGCCCAGGCCGCCTCAAGGTGGGCCCCCTGGGCTCACAGGCCACTCCAGCGTCACTGTACCAGTCCTCCGATGTGTCGTTGGAAAGGCCAGGTCTAGTCGCTGGCAGAAGCCTCACCTTGGCTCCTTGAGCTGCACCGTTAAGAGCTAGTAGAGTAGAAAAGACCAAGTAGAAACCCCTGCAGCCCCACACCCCCTCCCCCAGCCAAGATAAAGAATCAAAAATAATCCTATCCTGGGGAAAAGGCAAAAATATCAGTGCCCCTTCAAAGACCTAAAAAGTGAAAGGCCATGGTCACTGTCAAATTCCTATTTAATCCACTGGTCTGGGGAAGAGGCACATGGATGCACCTAAGGGAACGGCCCCCAAGTGCGGGACTCTCTGCACCCCGTGCGCAGGCCACCAGAGGACACTCACTGCAGGAGAGAGGCTGGACAAGGACGTAGACCAGATGACCCAGCCAGCAGACGTCAGGCAGTCTCCAGCCTCAGCTTCCCCCGCCCCCCGACCCTGTGCAATGGACTCATGAATGGAGTCGCCACAGTGGCAGGGAGGGGGACTCTGCATGGACCCCAAAGCATGGGCTGTTGCTGCCGAAAGTCAGGCCTGCCAGCAACAGAGACGGACCCAGAGCTCCCAACACGGCACCAACCCTCGATGTGGCCAACTGATTGCGTCAGACCATCCTGATGAGGTCAACAAATCCTGACTGGGCTGACCCGGGTCTCGGGAGTGACTTTCAGATTTCTGCCCACAAGAGCACAGCCTTGAAGCACCACCATCTGAAGCCTCACAGAGCATCTCCATCCATTGTCATGGGATCCTCAGTACCATAGCCTCTGACCAAGGGGCCTGCTTTATGGCAATGGAGATACACTGTGGACCCTTGACCGTGGGACCCACGGGTGTGCCAGACACCACGCCTTCCAGAAGCTGTGAGGGTAACAGAGTGGAGAGATAGAGGGGCAGCCAAGAAGGTGTTCCGAGGAATGGGACAGAACCTGGTGCCCTGAGTTGCCATCTTGGGCAAGCCACCTGCAAGGATGGAGCACGGTCCTTCCCGGATGCTCCGTACACCTTCAACCAACGGCTATTATCTGGCACAGTGTCTCCAACAGGCAGGATACCTGGGTCTGGGAACCGAAGGGTGGAGGTGACCAACTCGCCATCATGGCCAGCCATCACCCGTGGCCTTTTGTCCTCGCCACTTCGGGTTCCATGGCTCTAGAGGCTGGGGTGAGGTCATTCACTGCTGTCTCTATTTCTCCACCTACTAAGTGGGAGATACTAAAATGTCTTGCTGTGGGGACTGAGACGATGTGTGTCAAGCTCGCACCCAACGGCAACTGCTCTTGGCATCATCACTGAGTCATTCCTGGAAGAGGGTCAGGGTCAAGACAGGGAGTGGGGAGGTCTTCCAGGTGTCAGCCCCATTTCTGGCATCACCCTCACGGCATCATCGGGAAGTACGTTTACTTGTCCACCTTAACCACATGAAGCCTACTTTTATTCTCAGGGAAAAGAAGATCGAATTCTCCTCCCCCGAAGTCCTCATTTATCCGGAAAGATGTTTTAGGTCCCAATCAGAGCTGGGCTCTGAGAAGCCAGGGGACCCTGAAACCATATCCCCTTTCCCAACTGGGAAAAGCTTTTCCTTCCTGTGCCTCCATTTTATTATCAGCAAAAGATTTCAGTAGCACTGCCGAGAACTGATATTCAGAAATAAGTATGTAAATCCTTTGTAAATGTATGCTAATTACTTATTTTTAATTATAATGTAAATAAGTAATTACTGAATAATTTTAAAGTATTTACACGGGGGTGTGTGATTTAGACACTAACTTGTTATAAGATATAAAAACTATAAATTATACAGTAATTATGGCCCAATTTACATGCTAAGGCCAAACACAATTACGTAGCAAGAAAAATATAAACAATCAGGTAATTCCACAGTAGTTACTGTGTAATAACCAAGCTGTTTTCTTCCCCCACTTGACAAAGTAGGTCTGTGCATTCACTCTAGGCTCAGGGAGGCGAGGGGGAGAATGCTTTTGGGAAGTTGAAATCACCTTGAAGGAAAGAAATCAATCACAAAATAAGAAAAAAGACACAAGCCAAGTTATTAGAGTCTCTGTCATGGGGGTTCAGAGAAAGGCCAAGGCACAGGAGGGGGCTCCAGCTGGAACGGGCCCCATGGTCCCCTCCTGCCTCATCTGCAGCAGCCCTCATTCACACACTACACCCAGGGGAGGGAGAGTTCCCCAAACCCTCACCTCCAGGCCTTCCCACCCCTGTGCCCTCAGCCTTAATCTTCTTCTCAAACTTTCTTGCCTGGCTAAGCCCATCTCACCCTTCAAGTCTTAACCTGTGATGCCTCTTCCTCCAGGAAGCCTTCCCTGACCATTCCTACCCCTCCCCCAAGATTTAGCCAGGGGCCCCTCCTGGGCCCCCACAGCCTCCCGGCCTCCCCCATCACAGCTGACCACTATTTTGAGATGGCCTGTTTGATGGCAAAGTCTGCCTCCCCCACCAGACTGGGAGCCCCAAGAGGTCAGAGCCCAGGCCTGCCTTGTCCACTGCTGGGTCGCAAGTTAGAGGCACTTGGACTTGAGAACAAGGAGTCTGGTATCAGCAAGATCTGAGTTCAAGCCCAGTGCAGACGCTCTCCAGGATCCTTCCAGAATTATCTCAAAACCTGGGCTTCACCTACCGGAGGGAAGTGACAGGCTTGACAAGAGCCCTGGGTTCTGGGTCCTCATGCTGCCCTCAGCTGGAATAGCCCTTTGAAGGAGGTATCATTCTCCCCACTTTGCAGACAAGGCAACTGAGGCTGAGAGGCCAAGTAACTAATGGAGACACAGAGGGGGGCTGTGAAATCAGGCCTCCTCCAGTCCCAACCTGGAGCTCCTACGCCCTCTCCTCCCCCAGCTTGGGACTTGTGGACCCTGACTCCTCGGGGCATCTGAAGAGGGCAGAGGCATCCGATAGGCATCTGTGTAAGGAGAGAGGCGTTAGTCCCAGGGCCAGAGCAGCACCAGGAGATGGGGTGCCTCCCGCCACTCCCTACACCTTCTGAGAAGAGCAGGACACGGGACTATTGACCTGGGAGCCCCTAAGATAGTGGTTCTTTAAGCTCTCGTCTGAATCCCCTGGGTCAGGATCTCCCGGAGAACTTGCCAAAATGAAAATTCCTAGACCGCTGGAATGGATAGCCACCGGGAGGCAGGGCCCAGAACGTTCCTTTTAGCGCACACCCGCTGATGCCCTCTGAAGTGTGAGAGCCACTGCCAGAGAGGAAGTCATGACCTGAACCTGAACCTGAACCCCTCTCTAAACCTGTCCATCCTCTTACCCTTGAAAGGGGCCTCTGTAATTTGCCAATGGATTGGGTCAGAGAAATGAGGTGAAGGGGTGTGAAGTGCCCCACGGAGCTGGGCCAGCAACAGGAGGTTACCCGTGGGACCAGTGATCCCTCTATTCAACGCCTCCCATGCACCAGGACGGGCCCTCTCCCCCCTCCCCCCCCCAAGGCCAGCAAGTGGGGCAGGGCCTCTGCCTGGTCCCCAAGGGGACGCTGCCCCCCACCCTGGGCTCTGGGGTGCTAGGCCAGCTGGTGACACTCTTCCTGCTCTGTGTGGAGCCCAGCATCTTCACCCCCCCGGGAGGTCCCCCACAGCCACCCCCACCGGCCCCCAGCAGCTGTCACACAATTTAGAGCCAGGGAGATGCAGGAATCCATATATAGATTCAGGCGCGTCTTTTCCTGCTGCTCCTGAGGCGTTGCTGTTCATTAAGCACGGTCATTAGTGAGAATTTAGGGGAACACGGGTGGGGCCCGGGGGACAGAGGGCCCTGCGGACCAGGCACGGGTCATCAGTTCCACAGGAGAAGAGGCCATCTCGGCCATCCCCCTGCCTCCAAACCAGGTGGCTGAACACTCAGAAAGCCACACAGGAAGGCCTTTCTTCTCTAATCACAAGCATAACAACCGCAGCTACTGTTTACAAGCAACCGGGACTTGAAGCTAGGGAAGGTCCTGCTCTCTCCCATCCTCACAAGGAGGCAGGCACAGAGAGGGTCAGAGATGTTGGAAGGTCACACAGCCCGAGCGCATGGACTTTAGTCCGGTCTGACTCCAGGGGCCTGCTCCTAAGCGCCCCATTCATGTCTCCCACACCCCGGCTGGAAAGGAGCTCAGCCTGCGGTGGCCAACTCAGTCCGACGTGGCCAAAGCCAGCACCCAGGGTAGAGGCGGCTCTGCCCCGGCCAAATCCAGGAAGATTGAAATTGCCATTCCTCCAGCACCGCGACCCCTTCGTGTAGCTACTTCACAGCCCAAGAAATTCCCCAGTCCCCTGGGTAATATTTTTTTATGGCCATTGCCGGGTGCTATTCATTTTATTACACTTTTGCCTGTTATTTTTGTTGTTGGCGCATAAGCAATGTGGTCAATTCCATTTTACGTGCCCCGGCGTTCTCAGATTCATCGCCAGCCAGCGTGGCGCTGAGTGGTTACACGGTAAAGTGTTTGGCTAATAAAGTGCATAAAGCAGAGATAGGAAAATCAATGCCTTTGTTAATAACACTGCACCATCTTTCACGCGGTCTGTCAGGCGAGGCTGCCCACTGGAGCTGGTGCCGGGGGCACCTCGCAGAGCGTCGCCACCAGGGCAGGCGCCAGATGGCCCTGGGAAGCTGTGCCCTCTGCCCCCTGCCCTCCTGCTGCAGGAGCCAGTTCGAAAACCCTGGCAGATGCCCTCCCCGAGCCTGAGCTGGAGGCAGAGGGTGGGAAAGGAAGGGTCATTCTGGGTTCTTGGGCAAGGGGTCTGCACCGCACTGACCCTCAGCTTTCTCATCTACAGAATGGGGACAACAGTCCCTCCGTCTGAGGGCTTCTGTGAGGATGCAGGGAGAGAGCCCGTGTGACCCGCTGGGCACAGCACATGGCTTGTCAGGGCGGGGTACAAGGACACTGCTGTCCCCTGCCCCAGGCTACAGCCACCTTGGCCCTCAGGGGTGCCCCTCCATCCCCAGCCCCCAGGATGAGAAAGGTCTCTCCTGGGACGGGGCCATTAAATGAGACATGTTCTAAGATGCTGACACCACCCCTACTCAGACCCAAGAATGCAGCTGCCCTCCTGGTCCCTTATTCTCCACCAAATATTTACCTTGATTCTCACCATCACTCAGCTTCCTGCCTGGGCACCCCCAGGGTCCACCCTAAGCCCCGGCTCAAAGGCAAGACTGGCCGAAGTGAGGGGCAGAGCCCAGTCCTATTGCGGGGCATAGCCCCCACCCCCGGGCACTGAGCCACAGTGGCTGGAGAATTTCAAGTCCTTCTCAGCCTGCCCCCACCCCCGAGGCTCTGGGCCTCTGGGCCCCAGGTTCCACAACTCCAAAATGCCAAAATGCTAAACTTTCTCCTGGGGGGTTGAGGACTGAATGAGATAAAGTTGGGTGGTCAACTCAGTCCGACGTGGCCAGAGCCTCCCCTGTGGCTCCTGGGGGCCCTGGGAGACCCTGAGGTATGTGCACAGCCCCGGGAAGAGGGAGTGTCCAGAGGACAGGAAAGGACAGTCCAGGCTGAGGGCTTGGCTCGGGTAACCATGGCACAGAGAAGAAGAACCAGCCCATTTGTGCTCAATCACTGGGTACTTGTTGGAGGTAATGGGAGGCCCTTCCCCTCCCAAGCCTCAGTTTCCCTCTCTCTAAAATGGGCACTGCATTCCTCAATCCCCCTAGGTGGCTACTGGGGTGGGTTAAATAAAACACTTTATGAATATCTCAGCAGGGCCCCTCACACAGAAGACTTTGAAGGCCTTGAGTGCTGGACTAAGGAGCTGAGCCACCATCTGGGAGGTGAAGGGGCCTGTGGAAGGAGCCCGGATTCTGTGGGGGGCAGCTTCCTCAGGCCTGAGCCATCCCTCTCTCCCCAGCAACCCCCAAGGCAGTGGGAGAGGCAGAGATCCCACCATGGGGATAAACGGGGTGCTCCCCGTCAGGAGGTCCCCACAGCCAGCCTATCCCTCTAGCTGGCTCCAGCGCCCCTCCTCCCTCACCTTCTTCCCCCACCCCCGGGGAGGGAGCACAAACACAAAGCTTAATCGCAGGGCCTCCCAGCACACCAGGCCTGACACGAGGCTCGGCAAATATTGGGCTTTATTAATTTAATTTAATTAAACTTTATTAACCTTTATTAAAAATAAACCCTCATTAAAATTCTCATTCCCATATCTGGCAAAGGCAGGGGCCGGGCACTGCCTAATCTCCAGGCTCGTTAAATGTCACCTGAGGAGAGGCAAGGGCCTCCGGGGCCAGAGTCTGGGACATGGAGCAGAGACCGGGGAGGGAGAGGTCTGGGGAGGGGTGTGTGTGCGCGCACATGCATTCACACGCACAAGGGGGTGTTGGCAGCTAAAAGTCCAAGGTGGCTCTGGGGGGTCAATGTGGGAGGTCAGCCCCGGCCTGGGAGGTCCTAAGAAGAACCTGAGAGCCTGGTGGCTGCGGGGGGGGGGGGGGGGAACCGCGGGATCAGCCTCCCCAGTGGGGGCAGATTTGGGAAGACTTGGGGTGCTGGGCTTCACACTACATAGTAGCTGGGTCCCTAAGCAGATCTGGGAGGAAGGAGATGTTTGTTTCTATCACACTGTTATTTTTCTTAATAGCCACTCTTGCTACTTTTAGAAAATTTGGAAAACCCAGAAAAGCACCAGAGAACATAAAATTCTCTATGAAGCCTGATGGACGCTTGTCCTCAGAGCTGGGGTGGCCATATTTATCACCCAGGCCGGGACGTTTTAAACAGTGAGAGCACGCGCCCCCCCCCCCCCCAGCTCCGCCTATAGTACGTTCACAAACAGGCCCCATCCCTCCCCAGTGAGCGGGGAAGCTGAAACCCACTTCAACACACAAGGAAGCTACTCCCCTATTAGGGACCTGCTGGGGCTCCCACTCCCCGACACCCAGCCAGAGCCTGGCGCCTGGGCTCATGGAGAGCTGGGAACCCGTGGAGACCCACAATGTGCTGGGCCCTGTCCTGAGCTGCACGTAGACTGTTTCCCCTACTCCCCCGCAGCCTGGGGGAGGTGAGTATACCCACTGTACGGAGGAGAAAACTGAGGCTTGGGAGGAGACTAGGCCTTCACAGTCTGGGGCAGGGCAGATTCTGGTCCGTCAGCACCTCCCTGGTAAGGGTCTGGTTCAGACCCTGGCACCCCACTCATGGTTTGGTGACTTTGGACAAATTCATTCACTCATGGGGGGGGCACACCTTGCAGGTGTGGCATTGTGATAGGAGGGCAACCCTCACGGCCGGGCCCTCGAGGGCTCACAGACTAGTGAGGGGGGACAAAAACACTACTAATAAGTAATAGACACGATACTGCAAATCATGCTCAGTGCCGTGAGGGGAAAGAAGGGACAGGTACAGGAGACCTCATTAGGAGTCAGGAGGTGACACTGGCGGGGAGACCTGAGCCTGTGCAAGGGTGAAGAAGGGACACAGGGGCACGGGGGACAAGTCGCCTGTGGGAGTTGCCGAGGGCAGGCTGCAGGGAGAGCTCAGGGAGACGCTGGGGAGGCCACTGCAGTGAAGGGTTCGGGTTTGACCTTGTGCATCGTGCAAATCCAGGGGTCCTGGGAGGAGGGCCAGGAAGGAGGGAGACAAAGCCCTTGGGGTGGGGGGGGTGGCGAATGCCAGGGCTTTTGCCAGGGATGGGGGGGCAGAAGGGATCACAGTCAACAACCTTGGAGATGCTTTAGAGGACTGATCAGATGACCTGTTCATCATTCGTTCCTCCATTCATCCCTTCACTCGTTCACCCAGCAAGTTCACCACCAGGCATGCACCAGGATAGTGCGCCACACAGGACCACCATGGTCTCAGAGAATAGTGAAGGGAGATGGGGCCTCCCACAAGCAGAGGGGAGGTCATGGCTTCTCTGAGGGAGAGACAGAAGCTCTAGAAAAATCCTGCTGGTACAAGGGCCCAAGGTGGGTACTGTGGGGGCACCACCCAGATCCCCTCAGGACCCCAGCACCCCCAGACCACAGCCGTGCCCCGTTAACGACCAGCTGACGCCCCTGTCCTCCCTGCTCCCCTGCTATGGAAGCCAGGCCCCCAACCCTCAGCTAGGGACTCATAGTTAAAAACAAAAATGTTTTAAAGATTTTGTCAACAGAGAGAAAACGTAGGCCTGCGCGGCCGACAGCACTCTGTAGAGCCCAGCATGATGGACATCCCACACGGGCTGCGTGTGGGGTCGGGGTCAGATCCCACAAGGCCCTGACAGAGAGGAGAGAGCCCAGGGGTGGAGGAGGCTGCCCTCCAGGCTCCCCGACACACACCCGTTCGAGGCGGGGCGCTTCGCCTGCCCTCCCCTGACAGCCTTAGATTGGCCCTCAGCACGGCGCACCTCATGGCGTCTCCAGCCCTGGGAGCCTCCATCTTCCAGACAAGAGACCCCAAGGGCACCCCCAGAACCATCTGCAGGGCTCCAGGCAGGGCAGGGGCAGGCTCCTCTTCACCATCTCAGACAGGCCGCTCGGGGACACATACCCAAGCCCCTGACACCGGTTCCCCGAGAAGGCAGGACGCCCTGGCGGTGCCCAGCAAGGCCAGGATGGCGGCAGCAGCCCCCCTCCCCCTGTCTTTCTCTCTGACTCCGGGCCTCGAGGGCTCTCCCTCTGCTGCTCTCTCCCCAGGTCCAAGGTTCTCTCTGCTTCTCCAAGCTCGCCCGCTGGACGTGGCTCCTCACCCTTGCAAAGCGTTCACATCCTCAGCGCACCAACCAGCAGAGACAGCCGGGCAGCAGGCCCCCGGCCCAAGCTCCCAGGAGAGAACCGGATTGGTCCAGGTGGGATTAGCGGCCCAGCCGTGGTCCAATCCGCTAAGGCAAGGGGTGGGGTCAAGAGGACAAAGCTGGTGGGCAGGGTCCACTCTGAGGGAGACCAGGGTGGTTTTCTGAGGGGCTCGTAGAAGCTCATGAGCCATGATCCCCTATTTCCACAATTCCCTGTGTTCCTCAGGTTTAACGAGGAATGAGCTCCCTGTCCCTGAAGGGGTGAGAGCCAGGCGGAGTGACCCTCTGAATGGAATTTTATTAGAATGTCTCTGGTTCTGAGACACCTTCCCCCTTCTTCTCATTGGGTCCCCTCCTGGGAGGGGGAGAGGGGCACAGGAAGGAGGGCAGTGGCAGGTGGGGGAGCAGTTTTCACTGTTGACCGGAAGGCCTGGTAAGTGCCTGGGCCAGAAGGCGAGATCCCTTAGGGGCAGAGCTCAGAGGCCCGGCCAGGCACGTGCGTGTGGACAGATGCAGACATCCGGGCCACACGTGTGGACCTGAGCATCCCTGCACGGGCCAGCCCCGGAGAACAGCCACGCACGCAAGTGCACAGCGCCCCGGGGAGAGCTCTAGCTCCCCGCCGCCTTTCGCTCTGGAAGGACTTGTCCTGCTCTCAAGGCAGACCGCCTTCTCCAGCTCCTGCAGGAGCAGATGGGGGGGTATGGGCTGTGCCATCCAGCCCTCTCAGGCCCGTTTCCTCATTTGCCCCTGGCAACACCGGCTCTCAGAGCTGGGGTCAGGATGGGGGCCATGAGGCAGCACCCTCACTGTGTGCCCCTTTGCCTGCGGAGAAGCAGACCTGGGCACGTTTGCGGAGGCCTCTGGGCCAGGAGGAGAGCGGGAGGTCAGACTGGCTTTCTGCCAGGAGCCCCCTTGAGGACACGGCTCTCAGAGGGCCGGGCTCCACTGTCTCCCCACAACCCTGGCTGCGATATAAAATAGGTCATTGGCGTAATCCTGGCCAAATTGGCCTCTGGAAGATCAGCTAGGCCGAGCTCCCCAGGCCTAATTAGCCCATATTTGGTCAATAAGCCATTAACACAGCGCCTCGGATGTTAATAACCATTTCATGAAAAAGTCGGCGTAATTTATGAGATCAACACTGGTTAGCAAAATTAATAAATATTTCATTCGGTGAGATTTATCCCGGCAAGCTCCCGACAGGTGGACCGAGGGCCCTCAGGCAGCCCCGGGGAGCAGGCAGTCCAGGGAGAGGAATGCCCGGCTCTCACTTGGGCCAATAAACATTTACCTCAAATCCTATCGCCATAAATCCGAAGGCTGGATGAGGGAGTCCAGTAAAACCTGACTTAACATTATGTTCCAGCCATTAACAATATTTATATAGATGTCACTTCAGGGAGGGTTAGAGACACCAGGCAGGACCCAGCGGCCGTGACAGGAGCCAGCTCGGGATCCCCTGGGAAGGTTTGTGCCCAGGGAGGCCTAAGGCAGTGGGGAGAGCCCCACGTTGGCCCTCAGACCCCTCTGGGGTTGGCAACTGCCTTCTGGTGACTGAGGGTAGGGCAGGTTTCCCTACCTTTCAAAGCCTCGGTTTCCTTATCTGTAAAATGGGGGAGTGTTAACAATCGGCATGTTTAGGCTGCTGGGAGAATTAAGTCACAGAGCAGAAAGTAAGCCCCAGGCACAGAGTAAACACTCACTAATAATAGCACTGCTCGAATGATCATTAGAAGAGGCCGCCAGAGGACTCGGCCCTCTGCTCTGATACAGTGAAACTCTGTTGGGTGCACTCAGCCTTGTTAATCGAGGATCAAACCCCTACCAGATGCTGCGCACACATTATCTCTAATCCCACAATGATCCTGCAGGGTGAGCACTGTTGATAGCCCTATCTTCCAGAAGGGGAAACTGAGGCTCCGGAGAGCAAAGTGACTTACCCAGGGGCAGCCAGCAGGAAGCGTTGGAGAAGGTCTCGGACCAGGTCTGTGGCTCCAAGCCTCCCTCTCGCACCACTCTGTCCGCCAGCCTGGCAGGGCCCCCGGCAGGCATGGGTCCCCCACTGGGCCCTGTGTGAGCCGCCTGGGAGATGCACCCCCACCCCCAGCCCGTGCTCGTCTCTACCCTCCGTCAGCCAGCCTGAATGAAGCCCTGGACAAACACACCGAGCCCCGGGCGGACGCCAGAGCCTGTTGTGGTTAAAGAACCTTCCAGGAGAACCAATTAGTTTTCCATGGGGAACTTTCCACCAGGCATTGATTTTCACTCTCCCCACCTGGGGTGGATTTGATTTGCGAGGAGAAGCTCTTCCAGGAGGCAGGAGCAATTGTGTGAAATAAAAGCGCTGAATGTGACAGGCTCATCTGCTGCTGAGGCCAGGGCTGGGACTGAGGGGGGGCGGAGGGGCTGGGCGGGGGGATGGGAGCATGCAGGGGGAGGCCCCTCTGCCTCCTGGCGCAGAATGGCCCTTCCACACGCTTGGCCTGGACGCAGCGGCACTAAGATAAAGCCTGAACTTCTCAGGCTTCCCCAGAGGCGGGTGGCAGGTGGATTCACCCCCCCACCGCCCCCACCTACCTGCAGGGCTGAGACGCCCAGGGCAGGGCTGGACCCTCCAGCCGGTCTTTCAGCATCCTCATTCCCATTCAGTTGTCTTCACAAGCTCTGCCCTGGCTTCACATTATTCTTTTAGCAAACCTGGGAAGCTAGGGGCACAGAGCTGGGCTGATAGAGAATGTTCGACAAACATTGGTGAAGGTCTCATTGCCCCCATTTTACAGAAAAAGAAACAGGCTCACAAGGGTCAGGCAGCCGTGGTAAATAGAGGCAGAGCCAGAACTCAACCCCAGAACTGTCTGACTCCAAGTGCCCCTGCTCTTTGCTCACCCGTCGAGAACGTGAATGGGAGCCAGGACAGGTGAGGGGCTTGAAGGGGGAACGGCAGCTAACAAGGGCTCCGTACTCACCTGCCCCGAACTCAGAAGACCCTGCCTCCCTGCTTTTTCAGAATTGTTCACTCATTCATTTATTCACCCTATAATTTCATTCATTAAACAAATATTTATTGAGCTCCTGCTACGTACCAGGCACTCTTCCAGGCACGGAGGGTACGGCAGTGAGCCAAGCCAAGACTCTAGTGGGGGAGACAGACAGTCAGCAGAACAAATAAAAGATGCATAATATCCCAGATGGTGACAGGGTGGAAAGTAGGGGAGGGAGCTGTGGGCTTGGGGGGATGCAGGTTTCCCTGGGGAGTCCAAGTGGGCCTCCTGGGGAGAGGGAGAGAGACCTCAAGGAGGGAAGGAAGGAATTCTGGGCAGAGGGAATAGCAAGTTCAAAGGCAAGGAGGCTAATGTGGCTGGAGGGGTGGAAAGTAGCAGAGACGGATGGCCCTGAGGGCTGTGGCTTTGACCCCCAGTGACAGGGAGGCTGTTGGAGGGTGTGAGCAGAGGGGGCCGGAGTTGGCTCAGGTTTTAAAGGGAACGCTCCGGCCACTGAGTAGAGGAGCGCGGCAGGGTATGCAGGGAGATGCTTTTCGGGGGCTTTGGCACTAATCCAGGTGAGAGACCAGGGGGCTCAGTCCGGGTGGAAGAGGACAGATGATGAGAAGCGCTTTATGGTGACATATTTCCATCTCCTGGTGGCTTAGGCAGGGGGTGCAAGAGAAGGCAAAGTTGAGAATGAAGATCCAGGGCCTGACCAACTGCGGGCTGAACACCTACTGTGTGCCGAGCCCTGGGTGGCACTGAGAAGACCCCAGGGATACCCCCCAGGGCTGCTGCCCTCATGGCCCCTACCAGCTAGCAGGGGCCAAACTGGAAGCCAAAAAACATCAGTAAAGCTAAGGGACTGAGAAGCTCGAGAAGGAGGACAGAGGGTCAGGGTGGCTCCGTGGGGCAGGCAGGGAAGGCATCTTGAGGAGGTGATGTTGCCGCAGAAGGAAGTGTGGAGCCGACGTTCAAGGAAGAGGCTTGGAGAGGGACCCGAGGCTGCCTCCTGGGCAGTAGGGAGGTCCGCATGGCTAGGGGGAGCGGTCATAGGCCGGAGAAGGGGCAGACTGGACAGGGCCTCAGAGGAGGCCCACTAACCCCATTTCACTGAAGGGGAGACTGAGGCCCAGAGAGGCAAAGTGGCCTGCCCAAGATCACACCACAGGGACATAGTGGCACAGATTTATTTCAAGGCCAAGCGTCTTTCTCCCGCCGCGCCCCCCCCCCACTCCTAGAAGTTGGGCAGGTGAGGCAATGCCCCTCCCATGAAGAGAGGGCAGGCTGGCTAGTGCCATCACAAGGCACAAGAGGGACACGACACAGGCAGGTGAGGCAGTGTCTGGGGGGCGGGGCTGGGCCCGATTCAAGCTGGGGATGGCTGTGTGGACATGGGGATCCTCAGCCCAGGCAGGACCTCCAAGGGCATCCAGAAATACTGAGATGCACCTAGTGGGGGGCAGAGGCAAAGGGAGGAGAGGGGAGCAAGACCGACGAATGGGGTGGCGGGGAGCCTGTGGCTCTGGGAGCAGGGCAGCCCACAGAGCAGTCCCCACACGTGGGCGAGGGAGTGGATGAGGGACTGGGTCCGGGGGTCAGACAAACCCAGGACCTCACCCTCACTTCCTCCCAGGCTCCTCCCCAGCTTACTATCCATGGGGTGCTCTCCCTGCATCACCTCGTTGCCTTGAACCCCTAATCCTGAGAGGTAGAGAGGAACCTCAGGTGAATTGAGGAAATGGAGGGGTCACACAGCCAGATGGCGGCAGAGCCTGGGTAAACGCTGGGTTTGGGGGCTCATAGGGCCACCACGTACCCCACACGTGACCACCCCAGGAGGGGCAGGCAGGTGGGCACTGCTTTGCACCGGGGATGGCACAGGGTGGAGCTGTCCTGGAATCACAGCCCCAGTGGGGGAGGCCACCTCTCTGCTCCCAGGGCTGATGGAGCAGGATCAGCACAGAAGGGCCTAGCCCGTGCCTCCATCACCAGTGCTCCCTGAGCAGGAGCCCTCCAGGTCGGATGTCCCATGGTGTGGTGACCATATGGGGCTGCCTTTCAGGAAAACAAACCTCCAGGGGCGCCTTGCTCCACTTCTCACGGGCTGTGTGGCCTCAGGCTAGTGACTGTCCCTCTCTGAGCCTTGATTTTTCTCTCTGTGAAATGGGATTTCAACTGTTCATTTACTAAGTGCCTGCCATTGGCCATTTTGGGGGCTTTCAACACATCAGTGAACAGAACAGACAAAGGTTCCGGCCTTCCGTGAGCTAATATTCCAGCAAGGAAGATGGGACATAAACAAACATAAGAGATGAGTGAACGGCAGACAGTGTTAGAGAGTACTGTGGGAACAAAAGGGAAAGGAAAACAGGGGGACAAGTCACAGGATTAAATAAACTATCGGACGGGGCCTCAGTAAAGAGGTCAGATTCCAGCAAAGATGTGAAGGAGAAGGAGAGAGCCGTGCAGACATCGGAGAAAGACTGTTGTAGTGCAAAGGCCCTGGGGCAAGAACGTGCCCTGCGGGTATTCAAGGGGCAGAAGGAAGGTCCATGTGGCTGGAAGAGCTAGCTGAGGGGTAGGGGGACTGAGATAGAGAGGGGGTAGATGGAGTGAAACATGTCAGACTTTGGGCCTATAGAGAAAGGTGGTGAAATGGGGGGGGACGTTGGGGAGCAGAGAGGAATCTGTGAATTAATGCATGTCAGGCGTTCAGTGTGAGTCAGTGTGTAAGTGGTCAATTAATAGGAGTTATGGTTATTGCTGCTTACAATTAGGTGATTCCTAACCCTTTTGGAGTGGCAGGAGTGCCTTAGGGTGGTCCCCCCTCGGTGGGCAGGAGCTGGATTTGAGTGACCCAAACTGTCCCCCATGGGCTGGGGGCTGCCCCCCCCCTCAGCCCCTCGAACATTTTCCAGGGCCTCACCGGGCCTTGGGAAGTTGGGGAGCAAGAAGACGTGGCCACAGTCACAATGGCATTAAATCAGACCCCCGCTCTGGACCAAATCACACCGAGAAGTTGTTAATACCTTTATTATGGGCCAAAATGTATTCACGATATTAAAAGACATCCCATTTCTGCCCCCTGTGTCACATCTGAGATGTAGTGTAGATAAATGATATATCACCACATGAGATCTACCGAAACCATTAGTAACCATGACATTTTGACGTCAGATTTTAAAAAATTCCTAAGTAATCTTTTTGATTTATGAAATGCTGTCTGGGTTCATCGAGAGAGATCTCAGATTTATCACCGCCTGGTTAGAATTATTAATGATTTTCAATTTGTAAATCTGAAGTCGAGAAAGTCTGTGGGCTCTGGATGAAAACTCCCGCCAACCAAGGCCCAGCCTCTCCTCCAGCCAGAGATCAGCCCAGGGAAAATGGTCCTTCTCGCCGACATTCTGAACACTTGACATTGTGTCCCAGCAAACCCTGTCTGCAGCGTGCGAGACTGAGGGCGGATCAGCTGCAGGACCTGTTCTGGGCAGAAGTATCGGTCCCACTTCACAGGACAGATGCCCACCGCCCTCCCCCAACCACACACATAGGCCTGGAAAGCTGTTCTGGCCGACTCAGGCAGGGGTGGTCAGCAGGAACGTAGCAGGGGGCAGCCAACACCCCCCATCCCCCTTGGGTCTGGTTCGGGCCTCAGCTCAGCTGCAGGCCCTTTACACCACTGGGAAACCTGGACCAGGCCCTCCTTGTCCAAGGCAGTGGCCACATAGGCCATACCTGGGCCACTTCCGTGTCCCATCCGGGGACTTTCCTGGACTGAGAGGTCACCCCGCCTGTCTGAATTCACCTTCTCCCTCACCAAAGCCTCCAACTGCCCCCCAGTCCCAGAAACTACCCCAACCTGGGCAGGAGGCAGACAGCAGTGCTGCTGGACCCCCAGACCCGGGGTCCTATCTCCCTGGGTTCCCACCCAGACCCGAGTCACGCCGTCACCCCAGCTCATGCCCCAGGCCCTCCGGACACAAGGCCTATGCCCGTGGCTCTCGCCTGCCCTGACAGTGGGACTCGCCAGGGAAGTTTGATAGGTGCCTAGGGCCCAGGCTTCCCTCCAGGCCAAGGGAGTCAGAAATGCCAGGGCACTCCAACGTGCGGCCAAGGCTGAGAGCCGTGCCCCTGTGTCACCATCCCCTGGCTCCTGTCCTCCCCACTGGCCACCATCACCTACTTCCACCCTTCCAGTTCTCTCCGGGACCAGGAGGTTCCCGGCCTCCAGCCTTCCCTGCCCGGGGCCATCCTCCCCACCACTGTCCAGGCTGTGCCACTCCCCCGGCTTGCACCCTCGGTGCCTGCCACCCAAACCCCGGGAGGAAAGCGATCTTCCAGCTCAGCCCCCACTGAGGCCCGGGGAAGGCCGGGAACTGCACGAGGCCAGGCAGGGAGCCAACTGCAGTGCGGAGTCAAACCCAGACTCCCCTTCCCAGGCTGGATCCCAGGGAGCCTCCATCTCCAGCTTCC
This sequence comes from Callorhinus ursinus, assembly GCF_003265705.2. NCBI lineage: Eukaryota > Metazoa > Chordata > Mammalia > Carnivora > Otariidae > Callorhinus > Callorhinus ursinus. The sequence continues at coordinate 5,769,663 of NW_027397086.1, forward strand.
CCCCACCAGACTCATAGCCCAGCCTGGAATCCTCCTATGTGGGCGAGGAGGAAGGTCCCATGCGGTGGGGGTCACTGGGGAGCGAGCAAGGTTCACACACCACTCGATGTGGCTCCGGGGCTGTGCTCTCTCACCCGCCCAACCCTGGCAATGGGCAGGGTGGACAATCCTCAGAGCTGGCTCTGAGCCTCAGTGTCCTGATCCGAAAAATGACAAGAGTGGGATTCCCAGTCCCTGGGGTTCTAGAGAATTTAAGCCGCTCTCCTGTGGGATGAGCTCAGGGCCAGCACACGGGGAGCCCCCGGGAGCCCCCGGGAGCCTGTAACAGCTGTCAGCACCATGCTGATTGCCTTGTCCTGGGCTAGGGTATGTGGTATGACCTTGTCTAACAGTTTTGCCCTGCACTGGGTTCAAGTCCTTGCCACACTATTTACCAGCCCATGACGTAGGCCTCTCTGAGCCTCAGTTTCTCCAATACTAGGGCCCATTTCTCCCACAGTCCCTTCATTTCTGGCCACCCCACTCCTTCCCCCTTCTGTTAGGACCTGAGTTCGATTTGAAAGTGACCTGGCAGCAAATGCCCCTCCTGATACCCTGCCCTGGCCACAGACTCCAGGGCAAAGGATGCCCTGCCAGAGAAAAATACGCATCAAACACACTGGTTTTTTCTTGATCCACAATTCAAAGGGAAAATTGAAACCATATTTCTGTAAGGTTCAGAGACTGGAAAGTGAGTTATTGATAAATGCAGGGAGACAGGTCACACAGCACCCCGCTTTTTTCCTCTGGGGTGGGTGAGGGCGTGGGGCCAGCGGTGAGACAGGAAGTCCAAGCAGAGAAAAGAAAAGACAGAGGGACGCTAAATGGCAGGCTTTCTCCGTTCAGTCTCATGTCAGCCTTCCGGAACACCTGTGAGGGTGACATCATTACTCCCATTTCACAGACGAAGAAAGTGAGGTGCAGAGGGGCCCATGCAGCCTGAGGTCATACAGCTGAGAAGCAAAGGAGCCAGGTGAGATCTCTCTTGCGGCCGTTGTGCTTGAGGTCCAGACCTCTGGCCTCACACCGGTCAAGTGCAGCCTCCTGAGGTTTCCCAGGGACCAACCCCCCCAGTACAATGAGGTGGGGGGTACATGGTTTAACCACCATCACACCTGCTTGCTCACAAAGCTCACTGCATCCACACACTCCTGCCCACAACCTCCCACATCCACGGACACGGACGCTGGCACACGCATGTCCCTCATGCACAAGGACCCTGACCGCCCTGCCCTCCAGCTCCTTCAGTCCTCCCGCATCCCACCATGGCCTGAGGCCTGGGACCCATCTTGCAACTCACTGGCACAACCCGCTTCCCTGGGCCAGAGTTCCCTGGGCCCTCAGCACTGCAGGCCCACCCCCTGCCTGTTCTGCAGGATCCCCTGCCCTGCTCTCTCCGGTGTCCTGGGGGGAAAGGACTGACATCTCAGACACCCCCACTCCAGGCCCACCAGCCGCTGTCCCCTGCAAGGGTCTCAGGCCTGGTCCCACCCTGCTATGCCCAGCAGACTTCACTTCTGTCCTGGCTTTTTCCCTGCCTGGTGATATGATAACCTAACCTGGCAAGAAGTCTCTGGTCATGGCCGCCTGGCCTCAGTTTCCCCAGGAGACCTCAGGTCAGTTCTCTTCGGAGCAGGTTGGCTGGAAGGACCACAGGATCAGCCCGACCACATGAGGCTGGGGGTGGGAGGGCGTAGCTGCTCCAAGCCGTGCACCTGGGTGCCTCTCTCCAACGGCATCCGGTGGCAGGCGCAGTGAAGACCCACAGCCAGATGCGTCCAAGCTCAGGGGTCTGCCAGGCAGGCAGGAACGCGAGAGGGGATGGTGCCAACAGCAGTGGAAAACTAATATGGACTCTGGGGCCTGGAAGCGGGGTGCTGCTCTAACAAATACCTAGAAAATGGGGAAGTGTCTTTGGAAATGAGCAGAGGACAGAGGCTGGAAAATTTCTGAGAAGCATGATAGAAAAAGCCTAGATTGCCCCAAGCAGACTTTGAGTAGAAATACAGAGGATGAGTACACATATCCTGGGACATGAGGAGGCCGGGGGGTCAGGGGTCAGGGGTCAGGCAGAGGAGGGAAGTGTAAGGGTTTCAGTGGTGGAGAAGTTTTGGGGTGACCAGGCCACAGGTGGGGTGCAGTGGCTCAGAGACGGATGCTACCTGGAGTGGGGACAGTTGAGGACTGGGGATTGAAGGCCAGCTCCCGTGGACACTGAGGCATTACACTGCTAGGGGGAACCCAGGTGTGATGGTGGCGATGCTGGCAGTGGTCAGGCACCTGCTTGAAAATTTGCCCAAGTCAGTGACCCACAAAAGTGAATCGTTCCCTCTTCACGGCAGAGTCTGAAGTTTAGGCTCTTCGCAGACGGGCCTGGACTCACCTCCTGGGGGACTGAACACTTTCTCGGCATTTCAGGAACTACCCTGAACCCCTGCCTTCTCCCCAGGTCTGCGCTGGGACATGAGGCCAAACAGGGAATGAAGAAGCTAGCACCCCCCCCCCCCCCGCCCTGCCGAGGTGGGGAAGAGTGTGGGGCTCAGCTGAAGCCTGAGTGGAGCCTAAGCGAGAGGAGAGTTCAGGCTGCCCGAGGATCCCTGTGATGATGGGACCCTGAGTCTGAGGCTTCAGAGCTGCAGAGAGGGCCCCTGCAGCGGGCGCCAGAGTCCGGGGCGAGGCTGCCCCCAGGGAGGTGTGCCCAGGAGCCCTGGTTCAACGGGATGATCCGATGAGGCAGGTGCAGGCCCGAGGACGCACCATGCCACACAGCCGCAGAGTCGTGGCAGCCCCTGGCCAGAAAACCAGGATGTCCTGTGTCCACAATATCACGCCCACTTGGGACTCTTGGGAAGCAGGAGGGAGCCCCTGAACGAGGGGTCGAAGTCCAGGCACCACGGCCAGACTCCATTTAATTCAGAAGTCAAGAGAAGGGATGGAAAGGCGTTGGAAAGCACCCACATTTCCGAAGCACACGCTGAGTGTCAGCCTTGCACCATCTCTCTGGAGACCCACGGCGCCCCTAGGAGGAAGGGGTGAGCCCATTTCACAGATGAGGAAACCAAGGCCAGGGGCTTACTGGGATTTCGCCCATGCCCATGCCCACACCCTGCCCATTTTGCCCAAGGGCTCTGAGTATACTGGCTTCATCACTCTGGGGTCCTTAGACCCTGCTGAGGGTCAGCTGTGGCCATGACCCTTCCTCACTAGGGGCCTTGGGTCATATTCGTTCCCTTGAGCTTCTAGGAAGCACCGCAATCTTGCAGATTTAAAACAACAGAAATGTGTTTTCACACAGCTCTGGAGGCTAGAAATTTAAAATCAAGGTGTTGGCGGCATTGGTTTCTCCTGGAGGCTCTGAGGGAGAATCTGTTCCATACCTTTTCCAGCTTCTGTTGGTTGCAAGAAATCCTTGGTGTCCCTTGCTTTGTAGAAACATCACTCCAGTCTCTGCCTCGGTCTTCATGTGGCGTTCTCCGTGTGTGTGTGTGTGTGTGTGTGTGTGTGTGTGTGTGTGTGTGTGTGTCTGCTTTCTTTTTAGAAAGGTAAGGACACAAGTCACATTGTATTAAGGACTCACCCTAATCCAGGATCACCAGTCAACTTGATTTTACTTGCAAAGACCCTATTTCCTAAAAAGGTCACATTGACAGTTTTTGGGGCTTAGGACTCCACCTTATCTTGGGATATCTGGATAATTCAACCCATGACACAGGCTTCAGGGTTTCCATCGGCCCCACTAGAATGTTAGCCACACCGGGGCAGGGGTTTGAGTTTTATTTTGGAGTCCACTGCCTCTGCAGTGCCTAGACTATATGCCTGGCACACAGTAGGTACTCCACAAATATCTTTGAGGAAGAAAATAAATCTCAAAGGTCCTTCCTGATCCTAGGATAGGAACATACCCACAACCTCCCTTATACATGTCCTATAATAGACACGTGGGCCATGCAACCCAGAGCCACACCCAGACACACACACCGTCAAACACGGGCCACCCCCTTGTCTTCACACCAGTGCCACGCAGCGCCCAAGTGATGCCCACCCAGAACCACTCGCCGGTCATGGTGCAGCTCAAGAGGCTCACTCCTTACAGTGGTGAGACACCATGGAGTGTTAGAGCATCAGACATCTATTCTGCTGTTGTGACCCACCAAGAGCAGGGAGACACTCTTCTGGAAGTCCTTATTTTATCCTGTATTCATCGCTGAATGCTTCGAAACTCTAATTTTGTTATAATGTGCAAATTAAGCAACTGTTTCCAGCGAGCCGGTGCCAATAGGTCAGGCAGGCTGGACTGGGGTGAGGAGAAGCCTGCGAGAGTCCCAGGCATGCAGAGGGGGCATGGAGGGGGCAGCCCAAAGACTAAACAGCAGCTCATTTGGACAAGACACAGGAGCAAAACTGCTCCAATGGTTACAAATACCTCCCTGAAGGAGGTGGATCGGGTGCCCTGGCTACTCCAAATCAGGAGTGCTGATTAATGAACAGCTACTGTATGCAAGACCCTCGGCTCAGCAGTGCGTAAGGAAGACCTCATCGCACCCTCACCTGGTCCTGTGAGAGACCACTTCCATTTTACACGTGCCCAGATTACTGTGTGGGTGCTGGACTCCAAAGGCCAAGCTCCTCCCATTCATCCCACTGCTGCCTGCCTGGCTGGGCACCCCATCTCCAAAACTGGAGAGGCAGACAGGCAAACACAGAGAATCACAACTTACCAGAGCAGAAACCTCCACAGTTTTTAGATACAACACCAAAGTATGATCCATGAAAGCAATAATTGATACGCTGGACCTCATTAAAATGAAATGTCTTTTGCTCTGCAAAAGACACTATCAAGAGAATAGAAAGACAAGCCACAGACTCGGAGAAAATATCTGCAAAAGACACAGCTGATAAGACTATTATCCAAAATGTACAAAGAACTCTTGGGGCGCCTGGCTGGCTGAGTCAATGGAGCACGTGACTCTGGATCTCAGGGTTGTGAGTTTGAGCCCCATGTTGGGTGTAGAAATTACTTAAAAATAAAGTCTTTATATATGTAAAAAAAAAAAAACAAAAACCTCTTAAAACTCAACAATAAGAAAACTAACAACCTGATTTAAAACTGAGCAAAAGACCTGAACAGGCACCCTGCCAAAGAAGATATATGGATGGCAAATAAGCCAAGGAAAAGATATTTAACACCATACATCATTAGAGAATTGCAAATTCAAACAGTGAGACACCACCACACGCCTACTAGAATGGTCAAAATCCAGAACACTGACAACACCAAATGCTGATGAGGATGTGGAGCAGCCCCTTTGGAAGACAATCTGACAATTTCTTATGAAAATAAACACACTCTTACCATATGACCCAGCAATCACATTCCTTCGTATTTACCGAAAGGAGTTGAAAACTTGCATCCACACAAAAACCTGCACATAAATGTTTATAGTAGCTTTATTCATAATTGCCAAAACTTGGAAGCAACCAAGATGTCCCTCAGTAAGGAATGGATAGATAAATGGTGGTCCATCCAGACAATGGAATGTTATTCAGCACTAAAAAGAAATGTGCCCATCAGGCCATGAAAACACATGAAGGAACCTTAATGCACATCATTGAGTGAAAGAAAGAAGCCAATCTGAAAAGGCTGCATACCGTATGATTCCAACTCTATGACATTCTGGAAAAGGCAAAACCATAGAGACAGTAAAGAATCTGTGGTTGCCAGGGATTATGGAACAGAAAGGGATAGAGCACAGAGGACTTTTTAGGGCAGTGAAACTATCCTGTACCACACTACAGTGGTGAATACATGTCATTACACACTTGTCCAAATCCATGGAAGGTACAAGCCTAAGAGTGGACCTTAATGTAAACTACAGACTCTGGGTGATAATGATGCATCAATGTAGTTTGATCCATTGCAATAAATGAACCATTATGGTACAAAATGTTGGTAGTGGGGGAGGTTGTGCATGTGTTGTGGAGAGGAGGGGTATATTATGGGAACTCTATGTAGTTGCCACTCAATTTTGCTATAAAAACTGCTCTAGAAATTAAATTCACTAATTAAAAATAAAGGCCAGGAGGAGGAAGAAGGAAAGAAGGAAAGCAGGCTGGAAGGAAGGAAGGAAGGAAGGAAGGAAGGAAGGAAGGAAGGAAGGAAGGAAGGAAGGAAGGAAGGAAGGGAGGGAGGGAGGGAGTGGAGGAAGAGAAGGATGGATTTGGGGAGAAAGGAGGAGAGAGATGCCTGATTTCACAGTCCCCAAGAGAGGACCTTGCTTCTCAGAGGGTGGCACCTCACTTGGGTGGGACTCTGCTGGAAAAGTCCAGATGCCTGGACATGGTTCAGATGGAGAAAGTTTAGACAAAAAGAAACGTGGAGTTTTAATAAGGAAGACCCTGGCACAAGTGGGTGGGAGCCTGAGCATTGTGATGGAGAAAATTATAAAGATTATTGAAAGATACCATATGCTTTCACTTATATGGGAAATCTAAAAAACAAAACAAATAAACAGAAACAGACTCATAAATACAAAGAACAAACTCTGGTGGTTGCCAGAGGGGAGGGGGATGGAGGATGGGCAAAAGAGGCGAAGGGGATTAAGAGGTACAAACTAGCAGTTATAAAATAAATAAGTCATGAGGATCAAAAATAAAACATAAGGAATATAGTCAATAATAGCATAATCACTTTGCATGGTGACAGATGGTAACTGCACTACACTTATAGTGAGCATTTTGGTATGTATATAAATGTTGAATTACTATGTTGTACACCTGAAACTAATATAATATTGTATGTCAACTATCCTTCAATTTTTAAAAATAAAAAAATCTTTACTGAAAGGCATTAAAGAAAATCTAAATAAATGAAGCCAGACATCTTGTTCATGGATTAAGACTCAATATTTTAAATATATTAGTTCTTCTAATGTGATCCAAATCAAAATCTCAAAGAAATTTTTTATGACACTTGACAAGCTGATTCTAAAATTTATACAGAAATATAAAGGGCCATGAATTTCCAGAAGATTCCCAGAGAACAAGGCGAGAGAACTTGCCCTATTGGACAGCAAGACATGGTGGTACTGCACAGAGCATATAGGTCAGCAGCCACTCGAGCCCAGAAATAGAATTACACACACGTGGACAGTTGATGCATGAAGGAGATAGTACTGCAGATCACTGGCAAAAAGATGAACTTTCCAATAAATGGTATGGGACAATTAGACCCCTACCTCACACCATACACAAAAAGCAGCGACCAAAGAGGAAAACACTTTGTTTAAATACTAGTTAAAATTAAGTATTGTACTGCTGTTCATTAAAACACGCTACAAATCAATAAGAAAAAGACAAACAGCACACTAATGGGTGAATGGCTTCAACAAGTGCTTCACAGAAGAGAACACTCAATCAACAAACACGTGAAAAGATGCTCAATCTCATTGGTAATCATTCAAATGGAAATTCAAATTAAAATCACTTTGCTATATCATCATCTAACCACCAGGTTGGAAAAGAAAATGTAAATACTAAATGTTAACAAGTATGTGGAAGTATAAATCAGTACAACGGCTTTGGAAAACGACTTGGCCTTCCCTAGTAAAGTTTAAGAGGAGCATTTACTCAATGCCAAGGATTTCACTCTGGAGAAACTTGCACCAGGGTACTAAAATGAGCTGAGCAACATTCCTGTGCCTCTACTTCCCCCAGACCAGGCTAGGTGAGTTTGTCTCCCAGGTCCCTCCTGAGCCAGTGCTCTAGGGGAGAGCTGATTCTCCACCACTAAGGGCTCTTCCCTCTGTAAGAGGGCTTCCCCAAGACTCCCCCAAATCCCTGCCTCCCCATGTACCTTGGGGCAACACAACCCACTGGTCAATTTTGCAAACTTTACTTCTTTTTTATTTTTATTTTTTTTAAATGTTTTATTTATTTATTCATGAGAGTCAGAGAGAGAGAGAGAGAGAGAGAGAGAGAGAGGCAGAGGCAGAGGGAGAAGCAGGCTCCCTGCCTAGCAGGGAGCCCGATGCAGGACTCAATCCCAGGACCCTGGGATCATGACCTGAGCCGAAGGCAGACGCTTAACCATCTGAGCCACCCAGGCGCTCCGCAAACTTTACTTCTTTCTAACCTCTTAAGGGAGGGTGTGACCCTCAGACCCAGACCCCAAGGCAAATCCTTTCCCTCTTAGACCTCTGCTTCCTCCTCTATAACATAGAGCAGCAAGAGTTCATGTTCCATAGGGTGTCTGGGAGGCTGCAGTGAGTTGGACTCAGCAGGGGCTGGGCAGGGAGTAAGCTGGGGGGGGCAGTTGGGAGCTCCGTGGGGGGAAGTCACCCCCTGTCCTCAGGACGCACCCCTCCCTTCTGTCTTACCTGGATCTCCATTTCCTCCATCCAGGCTGTGCCTTTCTCTGAGTCTAATTCAACTCATCTTTGCAGAAGCCCTCCTCCACCTCCAGCCCATGAAGATTTTTCTCTTCCCTAAGCTTCCCATCTATCAGCAAGTCAACAGATATTTCCCAAAAGCTCATCACAGAGAAGGCCACATTTCTGGTATTGGAGAAACCGTGGGGAACTTAACAGCCCCAGTTCCTGATGGGGAGGTTGCTCAGGCAGTCATGTAGAGGGAGGAGGGCAGGGAGACCACCCTGTAACCAGCTCACCCTCAGTAAACCAGCACAGTGTCTGGCACATAGTAGGTGCTCAATAAATAATGGTTGACCATCAAACCAAACAACTGGGATACAGTCAGACTGCACGAACTCAAGCATCTAGGCTGATGCACATGGGTTTTGACAGACACACACAATCATAAGTGTGCATGACCATGAACACTGATACGCTAAACATCCATCTGCACACACACACACACTCATAGTCCCAATGCCTGGGCCCACTCCAGCCAGCATCCTAACGCACATGAACACTGCCTCCCACACAAAGCTCATTTATTTTGATTTATGAATATTACAAAAATAAACCTGAGCGTCTTCTTGGGATTCTCTGATCCTGACACAGGTCCCCACGATATTGCTTTCCTGCTCCTGGTTACCTGAAATTAGCAGAGTAATTCGGAATCTGCATCTTTATTTAAAAGAAAAAACTGTAGATGCAGAATTATAAAAATTTAATATGCTCCCAGGAAAATGAAAAATGAGAGGTTGTGATCTCGTCTAACACTTTCAAATGTGTTTATTAATTCATGTTTTAAATCATAAGTTTCATTCGGTGAGAGCCATGCACAGCAATAAGCCCGTTTTAAAATATTAATGAATAAACAATATTTCTCTATTGAAATATAACATGCTTCTTTGAACAATGGACCACCAGTAATAAATCAAAACCAGGAGAAAATTGCATTTCATATTTAATACAAGTTGAACTCTGCCTTTTTATAAATGATATCTTTTTTGTTTAATTGGCGTCAGTTCAGATCTAGCAGATTGCTAATAAAATTCTGGATTTCCATATTTAATGATGCGTATACTTTCTGCTGAAATTTTACCAGGAAAAAGGAATCAGCCTTTTATTATCTCCTGAGATGGTGGTGAGGGGTGAGGCCAAGGCCTCCGTCCAGCCTTGAGGGCTGAAGGGGGTGAGCCGGCCAGAGGGGGTGCATTGAAGAGGCCGGGCCACTCCTAGGGACCCCACGTGGCAGCTGACACCCCCCCGATGACCCCTCTGCTGACCGGAAGTAATCATTCCAACTAGAAGGGCCAGAGACTGGTGTCCCCTTCTGATCTGGGGCACTGTCTAACAGTAACAATAAAAGGAAGAGAAGCCACTCCATCCCAAGGGCCATGCATGCATCAGCTCATTAATCTTTATGACAGCCCTAGGAGGAAGGTAGGAACAACATCTCCCCATTTTATAGGTGAGGAAACTGAGGCCACAGAGTAGAGTGAGGAGGTGACGTGTCCACAGACACACAGCAGGTAAGTGGCAGGACTCAGCCTGACTCTGGGGCGCTAGCTCTTCATACTACAACATGCTGCCTTGAAGGAAATGAATGAAGCCGGGTCTCAGAAGACCTGGTTTTTATCAACAGTGAGTGAAGGGGGACACTGGCTGGAATGTGAGTGCAAATCACAGAACAGAATAAGGAAGAAGAGCTGGCCACGGTCCCAGCTACACGCAGGGCACTTTGCTGCACCACCTTGCTCCATCCTCCCGACAATGCTGGGAGGCAGGTGCTTGACAGCTAAGGAAACTGAGGCGCAGGGAGGTTACACGACTTGCCCAAGGACACACAGCCGGTATGAGGCAGAGCTGGACTCTACCCCAGGCAGTTTGACTCAGAGCCCGCATGCATGGGTGCTAAGCCATGGTGCTTTCCTAGCCATGGGGCCACGCTGAACCCCCGGGCACCCATTTCTGTCTCTGTGATGGGGCCAGTAGCCACTGCTGTGAGGTGTGGTTCCCAGTGTGCGCTTGGTGGGGCGCAGTTGGAAGCAGGCTCCGTGCATATAGGCTGAGTCGGGAGACAGCTGACTTCTCGGAGTTGAGAGATGGTTGGTTGGGTTGGATTGTCCATGGGGCTGGGTCACCAGGCCCAGCGGGGATGAAGTGCTGGCCATTTGTTGTCCTGAGGTGCTTGTGGACGCAGCAGTCTTCCTGAAGGTGTCCCTGGGACCCCAGGGGGACAGGAGCCCATGGCTCTGATGGGGGGTGGTGGTGGCACCTGTCTCCGTCTCTGCTCAGTTTCCAAGTCAGGCTCACCAACGGTGACCGTCCATTGCATCAGAAAGAGACACTTTGATAAGACAGCCAGGCACAAAGGGTTAAAAATGTGACTTTTGGTTTGAGGCACACCCAGACTGGTGTTCCAGCTGTGTGTGTCTTTGGCCGAGTGGCTTCAGTTTCCTTTTCTACAAAGTGGAGGTGATAGCCGGGCTTGCTCACGAGGCTGCTGTGAGGGTTGGAAGAGCGAGCCTGGGGAGCAAGAGAGCAAGCCTTCTCATCGCTTCTCTGACAGCTCTGCTCACTGTGCCGCCTGGTCTCTGCACATGCTTGTCCCTTGCCTGGTCCACCCTTCCCTGAAGCTGCGCACCACCCGCCCCCGTCCTCCTAACCCTCTCTTCCTGAGGCCCCTGCCTGGACATCCATTAGGGGATGCCAAGCCTGGAGCCTGGCTCTGTCAGAGGGCACAGTGGTCTGGGTTCAGCCTTAAAGGATGGGCCTCCATCAGGGAGACAGGGTACGGGAACAATGTTCCAAGAAGAGAGAACAAGGAAACTCGGACTCAAAAGGTGACGTCCCCCGTCCGAGGTCACACAGTTGGTGGGAGGCAGACCCAGAGTGGGGTTGGAGACCTGCTCACCCCGACTGGCTATGTGGGCCGTGGGCTAAGCGGCCAGGGGCTGGAGCTAAGCTGGACAGTGCCTGGGACCTGCACGCACCCACGGGGCACAGGTGGGACTCTGCCGGTAACAGAAGAACGTGCGGGACACATGCCCCAGGCCCCGTGCTCAGCACTTCTCATTCATCATGACGGCTGCCCTCCCGGGTCTGCTTGCCTCCATTAGTTATGGTGCCAGGCCCAGCTGAGCCCCAGAATGTGGCTCTTCCTGTCCCTCGTGCCCAACCCTGTGGTCCATAGATAGGACCACCTAGAGCCTGTGACACACATCTTGTACACACCGCAGGACACACATACTCAGGTGGCCTGGGCAATGGAGGCACAGGTGGGAGAGTTGCAAGCTCTGACGGGTGGAGGTAGATGACTCACCTTGTCCCCGAGAAGGGACCTCCCCCTGGAGGCTGGTGGCCCAGGTTCACAGGAGCCTCTCTCTGTCCCGCTGCAAGTGGCTGCTGGGAGGGGTCACGTGGGGCTCTCACAGGGCCACCTCCAGCTCTGTGGGAGATCGTGGACAGGTGGTGGTACCTCGTGGAGCCTCAGATTGCCTGGCACGTGGGGCTCTGTGGGCATTAAATGGGATACTATACAGAAAGCACCTGGCCAAGGGCTGGTCCGCAGGAGGTGCTAGATAAACTGCAGCTGTCAGCCCAGCGAGGGCCCCGGGCTCATGGCACCGACACATCTTTCACGCCTAAAACAGTCTCTACGTGGGAGACTCGTCCACACCAGAAGGGCCCTCCTCTAGAACACTGCTCTCCCGCCCCCACTTCTGGCCAGGGAATGGCACAGGCCGCTGCTCAGTCTGGGGTTACAGGGAAGCTCTAACTTTGTTTGCAAGGCCACACGGCTCATGCGCCGCTGTGCACACGGCTGATCCCTGTCCAGCATTAGCTGCTCAGGCATTTAGGCTCCAGAAACTCTTGAACATATATGTATTCTCACCTGAGCACACCTGTGCTCGTGGGCACCTTACTGTATTATATGCATGGACAGGCCCCTTAGCCTGTGATTGGGTGTGATTTTCTTCAATTGACTGCTGTTATGTTCTTTGATCTTGTCAATAATCAGGTTGTGGGATCCTCATTTCTCCACTCTTGGGGTTCAGAAACCTACCAACCTTTCCAATACCCGCATGAGCGTTTGCTATCTGAACAAGGCCCAGGCCCAGGATCTTGGCTTCTCAAGGGCGAGCGCCTGATTTCATTCATCTCTGGGTCCAACCCCTAATCCATTGCTTGACCAAGAAAAGGTTACCTGATGAAAATCCATCAGATGAATATATTTCACCCAATTTGGAGTGAAACATAAGAAACCTAGGGCCCATGCCGTGCCCGTTTCCTTCCCTGTGAAGATGCTTCTGCCCCCCTACGAAGGCATGAAGAGCAAAGAAGGGAAACGTGAGTGCTCCTCACCCAGCACATAGGAAAGAGGCTGGCATCTTAATTTAGGCCCCCCCAGAATAAAGCCTCAGGCTCACCTATTTCCTTCAAGGGTTGCTCGTCTGCTCGAGAATCTCCAACAAGCACTGGTATGTACCTCTCAACCATATCAGACTGGCCTGACATAAAAGCTGAGATGCTTCTTAGGAAGTGTGTATTTCTGGATATCAAAGAAGATGTATTTGTGTGCACACATGTCAGGTTTCCACAGAATATTTTTGCAAAACCACATAGCATAGAGATTGTTTTATGTACAAAGATAAGAAAGGCTGACCCATAAGCTAATTGAATCATGCAAATAACTACTTAGCCACGGGAGAGATTCCTACAGACAGGCTGAGAGCCCACATGAGGGAGGACAGCTTTGGAGGGCAATCTATTTTATAAAGTTTACTCTCACGGTATAACCACCTCAAGATTAATGGGAATGGTGGCCCTAGACCTTGTTTTGCCTGGCTCTACCAACCGAAATAGTAAAAGTTGTATTTATCATAGACAATTTGCTGCAACTGATTAACATTAATCTGATTTCCTGAGTCAATTTCCTTGAGATATAGTAAACAGGCCAACTACCTGCTATCCACTTCTTCTGTTGTATAGATTTAGGTATTCGCGACAAAGGTGTATGTAAACATATGGGACTCTTAGCTATTTTAATAAAACAAAAACAATGTATCTCTCCCTAAGCCCTGAAACGAAGTGAAGGTGACAAGACTGGTTATTCTTTCAATAAATGACAAAAGGGTCTTTCCATCTAACAAGTGCCAGAGGCATCATCAGATCAGGAGAGTGTGAGCTCCTGGGGCAGAGAGACCCGGGTTCAAAGTGTGCCCCCTTGTTGTCCCAACTCTGTGACCTTGTGGCATTCGCTTAACTTTCATGAGCTTTACTTTCCTAATGTCTGCCAGCGGGGTAATACCTTCCTTGTGGAGTTCTTAGAACACGGGGATCAAGGGAGGACACGTAGCAACGGTCCAGGAGCTGGCCAGGATCGCGCACAGAGAAAGCAGTCCGTCGGTAGGGACTCTTCCTCCATCACCTGCTTCCCTGTCATTTCCAAGTTCCTCTGTGACGGTCCCACCTTGACACGCCCCGGCCTGCTTCCGGGCAGGCTTTCCTGTGCTGCCTGCCCTGGCGGGTTCCCGTGGTAGCAGAGTTAAGACATTGCAACATTTAATCATGAAAGCAAAAAGTTTATTCATGTTTGAAACTACATAGAGCTACCACGAGGAAGACTTTTTCAATCCAGGGTGTAATCCAGTTAGAAAGGAACACGAAACATTTTTAATACATTAGAATCACCGCCACAAATTATTTTCATGACTCAATCAGTTTCAGAATCGCATACAATACAAAAAGAGAGGAAGGAGAGGGGGCCCCAGCGCACAGGGTGAAATATACAGTACCGAATACTGGACTCTGAATGCATCACAATCGGCGCCGCTTTTTTTTCTTTTTTTCTTTTTTGCATGGATTAGTAACAAGATGAAGAACATTCAAAATGCTTTCTCAGTATTTACAACAGTTCTACTGATCCTGTGTTCATTGAAGACCCAATGTTTCCACTCTCGGTTTTTTAAAAGTTGCAAAGGCAACCCTGATTTTTTTTTCTTTTAAAAGATTACAATGTACATTACATTTTATGAAGGGAAACAAAGAGTTAATTACAAGATGCAAAAAGGTAAGAAAGAGACAAACTACAGCGTGAGTATTGTTCAGAGGTAGTAAGTGAGCACTCTAAGCTACAGAACATGTTGAAATTCTATTGGTTTGTATGAGTTCGCATGAGGTAATAAAGCTGTGTTTTGATTGGTGAGATGTATAAATACTCTTTTGCTACACTATGTACAACACTCCAGAGATCAGGGCCCCTGTGGATGCCCAGAGGACGTAGCAAACCTTGACAAGCCCGTGCAGCACCCAGCGCACACCGTACAACCCCAAATGGATCTCGTGTTCACCTCTATCAGCAGCAAGTATTCTTCATCTCTCAGAACAATCTGGATCCATAATTTAATTACCGAGCAGACTCTGGACTCAGAGAGAAAAAAGATGCTACCAGTCTCTGATCTAATTATAACATAAGAGATCGAAACACAAACGTGACCAGGAAGATTCTTAAACAAACCATTGTTAACAGAGATAGCCAAACAGCTCCTTTATTCCAACCCCATTAGCGATATGAAAGAAAGACAATCAAAGTCTGCGATGGAAATATGCAAGAAATTCAATTTAGGTGAGGTGAATCTTTGCATCTGCTCTAACGATTGAGGTTTAGCATACATTGTACTTTTTACCCTTAAGGCCAAGTAATTGGCAACTGTGAGACCATTAATGTAAAATATTGATAATAAATTATGATAAAATAGCTACAGGACTGTCAACAATGTTAAATCTTGGCCTAATTGGATAAAGTGCTTTTTTAACATTGTGTGTTTTTAAGTATAAATACAAATGATTATGATTCCTTAAAAAACTGATTTACCAAGTTCTCTAATAAGACAAGGTTTTACAGTAAAGCTGTAGATGGTGGGCTACAAAAACGCTTTCCTTTTCCTCCTATTGCTCTGAATGCACTTATCAAGGCATGTCAGCTCAGGGAAAAGTGTTGCCAGAGATTAGTTAGAGGTATCAGAGTGCACGCTTCCTGGGCCTTCTGTAGGCGAAGTCACAGAAGATGGAGTTGTTGCGTCCTGCCAGCCTCCATTAGCCTGAAAGGAGAAACACAGTTCAACGGGTGCACGTCTCCATATTAATTCTACTCCCCAATTTAAAATACCCAGCTGACAATGTGAGAGCAAAGCTACATTAGCAAAATGTATTTTCTAAACCCACTTTGGCAGGAGTTTGAAGCATGTGTTAAAGTGGGATTAAATGCATGTAAAACAAATCCATCCCACCAAGTAAAGTCTTGGCAATAAATCAGCTCGCTGAAGGAGGCCTTCAGTGAGCCTCAAGCTGGCACGCGGCTTGGCCTTTGATTTGCTGTAAAAATAAAGTGACTCAGAAAGAAATCTTTTAAGAAGGGAGCAGTGGAGAAGCTCAATGCGATGCCTCAGCCAGACCTTGGGCTCCACGAAGTATAAACTTCAGCCCAGCTTAATCCTCATTTCCATAGAGAAGAAGCTGCCCACCCTCTATCCACACACGCCTGGCAGCCTGCTACTGTAACCCTTGGAAAATGAAGGCCAGAATTTCCCTCCAAATAGCATCTTCCGGAATGAAAATGCATGAACTGTGGAGGGGCACGCTATTCAAATCTGTACTCCAATTACCGCTAACTGGAGCTCCTATCTGGGATGTTGCCACCGCTCTTCACACGCCGCTGGCCCTTCCTGCCTCAGACCTGCCTCGGCAGTAACAGTGCTCAGAAACAAATTCGCTTTATGTCTCGGCCCATAGAGGCAATTGCTGAAATCAATGTCTGATCAGATTTCTGCTGTGGCAGACAGCTTGTCGCTACATATTTTTATGTCAGTCAAGAAGAGGGAGGTGCTGGGCTTGTGAGTTGGGGAACACTGAGTGGAAGTGACGGGGCGGGCCTTTCTGGAGAGGAGACGAGGGGGAGCTGGCTGACACCCGGTGCTTGCGGCTCAGACCAGCCTCCTGCTACGCTGTCCCCACAACAGTGTTGGGGTGGGGCGCGAGGTCCCCCTGTCTCCTCCACCTCCATCCGCGACTTCTTCTGTGAATCCATTTAACATGTCTTCTCGGAGGCCTGTGCCCCTAGGGCCGTGGGAACTCCGCCTTGAGTCCCAGCCCGGATACGGCTATTGGGTGAGCTTTGTGCTTGGTGGGCTTGTCCCTTTCTCCCATGGTTACTGTTCTTGGAGAGTGCCCTGTCTTCTGATTGACTGCTCCGTGCTGCCTGGACGGCACCTTTCCTCCCTCTAGGACCAAAAGAAAGGGAGGGGAGGGGGGGGCCAAATGACCCGGCAGAGATGACCAGAGCCGAGCCAAGGGAAAAGGATTTTCCAGGCTTGAGGTGTATCAAATTCCAGCTGGGAGAAAGATAACGCCATGGCGATGCATTTCCAAAGCCTCGGTTGTGCAGGCTGGACGGTGATATGCTCACGTGTGCTAGTGGAGCTCTAAGGCATACTCTTCTCTATCTAAACAGTAAGCTGTTTTTACCCCTCAGGTATGAAAATCTACTTAGAAAAAGAAAAACTCTTACACAGATACAAGTCTAAAGATATTCCATCTGAAGTAAACATCATTCCTCTTTTATCCGAATTTATAAACAACAAATGTACAATATTTTTACCCAGCGTGGCAGCTGGAGGAGAGGTTGTCAGCAAGCATTCTTTTTTTCAAAATAAATTAATCCTTCCTCTGGTGGTTTGAGATTATGCACTGTATTATACAACAGCGCCTTATCAAGCCTCATCAGTGAAGATGGAATTCATGTCTGTAAAATGCTGCAGGCAATCACAGTTTCATATTTTATCATGTTGATAAGGATATCGCACATTCTCTGAAGCATTTCAAAACACTTAAATGAAAAAGGAGAAATGCAACTAAAAGGCTTTTTATATGGTTTGTTGTGGGTTATTATGAGTTATTTATAAACCCCAAAAGAAAGATTTGACATTTCAAATGTAAAAGATTTGAGTATTTAATGGTCCTTTCTTCCCTTTACAATTGAACATCCTCAATCACTTTTTCAATCATTAATATTTACTCTCACAGCAAGCCAAGGCCCTAAAATGGGAGGATTTTGCCCACTTTCCTCCTGACTCCACTACCACGCTTTGGGCAGTTCATTTCCTCCTACGTCTGGAACCCCAGATCCTGTCCACCGCTGCCCTCCCCAGCTCGACCCTGATGACCCGACCCCCCGCTCCACCCGCCCCAGCTCCCTTTCCAGACCTGTGCGTTCTGCCATTTTCCAGCCATGTCAGTGTGGGGTAAAAGTTAAGTTTTGGTGAATTGGTTACACAAGCTAAAATGATTTCCTCCATAATTAAAAAGAAAATTGAGAGGCCACTAAAAGTGCTGAACATGTTTTGCATCCCACATGGACAATGCAGCCAGATTGCTCTTAGGAACAGAATTCTTTGTTTAGTTTGGTCTGTTGATCTGTCTGGGGCCCTCCAAGGTTGTCCCCTTCACTTGGGCTGTGTTTGGGGATGTTTCCTACTGCTTGATTCTAAGATAAATGACCTGCTTTTTACCATCTCCCTGGAACACAGCACAACCAGTAGGAGATGGCATCTTAAAAGGCTGACATTTGAGTCCCTATTATCGACAGAATGCCAGCCACTCTGGGCATCTGTGAGGACTTCTAAGGGCATCTGGGTAACATCAAGTGTTTAGGTTCATAAAATGAAAGTGCAGTAAAAATGCTGCCTTCCCCACCTGCCAACAAGCTGAGAAGCCAAGTCAAATGGCCATTCGTTTATTTATTAGTCACTGTTTACCTGATGCTGTTCCTACAGCTCTTCGAATCTGGTTCCCCAGGGTACTCACATTTAAGTTATGTGGACTGTACAGTGAGTTTCCTCCAAGGCCATCACTGTAGCCTCCCGTCTGATTGATAACATGACGGAGGGTATCCACCTAGAAGTGAGACGAAACAAAATTCATCATCCTAAATCTATTAAAACATCATCATTTACAAAAGGAAACAATTTGAATTATGTGTGCCACAAGGGTTTAGCATCTTCAATGAGACAAATTTATCAATCAAATGTGACTGGCAGAATTTCAACAATTCTTTGCATATTTAAACTCACACATCTTTGTTTTTCATGCCAGCCCAACAATAACATCTTCATGGCAATGCAAACTTTCCATCTACATGAACAAAATGTGTGTGGCTGTGGGTGAAAACTACTTATAAATATGTATACTGGATCGATCTCTCTCTCTCTCTCTCACACACACAGACACACACACACATACACACCCCTAAACACATAAACACAAGTAGTTGCTCTCAATTAAGAGGATGAGAAAATATACTTTAAGAACTCAGGTTTTTTTTTTAATTCTGACTTTTAAAATTTCATAAATGAAATAGTAATATGTTTTTAAACCATACATACACTAGCACACACAATATGTTGTTGTTGCTATTGTTATAAAAGTAAGATGCACCCAACCCTCTCCATGAGCTCAAGCCAGAGCCGAATGCATTCACAAAGTTTATCAGGTTTGAATCATCAAAAGTCACTGTTCACTTGACTTCTCATTAAATTAAATGGTGGGGCAGATGGGTCACATTTGGAAGCACCCAGCACAGGTTCTGCATGGATGTGCAGACCACTTCCATGGGGTAAGAGTATGGAGTTTTGAGCCCAAACCCTACCCTGCCAGAAAGGCCCCGGTTGGGGCATTTCTCCTACCTGTGATTGCACATTGGCTCCGACTTGGGACCCTTGGTAAGAATCCCCATTCAGACTCTGCATGTTCATGAACATGTCCCCAGAATTTGGGAGGTTAAAAGAACCAGAAGAACCTGGAAAGGAAAGAGTTAAGTAGCTGAATAACAGAGAGCTACACACATAATCCTCAAAGACCTAGAGGCAGGGAGAGGAGAAAAGGTGCAGAAGGGAAAGGTTGTGTACAACATAAAGCATTTCCAGATCTAAGAAGATGGAGAGTAACTCCAAAGACGTAGGTCCTGTGATTCATTTTGCAGCTAGGAAAGTCCTACCAATGGGGAAGCCCAAATAAGAAACAAAGAGGAGATCAAAGTAAACAGAAAAACACCCAGCAGCTGGCCTGGAGCCACCCCCTGGTCTGCATTTCTCTCTAGGACTTGGTCATTAAATGAGCTCTTCACTGTCATTAACTGCCATGGTGGCAACTCTGTGGGGAATAAACATTTTTCTGAAGCTCTTTCTTAGCCATACCTTCTACCGAACTTTCATCAGTTCGTGTTTCATTAAAAAGAACAGGGAGTGAGGGGTCCCGGGCAAGGGAGGCGATGGGGGAGAGCTGGGGAGGGGAGAAAGACAACAAAACAAAGAAACAAAAATCCCTCACTTTCTGAACTTCTAAAGATCTATGTAAAAGATCCCCTTAGAAAGTGCCTTGAATTGCTTCCTGAGTCCATGCGCCTGGACTAGCCGCACATCGTTCACGGTTACTCAAGGTCCCTGTCATTTTAGATGTTTAGTTCCTAACTGCATCACAAATGTCGCATAAAATGTGGCCCAAATGCACCACAGTATTGCAGATACTGCACCCACGTGTTAGGTACCACACCCCTCACGGCTAACCACCTACCGAGTCTGCACAGGCGCTAAAGAAATGCCAAGAAGGACAGCAGACTGGAGTCTACAGCTACATTAGGTAGAAAGCACTGCTGTACCCCAGCCTTCTAGCTTCATTACGCACAGCAACAGGTCACCTTCCCGCTTCTGCTATTTCCTTCATTCTTTGACAGACTACTATGGACCTTAAAATGATAGCTGGAACAATACAGTTAAAGTAATTATTAGTGATAGCGCTTGGCATACTTGCTGAATTAACAACCACTATGAAGTGTAAATAAAGGCTCCCGAATCTACAGGTAGTGAGTAGCACTCATTATGAAGAGTGGGTTTACGGACTCTGGCCATCCAGGCCCTGGAATAAGCCCTCGTTTTAATATAAATCTTCCTTTATAACTCCACTGGGTTCTCAGTCTGGCTCCTGTGTCCTGGCCTGTGGGACCGGGTTTTGTGGCACAAGGCTGCCTGAGCCGAGCAGGGAGCGAGTGGCCAGTACGCACCAGAATTTGGCGTGGTGGGCGAATTGGTCTGGTTGTTCTGCACTGCGGCGGCTACCGCATGCGCGGCCGTCACGGCTGTCTTTGCGGCATAGAGGTTGGCTTCTTCCTGAAACTTGCCAATATTCTTCTTGTACCTGATTCGTTTGTTGCCAAACCAGTTGGATACCTACAAATCACAGGGACATGAGTGAAGGGGAAGAGAGGTCAAAGGTGGAAAAAGAGTCAACCTTCCAATAATAACTGTGGGACACCAAGGGGACACCTTGGGAGACACTCAGTTCTTAGCTTGCAATCACATCCTGCGGATCACACATCATGGTTTTCGGGGTTCGCTTTTGCTTTTTGCAAACCTTGGCACTCAGAGTAACACCACTTTTTGCAGTTAGTCACAGTAACACTTAAAAGGATGGGAGCACTGTTCATAAAAAGTATATACTGGTTGGTATATACCAATATATAGGTGATCAGTCCCCCTAAAGGTAGCTGAAAAACTAAAGGGAACATTTGTTAAGTTAGATAAATAATAAGTTTTTGTGAAGGAATGACTTCTTTTTTGGGTCTGGAAAGATTTTGGCAGTTGGACAGTAGAATCATGTTTGGTCTGCTGAAAAGAGTAACATCAATTAATAATGGATGAATGATCCCTTTGTCCTCTGTCTTAGAAGGTTCTGTGTGTCTGCCAAGATGGCTGCTCACGCCCTGCCAGTTACCACACGAGAAGGTCACAACTTGAAATTCAAGGAATTCCAATAAGGCCAAATGCAAATATAGGGGAGCAGCTCTGATTTCATCAGGTGGAATATACTTATGTCTTTTACACACTACTTATGATGTCAGCCCGTGCAAATGGAAGAGATTTCTAAAGAGGAACCTGGCAACAGGAAGAGTTCATCACATTTCACTGACAGCAAAACTTCAGCCCAAGACTCATTGCTCATAGTTACATGATGTGTTCAGGCACCTGTAGCTGAGCTATATAAAGAAACGAAAACCTACACAGCAGGTTATAAAAAGGTACCCACCTGCTATATAAAAGGCTCTGACCTCCCTTTTGTTAAAGTAACAGTTTAAAAATTCTCCTCAATAATTTCTTAAATAATCTGTCAAAGGGGCATGTTGCTGTGGTATCAGGCTGGGTGGGTCACTGTTCTATTCTGAACAGCTATTCAGAGGCCCAGAGGAACAATAAGGAGTCGTATGAGCCCCCCAACCCAGTTTTCACCAGCGGGCACGCTTACTGACCTTCTCTGCCAAGAGTTTAATTGCTTTGGAAATAGAACTCTCCTTCTTCAACTATGGCACTCATCCTTCCAGAAGAAGCCAGAGAACCCTGGCAAGGGAGCCAAGTGAGGAAGACAATGTTGGCCTTACCACTGCCCACACGCTGTCTCATACTGGGGAATCACTGTATGCACACATATACATATGCAGGCACATTCACTAGGATCCATGCAGCAACCATGAGCATAGGTTCATCAGACAGAAACAAGCCAAAACTCATCAGGAAGTAAATACGCTAGAGATCAGGACTTCCTAGCTGTTTCTGTTCCTCTATTATTCCCCCACCCCACCCACTACGGACTGTATATATCACTTCCTTTCTTCATATCAAATAGTAGTGGTTATAATAACTATCACTCAATGACTATCTCCTATGTGTCAAGCATTACACAAAGCCCTTTGCATACCTTTTCTCATTTAATCTTAATCTCAAGGGCTAGGTGGCTGACTGAGGTGGTTATACAGGCATAACACCTGTCCCAAATCCAATGGCCTCTTCTCTTTCCTTCTCTGATGTTTCAGCAGTGTCTGATACGCCAGGGTGTGTGTGTGTGTGAGTGAGTGTTCTCTAAAACTCAGCTCTTGGCCCTCTTCTCTCTTCTCCTTGAGCAATCTTATCCATATTAATGATTTCAGTCATTGTCTCGGTGTGGATGGCTCCCAGATTTCCATCTCTAGCTCTAACTTGTATGAAGAATTTCAGTTCTTGATTTTAAAGATATTAACATATAAATGTTTTGCCACAACCTCCAACTCAATAGGTCTAAAATGGCATTCATGTGTCCTCTACACCTGCACCTCCTTCTGTTTTCTCTTTGTGTTCATAGCATCTCCACCTCTAGAGACGTGGTACTTCCTACCTTACAAAGACCCCGATTCCACCGTTGGATGATTCTAACGGATATTCAGTTCGATCTGGTTCCCTCTCATTTCTAATCATTGGTCTTAGTTCCAACACCTAGATGGTGATAATATGAGGGTCTCAAACAGCCCCGAGGGACTGAACCCCACTAGGCCACTGGCCTTCTTTGCCTTCCCTTCTTTGAGCCCCATATGCTTGGGGCAAGAGCACATGAGCATCGAGTAGGATGTGGCAGTGGGAGGAAGAGCTATGGGAGTATACAGGTGAGGAGGCAATGAAGACTGGAACCAGGCAAAGCAGTAGTTATGGAGAGGGCAGCTATCATGCGGGAGGCATTGGCGGAATTTGCCACGGACCAGCTATACAGGTCGGGGGAGAGGGAGAAGCCAGAGATGATGCTGATGTGGGACCCAGGCCTCCAAGAACATGGAGACAGATGTTCTGGGAGGGATTTCTGCACCAGGAGAAGTCAGCCTCAGTGACTGTTAGGATCCATTCCCATACCAAAATTATAGGACTCTAAAAACAAAAGTTCTGACTCAAGACTGAAAAAGGACCATAAAGGATCCTTTCTGATTATGCTGGTTAAAGCACGTTCTCTCAGACCCTACCTCATGTTTCACAAGCACATTCTGAGCTCAGGAGACAGACCCAGAGAGCTGGTTCTCAAAAAGCTCCCTCAATATACATCACTCTAGTTTGTCTGAATAAGACTGGCAGGCCTTTGAAAGAGTTAAATATTGAATATATCTACAGTGCAAAGGGAGATATTCCTGGTTGAGTGGGAATTTGGCATTTCTTAAGTATAATTAATGAAAATTCCCCAACTCTGAATTTAGCAACAAAGGCCCATCTTCGAATTCTCCTCTTCTAAACAATTCTCTGTTGGATTCCGTACTTTGTAGTTAATATTACCTTGACAATCAGAGAAGCTATAATACATTAATGAAACCTAGCCTGGAAAATCAGATTACAGCTTTATTAACAGTTTCATAATTGAGGAATCTCTGTACCACTGAAGGGCCTCATCTCTAGATATGCAAGAATCCTGTGTTTATGCATACCCCTGGACCAATCAAACAACAGTCATCACTAATAAAGGTTTATTTAATTCTCACAGTAAAATTTTAATATCACCAGCAGCCTGGGGAAGCTTTAGCAAGTGGATTTGCTTGACATCAGATCGTTTCTGTTCTGCTAGTCCCAATACTTCTTAATCTTTAATATCAAGGCAATTAAAATTAATGGCCACTCATCCGAAGCTACTGTGGACAGTGTTTCCTTGACACCAATTGTTTGATGGGATTACCTAGAGGTTAAACTAACAAGCAAGGTTTAATTGGAAGCAATGAAAGAAGCAGTGATCATACGTTATGTTTAACCTGCATAACCACATCTAAATGAATATCTAAAAATGTTAAACTATTTCTCAAATTAAAATATGCACGTCACATTCTGAGATCACAGATTTGGGCATTGCAGCAATCAGCTATTGAGACCACACCACTGCAGCTAAGATCAGTGTAATTAATGTATGAATCGACACCCAAGTTCAGGAATTTCTGTCACCTTTTAAAAACAGATGGGGACAATTAGTTCCAAGCGAATCTCCACCCTCACCCTGTAGGAAGCACCAAAAGCTACGGATCACACATGTCCCTCCTACACGGTTCTCACCCTGGAGCCAGGCCATACACACGGGACAGTAAGCAGAGCTGAGCCTGCTCCATCTCTGAACTGGAATGATCTGTGTTGGTCCCAGAATAGAAACACAGGCAAGAAACTGGTGGAGAGAAAGGGAATACACTGTCCTGTGCTTCTCTTTTGAGCCACGTATCAAGGATTCATGACTCTGGACTGTGCAGAGGCGAAGGGTCTGGCAAGATTTTAAGATCAGTTAAAAATGAGAAAAAAAAAGAGAAAATAAGAATAAAAGTACACTCCTTCTTCTACTCACGGTCACTGCTATCAGCTCCCAGACTGTGAGCTTTTGGCCACTGGGAAAATGAGTAGTGAACATTCTGCAGGCTGCTGATTTTCTGGGGCCCTTCTGCAAGGCCAAGAAGCGGCCAGAAAAGCTTCTGGTCTCACCCGTTTGCTAGAGCCAGGCATTTTCCTAACGCAATCCAGCAGCAGACTGCCAATCGCTTTTAAAAAGTTAAATGTTTTTATATGTGGAATCTAAAAAAAGACAAACTCATCGAATTGTTGGGTATGTTGATGATTTGGCCCATGGTAATTATCTGATGACTATTACCTATTACTATCACCCATGTTACATCAACCAAGGAACAAGAGATCCAGACTATGCAAGTTGCCCAAAATCGGACAGCAAAGTGTGACAGATCCAGGTTTCAACACCAGGTTTCAACATCCAGTTTTTCCTTTTTTATAACAATCGGGATGTTTACTGAGTATCTGGTATGGTCAGTACTGTACTATGTGCCATGAGGAGAGAAAAGAACAAATAAACATGTACCTCTACCTGCCTAGAATTTGCAATCTGATTATACAACAATGCTAGACACGCAAAACAATTCACAGAAATCGCAGGACGGTGGTGATCGCACGCCCAGATGCACAGTACAGATGCCACGTGTGGCAGGGATCTGGAGGAAGAGGAGTGCCAGCAGGTCCGGGAAGTCAGAGGAGACTTCTGAGGGAAGGTGGAGCCTTAACGGGACTCAGCTTCAATTCAGCTCAACAGTGTTTTTATTGAGACTGCATACTTCAGAAGCACAAACCTCTAGAAGCTCTGTTGACGTGAACAAGCCAAAACCCTCAGCCGCTACCTCCCTCTTCTGCTCTGTCACTTAACTCCCTTTTCCCCTCTCAATCTCTAAACCCCACCGTTGTAGTGAGACAGGAAGGAGAAACCATTCTAAAGGAAAAGAGGAACGGAGATCCAAGGAATGTTTCTGAAAGATGGGACTTCGGAGTGGAGGACTAACCAGAGAGGACCATTCCCACCGGGGAGCACGAGGGCACAGCGAGGGGCAGGGTTAGGCATGGGTACCAGAGGGTGTGTGTGTGTGAGGGCACCCGAAGGAGTAGCAGACTCTGGGCTCTGGCTACGGACCAGGACCAGGACAAGGGAGAGCATTCTAGGAAAGGGAAAGCCTAGAGAGGCTCCCTGCAGGCCACCTCACACCGCCCTTCGGCAAGGCCTCACTAAGTGGAAGAGAAGCGGAGGGAAGACGAAGGCTGAGCCTTAGATTTCTAGAAGGTGCAGTGGGGAATGGGTTCAGGTGAGGACACCTGAGGCCAGGCAAGGCAGCCTTCCCAGCCAGGTACCTGTCCTGCGTCAGTGGGTAGCACACTTTTTGCTGGAATACTCCCTAAAGAAATTTTGAATAATCAGGTACCCGCTCACACACATTTTGTCCTTTGCACATTTCTGAAGTTGGCATCAACTTTTTTTCATTATAAGTTTATACAGCTGTAAACAATGTTATTTCAGTATGTCATAAATGTTGACACTTTAAAATAAAACTGTAACACTATTCTTTAAAATGTATCCAACCAAATTTAAATAGCAAAGCAATTTGATACCCACTATCCATTTTAAAAAATACATAAACTTGCTTTTCTTTAACAGTCAAAAATTTGCATTCCCTTTTGTTCTTAGAAGTGTATTTCCATTACATTTCCCTTCCATATTCTCCTAATACAAAATACTTTTATGCTCTACAAAAAAATATATGGAAATTGAAAATTTAAACTGTTTTTATTTCCTGTAATTATAAGGCTCTACATATTTAATATATCTTTCTGGATTAAGCTACCATTACAATTAGTCTAAAATTGATCAAAGCAATAAAAAGACTTATTCCAATAAATAAAAGTACTTGTTTGGACCATCAAAAGTAAAATTTTTTTTTTTTTGATCACACATGCATTTCTTTTTTTTTTTTTTAGATTTTATTTATTTATTTGACAGAGAGAGACACAGAGAAGGAACGCAAGCAGGCGGAGTGGGAGAGGGAGAAGCAGGCTTCTCACCGAGCAGGGAGCCCGATGCGGGGCTCGATCCCAGGACCCTGGGATCATGACCTGAGCCGAAGGCAGGGTTAAGCCGAAGGCTTAACGACTGAGCCACCCGGGCGCCCCACACACATGCACTTCTTAATGAGGGGTGCAGGGTTATAAAGTGCTAATTGAAGGCGGTTTGGTTATCACCAGTATTTTATACAATTCCTTGGTGGGGACCAGAGAGGGTCTCACACTTCGGGCAATGGGCCATCATATAGGATGGGAGATTTCCTTTCATAAAGTGGAAAAATGGCAAGTGATAAAGTGGAGGAGGGAAAAAAACCCACACAATGCTTCCACCACAGCAGCTTTCTGAGGCTCATGGATTTTAAAAAAGAGTATATACATATTTAAGGCAAGTTGGCCAGTGAAAATCTTAGAACCACCATGTCCTAGTAACCTCTGGAAGATCT
Source organism: Callorhinus ursinus (assembly GCF_003265705.2). Classification (NCBI taxonomy): domain Eukaryota; kingdom Metazoa; phylum Chordata; class Mammalia; order Carnivora; family Otariidae; genus Callorhinus; species Callorhinus ursinus. The sequence goes on from NW_027397086.1 coordinate 5,796,813, forward strand.
TCAGCTACTTTGTGGACCTAGTTCGAGACTGCTGCCTTAAGTGAACAGGCTAACTCTGGTTTCATTTTAACTTTTTTGTGTGAGTACAGTGCGGGAGCCCCTCTGATGGGGTGTGCCTATTAAAGACCTCTGGCTATAAAAAAGGGGCTTATTCGAAATAAGTCAATCAGAAAAAGACAAGTATCATATGATCTCACTGATATGAGGAATTTGAGAAACAAGACAAAGGATCGTAGGGGAAGGGAGGGAAAAATGAAACAAGATGAAACCAGAGAGGGAGAACCATAAGAGACTCTTTATCTCAGGAAACAAACTGAGGGTTGCTGGGGTGGTGGGAAACAAACTGAGGGTTGCTGGAGTGGTGGGGGGTGGGAGGGATGGGGTGGCTGGGTGATGGACATTGGGGAGGGTATGTACTATGGTGAGCGCTGTGAATTGTGTAAGACTGATGAGTCACAGACCCGTACCCCCGAAACAAATAATACATTATATGTTAATAAGAAAAAAATAATAATAAATAAAAAAAATGGGGCTTATTCAGGCAACCACTTCTATGTGTCACCATGACCTTTTGGAGCTAGACAAAAATGAATTTGTCAGCTTCAGGAAATCAAAAACATTCTGATTAAAGAAGGAAACCTAAGGCGATACAGTTTCCTTAATATTTAGCATAACCTTTCTGGAGAGTAAGCCAACAAATATGCACAGATCCTTTGAATCAGCATCCAACTAAGAAGTTACCTTGAGGAAATAGAGATAGATGTGCAAAGAGATTCACTAGAGTCCTACTTATACTAGAAAAAAAAAGTAGATTTATAACACATCTGTATAATGGGATATGATCATTGATTAAAAATGTTGAGGAAGAATATTTATTGACATGGGGAAATATTCACAATATATTATAAAGAGGAGCAAAGGGCATTTTTTTCTTTCATACAGAATGAGATTTGGGAGGGTAAAAATATTCATACGTGCACAAATGCACACATATACACACACGTATGTACACAGGAAAAAAGTATTAGGATGCACATACCAGTCAATATGTGATTATCTTTTAGAGTGGATTTATAGGTAATTTCTATGTGTTTTTCTGTATGTTTTCAAATAATATCCAAATTGATTTCAGATAAGCAGGTATTGTTTTTTTTTAATTAGAAAAATGTACTTTACAAAGAAAAAAGGAACCAATCTGCCTCTTAAAAATATTGGTTAGAAGTCATTTAACAATCTCTCAGAGTGTACCAGGCCCTGTGCTGGCCCACACAACCACAGGAATCAACAGTCCCATTCCTGTATTCTATCAGGAAGATAAGCTTGGCAGGTCCAAGAATTCTTGAAATAATTAAAATCAGATGCTTTGTAAGTCTCAAGCCATTAAAATTTCCCAGACTGCTTTGAAAACTCCATGTTCAAATTATAAAGCTAAACCACCTACAATGTCTCTACAGTCACTGCAAGCCAGTTTATTAATTAGTTAGCATTAATTGTATCTTACATTTCACATTCTATCTCTACATTTATCATTTTTTTAATGTTTTATTTATTTATTCATGTCAGAGAGAGAGAGAGAGAGGCAGAGGGAGAAGTAGGCTCCCCACCTAGCAGAGAATCCGATGTGGGACTTGATCCCAGGACCCTGGGATCATGACCTGAGCCGAAGGCAGACGCCTAACCATCTGAGCCACCCAGGCGCCCCTCTACATTTATCATTTTAACAACAATGTTAAATAAAAGAGAAAAATTATTATGTAAAGACTTATTCTTCAAGAAGCAGAAGTGCAGAACTTTAGAGTCCATCCTTAGTTTTGCTTCCTTGCATAAAATACATTAGGGAGAAGATCAGCGTTTGTTTGGAAAAGAAGCAGCTACACTAAAACATCATTACTGAGATTAGGAAACAAAATTTATGAAGCACAAATCTTAGAAAAATTTGCCATTGTGTTTCCCCTGTTTACTTGTGATGCATACTTTATGTACTGTGCCTAATTAAATGCAACAGATTATGAAATGTTGAAATGCCAAGTTGTGTATAATGGAACATGTAGCATATTTACATGGTAAACAATTTTACCTCTAATAAATAGTTTTTCCCTAATCAATATGTTTTCATCCCCATTATGTGATTCAATTTGAAATGAGGGATGGAAGCCAGACACTGTTCAATTTTTAAAGTTAATGGTGTTAATAAGCTAAATCTCATTCCACTCCTCTCCTTCCCAAGGGTACACATTTAGTCAAGTTTATATAAGGACAGAAAGGCTGGACTCACCGTAGAAAACCATATGTGTGCATTCCCTTGAGAACCCAGAGGGCAGCTGGAGCGAGGGCCTGACAGCCAGACAGACCTGTGTGTGAATCCCAGCTCTGTGATTTCCTAGCTATGCGACCCTTCATCGTGCCATCTAAGGTTTTCCTTTCCTGGTCTGCAAGATGGGATAACCACACCTACTCCTAAGGGGGCTGTCATGAAAATTAAATGAGAAAATGTGTTAAAATGCCCAGGACTGTGCCTGGGATGTACGAGGCACCCTCCAAAATGTTACTTTTCCCTTTTCTTTAACAAGCCACAACAAACCCTCTGCCAGCTTTGCTTGCTTCCTTTAGTCACTAAGGTCAAGGTGCCCTTCTCCCAGGAGCACTGGATTCTGGGAGAGCAAGTCCATGCCTCTAGTGCTGGGGGGTTGGAGGGGAACTGGCAATAGGGAAGAGGCAGCAGTGAGAGAAGGGAAAAGGGGGTGCCCCCCTGCATAACGCAGCATCATAAACTTCCTACTAGAGGTGGGTAACACCCAGACTGACAGCTACTGTCTGCCACAGACCTCTGGGCCAAGGTCACGCACAAAGAGCTGACAGCACTACCTGAGCCTCCTCGTCCCTCCTCACTCCTGTCCCAACATAACCACATGCAAGACAATGCACTGGACCTAGAATTTGTAGGAAACCTGGGTTTGGTTCCTCCTTGTACCTATATTAGTAACAGCGGCCATTATGGAGAGCTCATTGTTATATGCATTAGCTCATTTAGCCCCCTCAAAGACCCAGTTTACAGACTTAAAAACTGAGGTAAGAAAGTTTATGTAACTTGCCTGAGGTCACACAATCTTTCTTGTCCTTTTTCCACTATGCCTTATCTACTAAGACCTGTCTTTTCTTAGTACTCTGCAGAAATTGTCCATGCAATTTTATTTCTTTTCCATTGTATTAAGTGGCTAGGGCTACAAGAGTAATATTGTGCTTTGTGAGTGCAAAGTATTCTGGCTCCTGTAGGGTTAAAATGTGGGCTAGCCCACTATTCTGAACCATTATTTTTTCTTTTTAGAAAGTAAGTTCCAAATTCCTAACAACTGACTTGAAAACCAACTTTTGAAACACAACCCACTTCTAATGGGAGAAGTGGACAAACAGAAATTCAGTTTCTACAGTATTTGAAATTATTTAAAACAGAGTCACTTGTCAAGTACTGTATTTTTTTTTATTTGAGGCTGTGAAAAATTTTATTGCCATAATGTACTGACACCCTTACAGTTTGGCTTTGCCCTTTCTACTCTATGCGTGATAGACTGATAACTGCTTATGACATTCACAAAGAGGCTCATCTGCAAAAGTATATAAAACATCAGCCTCGCGGCCACAGTACACAAAAAACAAATGACACCGTTCATCTCCCTAAAACACGTGCTTCGGGGTGGTTCTAAATTACCACAGATGACATTTTCAGCTAAAGACTTTTTTCTTTAAAATTACTTCTCTCATTAAAAAAAAAAAAAGCGTTAGGTGTGCAGCTGAATAGATTCCATGGAAAGCCTGGCAGATTTTTTTTTTTTTTAAAGATTTTATTTATTTGACAGAGAGAGAAACAGCGAGAGAAGGAACACAAGCAGGGGGAGTGGGAGAGGGAGAAGCAGGCTCCCCGCCGAGCAGGGAGCCCAATGCGGGGCTCGATCCCAGGACCCTGGGATCATGACGCAAGCAGAAGGCAGACGCTTAACAACTGAGCCACCCAGGCGCCCCAGCCTGGCAGATTTTGAAACAATGACGTACTAACTGTGGAGTGCCTCCCACCAGCTGCACGGAAAGGTGGAGCCACCTCCCAGGCAACACATCATCGGCATCCCCAAATGAAGACTCAAGAATGCTTTTTAAACAACAGTGAATTAGATATTTTGTCCAGGTAAGTTTCATGTAACAGAAAACATCAAAATGTATTCAGTGTCCTATGTGAAGAAGCCCTACAGCCAAGTCTTTTATTTCATGGAAACCCTAATTTATTCAACCACCACTCCCGACTAAATACACACCCCAGTTCTCTTTGCTTTTTAAAAATCCAGAAGATTTCATTGAATTTATTTAAAATGGTAATACCTATCTTCAAAAACCTTTCAACATACATAATTATTTCTCACTGAAAATGAATCGCATGCACTTTTAGAATAAAGAATACACCAAGGGTAGGTCTACTCAGAGACTAAGAATTTAGACACAACCCCACTCGCCACTCACCCACAACCACGGCGCCTTTCCGGCTCTCTCCATTATGGAGCCTGTGAAAAACTAAGGGCTGGAGGCTGCTAGCACACTAGTCTGCCAAAGGCCAGAGCCTCCTTCCCCCTTCTTCTAGAACCTTGACAAGGCTTTGTAGGCACCACATATCCAGCAGGAAAACTCTGGTGAATGGGTGACAAATTAGCATCTATTGAGCACTCATGATATACCAGGCCCTATACTAGACATTCTACATATATGATCTCATTTAGCCCTCAAACTCTGAAGAGATTATCACCATCCTACTTTTACAGGTTGAAAAAAAATCAGTTCAGGTTAAATAATTTGCTCAAGGTCACAGTGCAACTTAATAGTGGTGGAGTGGTCTGAGTGACTTCTCTCCACCTTCCTATACTGAATGTACAGTCAGCTGGAGTTAAAAGTGCCAATTTTTAAAAAAAACTGATATGAAAAGATAGTACCACTTCTCAAATAGAACGTAAGTAAAAAAACTTAGTTTTGGCAAAGAATCTGATGTACCTGTAGGGCAATAGTCTAAATATCTAATTTTAGGAAGTCAAGAAGAAGAAAAGGAAATAAATTACTCCAAAACTTCTCTCCCTTGATCTTTGATCCAGTCACCTGACAAGATCCCAGTGGGGGTGACCCAATTAGGTCTTTTAGCCCCTTCTACTCCTGAGCCCCATCACAGACCCTTTGAATTGTAACTTTCAGGAACAGGGCCCAGGAATCTGTATTCTAACAAACTCTCCTGATCATTCTTCTTATGTGTGCTAAAGTTTTAGAAGCAAGCACCACTCTATGTCCTTACTGATTGCATTTGTGTGTGTGTGGGGGGGGGGTGTTCAATGTGCAAAAATCTACAGTGATTGTGGATTTATCTGTTTTTCTTGAAATTTTGTAAGTTTTGCTTTATGTTTTTTGAGCTTCTGCTAAAATTGGTACACACAAATACAGAGCTGCTGTGTCATTATTATTTAGTGCCTCTCTTCATCTCTAGTAAAACTTTTTGCCTTGATGTATTCTTTATCTGATACTAACAAAGAAACACCAACCTTCTTTTGGTTATTGTGTACATGTTATATTTTTTCCCATTCTGTTATTTTCATTTTATGTCCTTCTGTTTTAGATGTGTCTCTTAAAAAACCCATAATTAGGTTTCATATTTATGTCTTACCTGACAATATTTGCCTATTAGAGTACTCAATACATTTATACTTAATGGAATTACTGGTATAGTTGGGTATAAAGCTACCATTTTACTAAGTGCTTCCTATTTGTCCCACTTATAATGTTTCTCCCTTTCTTGCCTTCTTTTAGACTGCTTATTTTAAAAAATTATTCCTTCTTTTTAAACAATTTTTTCCTTCTTTATTAGTTTGGAAGTTATGTATTCTTTTAGTATTCCTTAGTGACTACCCTAGAGATTACACATTCATGACTATCAAAGTCTAACTGTTACTTTTACATTAACTGGTATTTTTATTACCTTTTGCAGCAAACGCAAGAGTATTGGTACACTTACCCTCCCCTCATAACTTATGAGGCATTATTGTTGTATATTTTAATTCTATACATATTATAAACCAATAGGACATTATTATTATTATTTTAAACAATCAATATTCATTTATATTCACACACACATTTACCCTTTGTTTTCCACCCTTCCTGCATCTCCCACCCTCTATGTGGTATCTTTTTTACTTCTGCATGAAGACTATTTTTTATACTTCCTTTTGTGAGAAAATGGTACAAATTCTCTCAAGTTTTTACTTTATTTCATACCCACTATCAAAGGGTGCTTTTGGCAGATGCAGAATTCTAGGTTGACATTTAATTTAGTTCATCTCTTAACGATATCATTCTACTTGGTTATTTTGGTTTTATTCTCTTAAGAAATCAGTTGTTAGTCTAATTGCTGTTTCTTTGAAGGCAATCTTATTTTCCCTTCTGACTGCTTTTGTTTCAACCTTGTTCAGTGTGGATTCCTATATACTCATTCTGTTTGGGGACTGTAGTTTTTCATGAATCTAGGGCTTAGAATCTTCCATCAGTTTTGGAAAGTTATCAGCCTTTACATTTTAAATACTGCTTCTGACCCACTCTTACATTTGCTTCTGGGGCTCCAATTACATTTATGTTAGACTTCTTACTGTTTCCTCAATGTCCCTATTTTTCTGAATTTCTATTCTACTGTCTCTCCATTCTTTAGTATGGTTATTTTCTTGTGATCCATCTTCCTGTTCACTAATTTTCCCTTCAACTATGTCTAATCTGCTTTTAAATCCATACACGGAATTCTTAATTTTGGTTACTATATTTTTGGTTCTAGAATTTCCATTTGAATTTTTTTATGGTTTCCAATCCTCTGATAAAATTCACCATTTTGTCTTTTATTTCCTTATATATATTAAGCAGTTATTTTACAGTCCTTATAGGATCCTTTTATTTTTTAGATTTCTATGGGTCTGTTTCTATTGTCTGTTGTTTCTGTTGGTTTTAGTATATGTTGCCATGTCTTCTTGTATGTCTGTTTTTCTCTGCTTGTGTGCCCAATGTTGTATTTGCTTTGTTTATAGAAACAGCTTGAAGCTTAGAATGTTGCTAACTTTTTCTACAAAAATAACTATATTTGCTTTGTCCAGGCACCTACAAGTACTTGCAATCCAATTTCAAGGACAGGTATTTGAAGCAGAATTACAGTCTCTGTGAGAGTCTACGTACTTCCAATGTACCCTTGCTAGGGAGCAGCCGTAGCAGTCTAAGGCCTCACTCAAGGGAAATAAGGTAGCCTCCCCTGGTAGGTCCTAGACGTCTGGACACCAATTCCCTACAAAGTTGTCAAAAGCATTGCTTAACCTCTCAGCCTCTTAGTCACTCACTCAGAATTGACAAACGACCCAAGGAAAAGTCATTTCTCCTGGCCTTATTTTCTTCTTATCTACAAATTCCCTGGACAACATCATCCATTCCCAGGGCCTCAACTATGAACTTAAATGGATGACTCCCAAGCTACATATTTAACCCTGACTTTTCTCATAGGTTATACTTCCAAACTGAACATTTCCCAACTGAGGTGCTGATGGCAATGCAAACCTGGCATAACTACCACAAAGCTTTAATTTTCCCTCCATCAAACAAGCATTTCCTCATGTGTTTCCTTTATCAGACAATAGTATCACCATCTTCAATTATTTAGGCTAAAAATCTCAGCCATCTTCTAATACTCTTTCCTCCTCACATTCACATCCAATTGTTTACCCAATTTCCAAAATATAAGTTCTGCCTTCAAAATGCTTTTCAAATCCATCCTGTTTTCTACTTTCAGCGGCCTAATTTTAGTCCTCACCACCTCTTTCCTGGATTATACCAATAATCTCTTATGTAGTCACTCTCATTCTAGTGGTTTCTCCTTCAAATTGATCTTATACATTGGTGCTAGATTTAGCTCTCATAAATCTGATCATACCACCCAATCCAGAAACCCTTATCTTCCTTATTTTCCTTCATAGCACTTACTAGTATGACATAATACATAATTATGTTATTATTTATAATTATACATAATATTTTATGAATATGTACCTCAATTAAGGTATATATTATTCTTCTCTCCTCACTAGACTGTAAGCTCCACAAGGACAGAATCTTTGTTGTAGTCACTGTTAAATATAGCACCATGACCAAAAATTACTAGTTGAATGAATACTGTTGAATAAATTAATGCAAAACAGACATCTAGACTGCTCAACCTCATAAATGCAGGCATAATTGCAGACATCTAAACATCTACACATCATAATTCCAGACTTTCTCCAATCAGGGTCAAACTTGACTTACTACTTAAATCATTTCTTCAACAATCATTGAGTGTCAAGGTGCTAGACACTGTGTTGGGCTTAAGAATACAGTGCTGAATAAGACTGCAGTCCTGATCAACATGGAATTCACCATCCATCAGGGGAGGAGAATTAAACAATTAACTATTTAGTGCTCATTTCAGCAGCACGTATACTAAAATTGAAACAATTCATTATTTGGGGCATCTGGCTGGTTCAGTTGGTGGAGCATGTGACTCTTGATCTCAAGGGTCATGAGTTTGAGCCCCACGTGGGGTGTAGAGTTCACTTTATTTATTTATTTTTTTAAGATTTTATTTATTTATTTGAGACAGAGACAGAGCACAAGCAGGGGGAGGGGCGGAGGGAGAGGAACAAGCAGACTGCCCGCTGAGCATAGAGCCCATTGCAGGGCTCAATCCCAGGACCCGAAATCATAACCTGAGCCCAAAGTCAGATGCTTAACCAAGTGAGCCACGCAGGTGCCCCTAGAGTTCACTTTACAAACAAAACAAAACAATTCATTATTTAGTTATAATTGTGATAAGTGCTATCAAGGGAAAGTATAAGAAGCTATGAGAACACATAATGGAGGATATGAACTGGGAGTACAAGGAAAGCTTTCTTGAAGAACTGACAGTTGAAGTGAGCTTTGAAAGAGTAGTAATTAATAAAATGTTTATACATTTTTGTGGGGGGTGGTTAGGGTCAGACCATTCCAGGCAGGAGAAACAGCATAAACAGCATAATAATAATTATTATTATATCTTCTCCTTACGCTGTGACAGGCGCTCTGCTAGGTACTCTACATATATTATCTCACTGAAACGCCCATAACCTGATTAAGTACATGCTGTTTTTATCCAAATTACACCTATGAGGAAATGAGGCACAGTGAGGTTGAATGACTTGCCCGGAGGTCACAGAACTAATACGTTGGGAACCTTCCTCATGCTCTCAGTATAAAGTAAACCCATCCTTCTACCACAGTCCAAATGGCACCCACATGGCCCTGTGTACTCCCCCAGGTAACTTTTGTATCCTGTCAGTAACACGTTTGTCTGTCTCCCCCAAGAAATCTGACATTTCTCAGGGAGAAGAACCCGAACTAATTCACCTTTGTTTGCCACAGTGCCAAGCACAGTGCTCACAGTAGGCCTGTTGAATGCATTAGGGAAATAGCCCAAAAACCCAAATACTTTTGGCTGGATCAAATTAATTTATTTACCTTGTTTGTAGCTTCTACTCTCAAAATCCATATTCATTTTAGAAAAGTAATACGCTTTCTGCATGGCTAACAGAAAAATCAGGAAAGGAGAAGACAAGCCAAAACACAAAGACAAAGGAAGCCCAAGAGCATCTCTGGAGAATGCCAGATCTCCTGGGTAGGACTATCACAGAGTCAACATGAGTGAGGAGCCGGCAGGCTTGAACTTGGAGTCTCTTCTAATCTGGTGCCTTGTTCTTTGGGCTACACTGTGTATCTTCTGTTCGCTCCTCCCTACCTACTCTCTACACCACTCTGGGCCCCAAGAGGCTTCTAGCCAAAGGAAGTCACTGGTGGGAGATGAGGAAAGGGAAGAAAAGTAACATCAGAGTAATCGTTCCCCTTACTCCCTCAGTGTAAAACTGCTTTTACTTAAGGTTTCAGTTACTATCCTTCCAAATGCAGCTTCTATGTCTTGGTTCTGGTAATCCTTCATCTATCTCTTCAAGGCCAGGGGTAATAACAGAACCGAGCATTACTAGTATTGCCCTTTGTGGTTTCCCTACACTCTGCGCACACTTCTGTAAACAGTCACTTTATTAAACTCTCCTCGAATTACTCTAATTTGAGTGTGCCATCTGTTTTCTTCTGGGACCCTGACTGATATGTTGGCCTACTGGTCTGACATGCCTCAGAGAAGCAAGGCAATGGCAAGGTGAGATGCAATGAGGAGAGACTGCTAGGAATACTCAAAGGGAAGAACTAGGCAGAAGAAGGTGAAGGGGACAAAAACTGGAGGGACCCTGATTCTGATCATGGCTTCTTCTAGGTATAGGAAAACTCAAAAACCACTACATCAAAGCTGGAAATAGTCTCTCTATCCTTAGTTTGGGCATTATAATCAAACTAGTGTTAAGAGGTTCTTCTCAAAAAAATGTCAATTTAAAAGAAATAAAATACCTGACACCACTGGAGCCAACTGGAGGTACCCTGCTAATCACGGTACTGACTGTTTGTAGAGAAGACAGAAACAACAAATCAGAGGCTTCTGTTTTCTTTAAATCTTACAGATATACGCCTTCTCTGTATTCAGTGTTACAGCAGCCTCAAAGCTCCCATCTCTTTACAACCTGCTCCTTTGTTCTTTGCACACTGTTTAATGATGTCTATCTCCACTAGGACCCACAAGCAGAGCCTTTATAGAACACAGGGTCTGTAGCCTTCTTTTAAGACAAGTGAAAGAACCACTGTAACAAAATAGCTGCCACTTTCCTTCACCTTGTCTCCAGTTCACCAACTGCATATTTACAGGAGAAACCCACTCCTGCCTTCTGTCTCCTGCCAAAGCAACTGAACAGGTCCTTTATGGATAGCTGAAAAAGATACTGTAATTTGATAGTCATCCTTTTTTTCCTGCTCTAATTATTATTTTAACGGGCTTCTTCTTATTTTAATAGATTTTTTTTAATAAGGAAATCTTACTTACAAATTTTAATTAGCTTACTGAATATTCACTGCTTTGGAATAAGTAGTTTAATGAGGAAGGAGACCTCAGGCTACTAACTAGCCTGGAGTGTCCAAAGCAGCTTAGGGGGAAATGATGCAGTCCTTGTGATAGAAGCCCAGGCCTGGGCCTCACAAACCAGGACTCTGCAGCTGGGGCCCCAGGGATAGAGGAATCACACTGCCTCTTACAGGGGAAAAAAAAAAAAAAAAAGTAAAAATCCACTTTCTTGCTTTTTATCAAGAACCTGTGTGTAAGAAGAACCTCCAGCTCTCCCACTTGTAAAGACTTGTGACTCTGTCAAATCACTTAACCTCTCTGAACATCAGTCTCCTCATCTGTAAGGGTTAGATAATAATTTTTTCCACACTAGACTGTTATAAAAGCGGGTCTTGTGCACCGCTTTAAAAGCTCTAAAATACGTTAGTTGAATGAATGAATGAATGAATCTTAATGTTGCCAATTAACCTCTTTACTATTTCAGGTTCTCATCCGTTAAAAAAAAAAATCAATCCTTTCTTTACAGTACATTTCAATTACAGTAGCTATGAAGAATAAGTGAACATTTTTCATTCTAAAAACACCTAGCAGAGAAAGTAGGGGCCAGAGTTCTTTAAACTCAAAATTGGAATCAGGAGAACAATGAAGTTTTTTGTGACTTGCTAATTTGAATAATCAATGCAAGTTAGCTTTATTTCAAAAAGTAAAAGCATATTAATATCTCCTTCACTAATTAAGAATATGTGACAATTTAAGTATGATTCTCAATGCTTATGACATTTGAAATAATTTCTTCTTTTGTGAATTTTCAGGGTGTTATGTAAAAAAAGGGGAACTCCACCTTACTCAACCAAACCAAGTCTTAAGAAATCAGAGATCTCAAATTCTAAGTTCAACCTGCAAGTCTATGTTAAGGACATTTATATTTATAATATATTAGCACAAATTAATGTAGGACTAACATAAACTGTAAATTTTTCATTTACCAGTGCCTATTTATATAATATATAGTGAATTTTAAAAACTGTAATAATATAATAATATATATTAACTTCATATGTAAGACAAACTCCTGATCTCCTTTCCCCCTGAAAAACCTGCTCCTCCCAAATCCTTCCCCATCATACTTAATGAAAACTGCATCTTTCTGCTGCTCAAGCCAAAAATGTTCGAGTCCTCCCTGACTTTCTTTCTCACATCCTACATTTCATCTGTCAGGAAACCCTCCTGGCTGTACCGTCACAATTATCTGGAATCCAGCCACTTCTCATCATCTCTACTACAAACCTCTTGGCCCAAGTCACCGGCACCTTCTGCCTGGATTATTGCAAAGAACCCTAACTGGTGGCTGCCTCTCCTTGTCTCCCTCACTCTATTGTCCATACAGCTGCCATGGTGATCCTGCTAAACTTTAAGTGAAATCATGCCACTCCCCAGCTTTCCACTTCACTCAGAGGAAACATCCGCCATGACCGTGGTGTCCAAGGCCACTGCACCATTTGGATCTCAGGATCTCTCTGACTTCATCTCCTACTACTTCTCCCACTTGCTCAGGCAACTTTTACCTCAGGCCCTTTGCACTTATTGTTCCCTCTGCCTGGAATGTTCTTCACCTATTAGCCACATGGCTTGTTCATTCTCTCCTTCAATCTTTACCAAAAGATATTTTCTCACGGGAGGCTTTCTTTACCACTCTATTAAAAATTGCACACTTCACACTCCCTGTTCTCCTTCCCTCCTTTATTTTTCTCCATAACACCTATCACTTTATTCTAATTTATCATCTCATTTACTTATTTTATCTGTTTGCACTCTCCCAGGAAAATATAAGCTCCATGAGGGCAGGCTTGTTGTTGTGTAAGTAGTAAACTTTTTAGTCAAGTGAAATATATATATGCCAAAAAGGAGGCACACGGTAGAGAGCATGATGAATTTTCCAAAAAGTGAAGACACCCATGAAACCATCACTGAGATCAAGAAACATCAGGGGTGTCTGGGTGGCTCAGTCAGTTAAGCGTTTGACTCTTGGTTTCAGCTCAGGTGGTGATCTCACAGTGGTGAGATCAAGCCCCACAAGTTTCTTTCTCTCTCTCCCTCTGCGCCCCCTGTTTAACCTCGTGTGTGCATTCTCTCTCCCTCTCTAAAATAAATAAAACTTAAAAAAAATAAATAAATAAATAAATAAATAAATAAAAAATAAAATAAATAAAACTTTAAAAAAGAAAGAAAGAAACATCACCTTTCCAATCACTATTCTCCCAAGGGTAATCACTTTTATCCTGACTTTTAACACTAAGATCAATTTCGCCTGTTTTTGAACTTTTTTTTATAAAGTAGTCTCTGGGGTGCCTGGTGGCTCAGTCATGATCCCAGGGCCTGGGATGGAGCCCGGAGTCAGGCTCCCTGCTGAGCTGGGGGTCTGTTTCTCCCTTTCCCCCTGTCCCTTCCCCACTCCCCTGCTTGTGCTCTCTTTCTCTGTAAGATAAATTTAAAAATAAATAAATACATAAAGTAGGCTCCATGCCCAACGTGGGGCTTGAACTCATGACCCTGAGATCAAGAGTCTCATCCTCTGCAATTTGCATTTTTCACTCATTATTATGTTTCTAAGATTCATTCAAATTGGGTGTACGTAGTTGTAGATCATCCCTTTTCATGGCTATATAGTAACCTGTAATGGGATTATACCACAATGGATTTATCCATTTCCCCAATCAATGGACAACTTTCTTACTTCAAGTTTTTTACCATTTTCAAATAATGTTACAATGAATATTTTCACCCATGTCTCCTGATATACGTACACAAGAAGTTTTCTAGAGCAATTTCACTTAGAGGTAAAATTATGGATTTAATGGTATAGGTATATTCAAATTTATAAGATAATGCCAAAAGTTTTCCAAGTAGCTATACCCATTTACATTCCTACCAAGAATATTTAAGAGTTCCTGCTACTGTATATTCTTGCCAACTATGTGTGGGCTTGGAATGGTCAAATTTAGGATTTTCTGCTGCAACCTGGGATATGTAAAATGTGATTTCATTGCAGTTCTTGAATAACATTTTCCTGATTATTAATAAGGATCTTCTCATATAATTGAATATATTATTCTGTGAGGTCCTTATTTATGTTTTTTCTTATTAATTTATAGGAATTCCTTCTGTATTTTGGATGTTCATCTTGCATATACACTTACAAATCCCTTCTTGCAGTCTGTGGGCTGTCTTCACATTTTAAAAAAGGTTTTATTGGAAATGATTTCAAACTTGCAAAAATAAAAACAGTACAAAGAACATCTGTGTATGCCTTCTACTCATATTCACCTGTTATTAAACATTCTGCCCCATTTGTTTTATCATCTGTGTGTACTCATGCATGCACACTCTCCCTCTGTGTTTATACATGTTTGTGTGTATGTGTTTACATATATACATGCACACACATATAAACACACAGACACGCACACTTTTTTCCTGAACCATATGAGAGTAAATTATATACGTCATGGCCCTTTATCCCTACGTAAGTCAGTGTGTATTCCCTAAGACCAGAGATATTCTCTTATAGAACTGTAGTACAATTACAAATTATAATTGACTTAAATAAACCTAACCCAATATCCTTCACGGCATTTTTTCCCCTTTAGTATAAGATCCAGTCTAGGGTGAGGTATTGCATTTACCTGTCATGTCTCTATCCTCTTTTAGTGTGAAACATTTCCATGGCCTTTCTCTGACATTTTTCAAGAATACTGCTCCCATCCTCCTTTTTTCCCTAACAGAACACTCCTCATTTTGTTTGTCTGATGTTTTCTAGTGATTAGATTCAGGTTACTTTCTTGGATGAAACACTACCCACAATGTCCACCTGTCCCACTTTGGTGATGTTGCTTCTAATCACCTGATCAGGGTTTTGTTCCATTTCTCCACTCTATAATTGCTTTTTTTTTTTTTTAACCCTTGCAACCAACAAAGGGCCTATGGAGAGCCACTTTAAGACCATCTTCTTCATCAAAATTTCTCCCTAGATTTAATATCTACTGATGACTCCTGCCTGATCCAATCTTTACCAAAATAGTTACATAATGTTGATGTTTCAGTCTTTATTAAGTATTTTGATAAACATCTTACCACTAAATTTATCTTTTCCTTTGTTGTTTATACTTTTTATGGTCTTTTTAAGAAATTTTTTCCTACCCTCAAAGTACTAAAGATATTTCCTTACATTTTCTTTTGAAAGTTCCTTACTTATTCTTAATTATTATTTTAAGCAGTATTTTAAGCAATAAAGAATAAATCAGTTTCATATACCCTAAATCTAGCAAAAATTGTGTTGCTACAATTGCCTGTTTTCACTGGATTTCAATTTTTTTAAGTTAGTTTTTTTTTTAAAGATTTTATTTATTTATTTGAGAGAGAGAGGATGAGAGATAGCACGAGAGGGAAGAGGGTCAGAGGGAGAAGCAGACTCCCTGCTCAGCAGGGAGTCCGATGCGAGACTCGATCCCGGGACTCCAGGATCATGACCTGAGATGAAGGCAGTCGCCTAACCAACTGAGCCACCCAGGCGCCCCTAAGTTAGTTTTGTATATGAACGATTTCTGGATTCTAAATTTAATTGTATTTTAAGTATGATGTATATTTTAAACAATACTTTTTCTCTTTAGAAAGTAGTTAACCTGTCAGTTCTGGAACATTCTCTGGTTTCACCTCTAAACAACTTAAATAATATGGCACTAATTTATAAGGCTAGCAATTGATGTCTAATACTTAAAATGATAACATCATTGTTCCCACTTCAGAGATGTGTAGGAGGGGAATTGTTGAGGGGAAATTAACTTCTTTAGGCAGGAAAAGGGTAAGAGGGGAAGAAATTGTCACAATTTAATGCTTAAACAGATCCCTGAAATTCTGCATTTGAAAGGCTGAACTGGGAGAAAAAAGGTCAGCAAGTCTGCTTTGTAGACAGACTATTCTAAGTCTCTATTATTTCCATGTCTGAAGCAATTACCAAAAAAAATTTTTTTAACCTAACAAAGCTGTTTTTCTATCAGAAAATAAGTGAAATGAATATAGCAATATACTTAAAAAAGTAAGTAATGTGTTCCTAGCCTATTTTAGAAGTAGAGCAAAACCTCCCTGGTTCGGAGCAGTCAGAAGGAAACTTTTCTCCCACTTATTACACAGCATGTGTTAGGCAAGTCCTACATTAGACACAAAATGCTAGTACTATACTAATGAAAAGCCAGGATCTTATCACTTTCAAAAAATGTATATAATCTGTGTTATTCTCCAATGGTAACTATGTTATAGAAGTAAAAAAGAAGCAGAGACATGAAAACACCTTAATTGAAATTGGACCTGCAAACATTTGAATTCTAAAGTCAGAGAGCTCTTGGGAGAGCCTGAAAATGGGGCTCAGCATCATCAACTGATGTTTAGCATGAGCCCAATCCTTTCACTAATGTTCAGGGGAAAAGCACACACCAGAAAAACACCCACTTAATTTCATCTTCCCTATATGACCCAGCACATTAGACTGTTCCTTAATATTTTAAGTGGCAGTGAGTACTATATAACCCAGACAGGAATGTTTTATATACATCTTCACAAGTTGGTAACTCAAATCAACTATATTCCATTTCAAACTGGGCAAGAGGAATCAAGATAAGCCACTATTTCATAAGAGAATGACACTAACTCTTAAATGATAGCATAATTATAAACTGAAGGTTGTTCTAGAGGTTCCATGGAAAGTAATGCCAAAACAGAAGCTAGAAATCATCTCAAACCCAGACCCTAATCCCTTAAAGAACAATGACTTAAAATACTGATATAAAACTTTCAGTAGAATCTGAAGGGGATCTTTAATATCTTGGACTTCAGATGTACAGCAGCAGTATTTATTTAGAAACTACTTTAAAATTTTTGTGACCCATGACCAAAAGGGAACATTGAAATTTCTGCCAAGGGTCAGCTTTTCCTTAAGTTCCACTGCAATAGCTGGTTGGCAATTACCACATTTGCGTGCTATAAAGAAAAGCTATCTCGATGTCAATCTATAAACAACAGTATAAGTATTTAAATAAAATTATATTTTAGAGCTAATGCCAGTAAAATATACTTATTTTATAAGGAGGTATAGTTGTTCATTTGTTTGTCTCCAATCCTCAACCTAAATACCCACCTATCTGCCTAAAACTAAATGTATTTTTGTTAGAAGATGACAGCTAATTTCAGGGTCACAATTTATTACAAATAAATGTTAAAAACAAAACAAAACAACAACAACAACCCAAAAAACAGTGACAGGTATAAACTTAATTCTTCTGTTTAATGAATAACAAGGAAGCAAAGAAATCCTTGGGACCCAAATATCATAGCATGGTTACCAAGAAAAGACTTAGTGAATTCCTCAAAGCTTTCACCAAAGAGTTATATTAAATTTCCTTTCGGCAACAAATAAATTGGTTTCTCACTGGTAGAAGCTTAGGTCAGTCATCTAAATCAGGGAAAGCAGGACTACATGCCATTTACTGAAGAGTCACTTAAGAATAAACTGTGTCTCTCCCCATGGCATGTTTATGTCCTCTCTATAGAAGATTTACACTGGGGTGGTGGGTGATTATCTTGATTCCTTGCCACTTAGGATTAAAAAAAAAAAATCACCTAAGCTTTAAAAGCTTGCATAAAAATGTGGGAATATCTATATTTTCTTTTTATCTTCTTCGATGATGGAACACATGGATCTGAAATTTGGTGATACCCTGAGCAAAAAATAGGGTTCCTATATCAACAGGGAAACAAGACAGACCCACGGTGTCCTCTCACCTGTGACACTGTGATGCTGCATTTCTTGGCCAGCTCCTCTTTGGCTTCTTCACTGGGGTAGGGGTTACTGAGGTGTGAGTAAAAATATTCATTCAAGATTTCTGTGGCCTGTTTACTGAAGTTACGCCTTTTTCGTCTATGACAAGAACCAAGAGAGAATTATAGTTATAATCAGCCTTAACCAAAGAGGGATATACTGATTAGAATTATACGAAAAAAATAATTTCTATTTTTAAACATTCTTAGGGTCTGATTTATCACAATGATATTGCAGTTAGGCTCTTGGCACCCTCCAAAGCACTTTCCAAATCATTTTAAGATGGAGGATCACTAAAAATACAAGAATGTGAAGCACAATTAACTTGATTCTTTAATTTATTCAACAAGGATCTACTGTGTTATAGGTATTCAATGATGATCCAGTGGGCACAAAACAGGTAAGGTCTATCAGAGAGTTTACAGGAGATTGGAGAGAGCAGAAAGTTAGGGGGAAGAAAGCCATTAGACATGTATCACGGAAATAAATACAAATCATGGTGACCATATCAAGTGTCATGAAGGAAAAGTATAAGGTATAAGAAGGAAATTTAACATAGATTACAGAGTCAGGAAAGGTTTCCTTGAAGGAGTGACACTGAATCTGAGACCTGGAGAAAGTGTAGGCATTACTCAGATAAAGAGTAGAATGGGAAGAGGAACGAGCAGAGAAAGTGGTTTTGAAACAGAAACGAGCTTGGAAAGTTCAAAGGGGTAGAGGAGACTGGAACACAGTAAAAATCAGGAAATGTGTGAGTTGAGTATGGAAGGATGGGCAGATGCCAGATTATACACAGGCTTAGTGGATCCGTAAGAATTTTTGGATTTTAAGTGTAATAGGAAGCTATTAAAGGCTTTAAATTTTAAGTTCCAAAAAGATCATTCTGACTGCTGAGAATAGTTGGAGGAGGGCATGAAAGGAAATGTAGATTTTTTGAAAAAGATTTTATTCACTCATTTGACAGAGAATGAGAGAGCAAGCAGGGAGAGGGAGAAGCAGACTACCCACTGAGCAGAGAGCCCGACAACGTGGGGATTGATCCCAGGACCCTGAGATCATGACCTGAGCCAAAGGTAGATGGCTCAACTGATTGAGCCACCCACGTGCCCCAGGAAATGTAGATATTTAAGGGGACAACTGCAATGGTCAAATTGAGAGATGATGGTAACCTGGCATAGGGTGAGAGTAATGGAAATAAAAAGATTCAAGATCTGTCTAAAAGGTAAAAACAGTGGGACTTGGTGATGGATTGGATGGGGGCAGTGGGTGGAGGAGAAAGAGAAGGAAGGTAAGGAAAAAATACATTAAGAATTTCTGGATTTTTCTGCTTAAGCAAGTGCCTGGACTAAGGCATGATTTGCTCACAAGGGAAAGAGTAGGGGAGGAAATTTTCTTTGTTTTTACTGGGAAGGGTGTGGCAGAGTCAGAAGACCAAGTATTTATTAACAATTTATTTCAAACAGCAAAAATGTTACTTATATTTGGGTTTTGTTATTAAAAACTTTTTTAAAGATTTTATTTATTTGACAGAGAGAGAGACAGCAAGATAGGGAACACAGGCAAGGGGAGTGTGAGAGGGGAAGCACGCTTCCCGCTGAGCAGGGAGCCTGATGTGGGGCTCGATCCCAGGACCCTAGGATCATGACCTGAGCCAAGGGCAGACGCTTAATGACTGAGCCACCCAGGCGCCCCTTGTTATTACAATTTTAAAGAATTCCAACCTGAAAATTAGCATTTGTCAGACTTCACTTTAAATTAGGTCCTCCATTAACTAGAAAATACTTCCCCAAATAATTTTCTTAATACTGCCTTCCAAATAATCTTAATGATCGTCTCACTTGTGATATCCTATACTCAGGAAAGAGTCAGTAGGCAGTTGTAAAACGTGGAGACCCTATGAGATTCTTCTAGTTAAAATGATGTCACTAACATGGCAGGTTAAGTACGTGATCTATGTCTCAACATTAAGGGAGAGTCAGGGGAGGAAGAAATCTAGGTCTGATCAAAACATCTCAGGTTATGAGTCCTGAAATTTCCTAATTGCAATAATTTTTTGGAAGGTTAAACTGTAGGTTGTTTCCTGAAGGATGAAGAAGAGATTCAAGATCTACTTAGGGATTAAAATCTACAGGATGTGATGATGAATTAAATGGGGGAGGTGGTGAGGAAAAACAGGGAGGGAAGGAAAAGGAGAGAAAGACACCAAGAACAGCAGTTGGGATTTTTGCAGCAGTCATGCATTCCTCTGACCTGGGGACACTTTGAAGAGGCACCCTCTGACGAGGAGGTGTGTGGGTGCGTAGGGTGGAAAAGGTCTAGAGTAGGTATTGAAACTGTCAAATCTATAGATAATTACCTGGCCCACAGATCATATTTGTTGAGACTATATAATAATGACCTACCCATGAAAATCTAAGTTTCTGGCTTCTTATGAAAACTTGGAAGATCAGTCACACGAGTCCCACATTCTCAGAAGCCAGCCATAGGCTAAAGCTGAGTGATGGCTATGCCCCCCAGATATGCACCCATCTGCTGTAATCCTTACTGTCCCTCATCCAGCCACTCCACTCAATTCTCTTTTATGTAAGTGTGTGAATTTGGGACTCTAAGTTCTAAAACATGGAGTCCAGAGCACCCTTCTTTGTTAGATGGGATGCTGCTCAGGTCCTGAATGGTTGAATAAAGCCAATTAGATCTTTAAAATAATAATAATAATAATAAAAATAAAAATAAAACATGGAGTCCAGCAGCAAGACTGAGGCTTGATACAAGAGCATTTCTTTGGGAAACGAAAGGAGGAATGAGCAGGAACATATCTGAGAAAGCAAAGCTAAGTTTAGCTCATTTATCGACTGTGCCTAGGGATGGTTTTAGTAAACACTGAAAAACCTCAGAGAAAAAAATCATGAGCAGAACAGAACACCTCACCCCAGATAGTCTGGCTACGTCCAAACTACTCGAGCACTCCTACTAGAAGAGCAGAGGCACCGATGCAAATTTATTCTTAAATGTTTTGCATTGGTACACGCTTCAACTTGTCCAATTACCAGGAAAATGTGAGTATGGCCACAGGAGAAGCCAGAGTGAGCAAGGAAATCATATATCTGAATGAGCATGTCTGTCTAGAGCAGAAAAACCTCTGCTTCTCAGTGTAGAGGCTGGTTGAAAGGTGCTACAGGAACAGATGAAACCAAAGCTCAGTGTTTGCATTCACTTGAAGGCATAAAACAGAAAAACTTGGTATTACACTTTATTTATTTTTTTAGAAAAACGTTCCGTAGAAAATGCCCATTAAGCATCCCCCTAAGTTTCTTTCCTGCAGGGTTTAGCAAACTCTAAATGGCTGTGCCTCAGGCCAGTGTGCAGCGGCGCCTCAGTCCCAGGGCTACATCCCATCAGCATCTAACATCACTAACAGTGATCTCTGCGGGAGAAGGGACTCTGCTCCAAGCTCTGCTACCTTCCCATTCTGCCTCTGCTCACTCTGACTTGTTAACATACTTCCTCTTCTTGGAAGAAAAAATAAATCATTTAGGTGTATACATTATGAATGCAGTTATGTAATAAAAAAACACACACATGTTGACAAGGATGGGAAAGTATCAGCAGAAATAAGGAGAGCAATTGTTAGGAAGGATTTCTTTCTGAAGGAAGTACTTTTAAGTATCTCTGTTACATAATATTTTTTGTTAAAATACTCAAAGTTGAAAAGCAATTTTGAATTTTTTTTTTTTGTTTTCTGACACTACCTTAACTCTTTGACTTGAGATATTGAAAGTATGAAGTAGAAATAGTCATTCATCTTCTTAGCCAATAAATTACCTTTTGCAGCTTATTGTATTTAAGAAGCTTGCTGGAATCATGGGGAATATAAACGTTCAAGACTTGGCGGTTGTTTTCAATGGCAATGTGGCTTACTAGAAAGAGAAGAAATGTTCCTGAAAAGCTATAATAAAGGCAGTCTGAATGAAGCTTGGTCTAGAGAACTGTAACAATGTCATGTCAGTATTGAAGAGAAGGCAAGGACCAGTCTAGTGGAGTGATTAAAAGTGGGCTTCCTAAAAAGGGAAATTTAGGCTGGGCCTAGAAGGATGAGCAAGGTCTCACGAAATCAACAAACACGAGCACTCGCTCTGTTCCAGGCTCCATGCTGGACACCCTCACAGATGACAACTCATCAGTGGTGACCAAGTTGGGGTTGGGTTGGGAGTTTACTGTGAAAGGCCAGCGATGGGGGTTGGGGGGTGGGGAGTGGTTCTAGTCAGAGGAAACAGGGAAGACCAAGAGGGATTTCATTTTGTATTAGTCACATGAGATAACAATTTGATGATATAATGAGAGCACTAAAAATGTTTAAACTTTGATCTAATAATTCCATTTCTGAGAATTAATCCTTAGGAAATAATCCTAAAGATCAAAAAGTTTCAATGAATAAAGATTTTCACTGAAACACTAGTTTCCATAAACATCTGTTTAAAATAGTATCCTCTTTTCATCATTTTCTTGCCCCTTACCTTGTTTTATTTTCTTCACAGCACGTATCATCCTATTACATTTCATTGCATAACTGAATAGAATACTGTAGCATACAGGCATACCTTGTTTTACTGTGCTTCACAGATACTGCAACTGTGACAAATTGAAGGTCTGTGACAGTCCTGCATTGAACAAATCTACCAGAGCCATTTTACCAATGCTTGCTCACTTGGTGTCTCTGTGTCACATTCTGATAATTCTTGTAATATTTCAAACATCTCTATTATTATTATATTTATTATGGTGATCTGTGATCAGTGATCTTTGATGTTACAATTGTGATTGTTTTGGGGTGTCAAGAACCGTGCCCATCTCAGACAGCAAACTTAATAAATGTTGTGTGTGTTCGGACTACTCCACTGACCGGCCTTCCCCCATCTCTCTCCATCTCCTCAGGCCTCCCTATTCTCTGAGACACAACAATATTAGTATTAGGTCAATTAATAACCCTACAATGTCCTCTAAGTGTTCAAGTGAAAGGAAGAGTTGCACATCTCTCACTTGAAATCAAAAGCTAGAAATGATTAAGCTTAGTGAAGAAGCCATGTCTTCATTAAGCTTGGTAAAACAGGCCAAAAACTAGGCCTCTTGAGCCAAACAGTCAACCAAGTTGTGAATGCAAAGGAAACTGAAAATGCTATCCCAATGAACACATGAATGATAAGAACGTGAAAACAACCTTATTGCTGATGGAAGAAGTTTTAGTGGTCTGGATAGAAGATCAAACAGGCCAGAACATATTCTCTTAAGCCAAAGCCTAATCTAGAGCAAGGCCCTAACACTTTTCAATTCTATGAAGGCTAAGAGAGGGGTGGAAGCTGCAGAAGAAAACTCTGAAGCTAGTAGAGGTTGGTTCATGAGGTTTAAGGAAAGAAGCCACCTCCATTATATAAAAGTGCAAGGTAAAGCAGCAAGTGCTGATGGAGAAGCTGCAGCAAGTTATCCAGAACACCTAGCTAAGCGCATCAATGCAGGTGACTACACTAAACAACAGATTTTCAGTGTGGACAAAACAACCTTATATTGTTGGAAGAAGATGCCATCTAGGACTTTCATAGCTAGAGAGGAGAAGTCAATGCCTGGCCTTAAAGCTTCAAAGAGGGGCGCGTGGGTGGCTCAGCCGTTACGCGTCTGCCTTCGGCTAGGGTCGTGATCCCAGGGTCCTGGGATCGAGCCCTGCATCTGGCTCCCTGCTTAGTGGGAAGCCTGCTTTTCCCTCTCCCATTCTCCCTGCTTGTGTTTCCTCTCTGGCTGTGTCTCTCTCTGTCAAATAAATAAAATCTTTAAAAAAAAAAAAATAAAGCTTCAAAGAATAGGCTGGTTCTCTGGTTAGGAGCTAATACAGCTGGTCAGTGCTCACTGACCATTCCAAAAATAGTAGGGCCCTTAGAGTTATGTTAAATCTACTCTGCCTGTGCTCTATCAGTGGAACAACAAAGCCTGGATGACAGCATATCTGTTTACGACATGGTTTATTGAATATATTAAAGCTCACTGTTAAGATCTACTGCTCAGAAAAAAAAGATTGCTTTCAAAATATTACTCCTCATTGACAATGCACCTGGTTACCCAAGAGCAATGATGGAGATCGACAATGAGATTATGTCTTCATGCCTGCTAACACAACATCCATTCTGCAAGTCCATGGATCAAGGAGCAATTTTGACTTTCAAGTCTTACTATTTAAGAAATACATTCTGTAAAGATACAACTGCAAGAGATGGTGATTTCTCTGCTGGATCTGGGCAAAGTAAATTGAAAACCTTCTGGAAAGGATTCCCCATTCTGAGGCCATTATGAACATTCATGATTCATGGGAAGAGATCAAAATACCAACATTAACAGGAATTTGAGTGTTCATAACACTCATAATGACTTTTTAGTGGAGGAAGTCACTGCAGCCATGGTGGAAATATCAAGAAAACTCAGATTAGAAGTGGAGCCTGAAGTGGATGGAATTGCTGCAATCCCATGATAAAACTTGAACAGATGAGGAGTTGCTTCTTATGGATGAGCAAAAAGTGATTTCTTGAGATGGAATCTACTCCTGGTGAAGATGCCATGAAGATGGTTGAAATGACAACAAAGGACTTAGAATATTATATCAACTTAGTTGATAAATCAGCAGCAGGGCTTGAGAAGACTGACTCCAATTTTGAAAGAAGCTATATTGTGAGTAAAATGCTACTGAAAGGCATCACATGCCACAGAGAAATTGTCTGTGAAGAATTAGTCATGCAGCAAACTTCACTGTTGTATAAGAAATTGTCCCAGCCACCCCAGCCTTCAGCAACCACCACCCCGATCAGTCAGCAGCATCAACACTGAGGCAAGACCCTCCACCAGCAAAAAGACTGTAACTTGCTGGAAGCTCAGATGACAGCATTTTTTAGCAACGAAGTATTTTTTAATTAAGGCATGTAGTTTTCTTTCAGACATAATGCTATTGCGCACTTAACAGACTATAGTACAGTGTAAACATAACTTTTATATGCACTGGGAAGCCAAAAAATTCATTTGATTCACTTTATCGTGATACTCACTTTACTGCGGTGATCTAGAACCCAATCTGCAGTATCTCTGACGTATGCCTGTATTTGTTTACTTGTTGACTGTCTATTTCCCCAAGTAGAATGCAAGCTCCAACTGGGGCAAATATGTTTTGTTTTGTTTTTAAAGATTTTATTTATTTATTTGACAGAAAGAGACACAGTGAGAAAGGGAACACAAGAGTGGGAGAGGGAGAAGCAGGCTTCCCACTGAGCAGGGAGCTGGAAGTGGGGCTTGATCCCAGGACCCTGCAATCATGACCTGAGCTGAAGAGCGGAAGGCAGACACTTAAAGACTGAGCCACCCAGGTGCCCCTTGGGCAAATACGTTAACCTATCTTGTTTACTTTTAAAATCTTCAGCATAAGTAAATACCTGTAGAAGGAAGGAAGAAAGGAAGGAAGGAAAGAAGAAAGAAACTATCATGGAAATTAATAGGGACAACTTAAATGCTCAAAAAATGAAGGAATAGCTAGGTAAATTATTTATCATATATCCATTTGGTAGATTTCAATTATTAAAATATTTAAAATTAGAGATTATATTATATAAAAATGTTATTTATTCATGGTAAATTTTTTAAAAAGCAAACCAAATCATGCATATTGTACCATCACAAGAACATTTTTTTCTAAAGATTTTATTTATTTATATGAGAGAGAGAGAATGAGAGTTAGAGAGCACGAGAGGGAAGAGGGTCCGAGGGAGAAGCAGACTCCCTGCTGAGGAGGGAGCCTGATGCGGGACTCGATCCCGGACCTCCAGGATCATGACCGGAGCTGAAGGCAGTCGCTTAACCAACTGAGCCACCCAGGCGCCCACAAGAACATTTTTTTAAAGCCCCCAAACCAGAAGCAAATATTCTAAAGCATTTAGGGTGATTTTTTTTAAGTAGCAAAAATGTGGTTGTCTTTTATCCTGCATCTTTCTATTCTATAGATTTTCCAATTTTCCATAGTGACCATGGGAATTTTTAAATAGGAAAAAAATAGAATAAAACTTCAGAGAATCTTAACAACAAAAAAGTAATTGAGGCAGGAACAGGTCATGTAAGGCCTTAAATGCTAGGTTAAGTAGTGCGTATGTGAGTTATCCAGAACTGAAAAGCTACTGTGGTTTTTAAGCAAAGCAATTAGGGCATCATGGGTGCCAGAACCAGAGAAGGGGTGCAGAGGGAGGGGCAAGAAAGGGACCAAGACTGGAGACAGGGAGACCTAGGAGGGAACTGGGCTAGTCCAGGTACAAAAGGATGGGCCAAGTAGTGTGAGGGTGGAAAGAAAGAGCTAAAAGGGGCAATCCTGAAAACCAAGCATTGGTGAGTTTTGGTGACTAATTCAGTATGGAAGAAGGAACCAAAAATGATACAGGGCTTTCCTTAACTAGGAGAATGGTAGTATAGTCAGGTGGCATACGTTTCTCTGTTTGGCTCTAAGGAAGAGCTCTGGCATAAACACTGTCCCACACATCTTGTTTTCCAGTTGAGAAGCTAACGTAGTTATTTTCTTTAATATTGTAAAATTTGGATGATAATTACCGCCTCTGTCAGATTGCAAGAGAGAGAAAGCAAAACAAAACAGAAACTCCTTTCCAAAGCTGAAGACTGATCACAAACTTTAGCAATGCCCAAGAGGCATCTCCGCAGAGGCAGCACACCGTAGGAGCCAGACAATTCTATTACATCATCTAGTAAGTTCAACACGTCATATACAATTGATTAAAACTCCTGCCAAACTTGAAAGTTTCAGATAGAAGGGAAATTTTCATCCTTACAGAAGAGACTCATAGGCTTTCTTCCTTGATTTGGAAAAACAGTATTTGGGGTTTTGTGGTCATTGCTATTAACTACAACACCACTTCCTTCTTGGGAGTATCAGTGTTTCCAAGTATTGTCTTATAATAGGCACAGGTAACGAAACATCAAGAAATTCTTAGAAAGCAAACCTTGTTAAAACAGAGTTACAAACTGAAAATTATCCTTAAAAATACTTTTTGAATCAGAATTAAAGGCTACGTCTTCCTAAGTCATTAGTAGCAGCACTACTCCTATCTGTTTTCTGAGTCCTCAAATTGGTAGCTAATAGTAGGACCACTCCCAGACAAGAGGAGGCCTCGCAGTGCAGGCCCCAGGAGGTGAACTACCTATCCATTGTAGAGAAGAGCTCTTCTAGCCAAATTAAAGAAGAATCTAAGACCAAGTAGGCAGTTTTACAGAAAATAATATACGAGTGAAAGGGAAAAGGAAAAAAAGCCATGCAACAGATTTGTGGCCTCACATACCTGGCATCAAGGAACCTTGATCTTAAAATCATAACTGCTTCACAAGTGCTTTGTTTGAGCTGCATCTGAATGGAACTAAATTTTCGATGGATGATGCCCACCATTCTTTCAATCTCTTTTGGGGAAATGGGACGTGTTCTACTCTGCTCTCGGAGAAGGTTCATCACATGTGTAGTGAATTCATTACATGCCTGTAAAGGAGGGAAAAAAAAGTCACTCCTTAGGAATCTGGTATTTTATATTATCATACCCAAACATTAACATCTAAATTTCCACTTCATTTGCAATTGCCAGTGGTATTATGCAGTGGGTAGGGGAAAATGAAAACTAAGACACTTGTCAAATGGCAGTGGTAGTTAGCTGGGGCAGCAAGAATTCTGAAACTATGAATGGCCCAACATGCAAAGGAGGCATAGCACTCAACTGTCCTTCCACCCACCCTTTTCCCAGTTCCAAAATGAGGTTTTCCCATTGGAGGATACGCTCTACCAACTCTTATTTATAGATATGAATATGTGTGTATTGTCAATACTATGCACCTCCTATTTTTCTCTGGGGTTTTACATTTATTCAGCAAATTTTTACCGAAGGGCTATGGGGTGCAAACTCTTCCCGATGCTACTAAGGTATAGAGAAATGAGCAAGATGTGGACTTGGTCTTTAGTAGGATAAAATATATATAAGAAAATAATTCTCAAACAAGCAGTCTGTGCAAAGTGTCACAGAAGATATGAGTGTTTCCTAAGTTCCAAGGAGGGAGTAGTCTCATCTGGAGGCAGAGATCACATCACGCTTCATGGCAGAGTGACATTTGGGCTTTAAAGAATGGGTAGGATTTTTGAAAGGTGGATAAAGGTGGAAATTAGGAAGAATGCTAGGCACAAGAAAAACCTGGAAATAATGATATGCAGCAAGTTGAGAGGATGAGAGAGTATATGCAGAGAAGAAGAGGGATTCAGGTCCATGGAAGGACATAAAGGGCCTTGGATGCCAAGCATGCCAATGTCCTGGAATAATTTGGCTGTGGTGTCGGCCTTATCAGTAGATATGAGCCATCTGTGGACAATGGGTAAAGCAGCTCAATTCTTCAGGGGAGTTGCAGCAGGAAACTAAGGATCAGATTTGGGTCTCAAACTTTTAACAACCCTCAACCCCTTTTCAGTTCACCTATATTCTTTTAGATCGATAAAACCAAGTAATGGGGCCTACACTGAAATCTACTACTGCTTTGGTAAATAAATCCTCAGTCTATACCCTTGAATAAAAAGAACATCTTCTGGCATTTTCATTAAAAAGGCAAGACAGAGATTCTGTATCTTACGGCACAGATGCCCCTGGTAGGGCAAGCAGACAGAACAATCATTGATCACGGCAAGACATAGTTTGAAGCTTTAATAATGTCCACTTCCCTACAGATATCCTGAACATTGCTCACATATAGCACATGATGGTTTTTCTAACTGCTCATTAGAGAACTAACCTTTCAAGTAAGTACACTGGGTGTTTCAGTTACTCTAAGCATTATGGAGCTTTTCTATAAATATTTCTAAGGTGAGGTAAAAGGAGTCTTGCTTACCAGATAAAGGGTGCTTCCCCCACCCTGTATGTTTTAAGTCTTAAGCAATTTAAGTGAGCAGTGACCCTAATGTTACACTTACAGGATTCTTCAGAGTATAGAATTGTGCAGTATAGACAGAGAGTAGGCATCCAATGAGCATCTACTAATGGGTCAGTTTTATTTACAATTTGAGAGTAATGTTCATTAATATCTGTTAGTACATTATCGCTGCACCATATGTGAAGAATTCTTCACTTGCAGATCTTGGTTAAGTGTAGAATGTCTATGACTCCCTGAAATTTTATCCAAGTTGTGTGCAAATGTGTAACACCTGAAGGAACAATCTGTGTTTTGTTTTCTTTTCAGATTCTTAGCCAGTTTACAACTAAAAAAGGCTAAGAATTATTGCCCTAGTTTATGACACAGTAAAATGTTAAAGAACTGTGTAGCTCTAAAACCAGAACTTCTTTCTATCTTTAAGGAAACCAAAATAAAAATAAACTTAAGATTGTCCCCATTACTTACACTATCTTATGCCAAACTGAAAACAAGTGGTCACCCTGCCAAGAAATATATGTATATTTTTTTCTTGCACTTTCTCTAAAGAGATGTTCATATAATTTCAAAATTCTATAATTTGACAAACTCTCGCCCTCTGTTTTCTCATCAATAAAATGAAGAAAATTAGACTAGCACCATGTCCCCACATTGGGATCAGAAAGTATGTGCTTCTATAGCTAGTTCTAGAGAATGTTAACACATGGTCCAAAAATACAGTATTTTGGAAAATGCTGAGTTAACCAAAATTTTTAAAGATTTTTGTTTGCTTGTTTTTGCAAGACTCCACGACACTTATATGGCAATATGCAGAATAAATCTTTAAGGGGGAATGGGATAGCCAACTTTTCCCAAATAAATATGGACACAAAAATCTCTTTTCTCTAGAGTAGTGCTGTCCAAAAGAGATACAATGCAAGCCACATATGAAATTAAAAAGAAAAAAACCTCCAGTAGCCACATTAAAAAAATAAAGAATCAGGTGAAATTAATTTTAAAAATATATTTTATTTAACCCACTATATGAAAACTATTAACATTTCAACACATAATCAATATTTTTAAAACACGGTTAATGAAGTATGTTACATTATTTTCTGGGGTACACTTTCTAATCCAGTACATTGACAGTACATCTCAATTCAAACTAGTCAGATTTCAAGTCTCAACAACTACCCATGGCTAGTGGCAACCAGACTGGACAGCACAGTTCTATGGCATCTTGGGGACCCATGTGCTAAGAAAAACTCTTTGGAAACCACATCCTGAGTAATCTTTGATGTTTCTTTTTTAATTCTTCCCCACCATGCGTTCACACAAACACACACAAAAAGACAGTTTCATTTACGAATGTCCTTGGTGAAGCAAGAGAAATTATTATTTTATTACATCTCAAGCCTTTACTATGTCTATAATATTCCCTGTTACAAAACAGGAAACAAACAAAAAGCATTTCTACTGCATATCAACGGATAGTTATCTTGAGAAAAAGCACTTGTGTGACTGTTTAAGTTGTGAGCTAAAGCTGCTTTTTTCATGGAACACCATTTTTTTTTTTAAAGTAAAACGACCAAATTATAATTATTCAGACTTGGGTATTTGGCAGATGTCCTCTCAAAAAAGAAGTGTGCCTGTCAAGCAAAAGAGCTGACATAAGTAGTGTGTATCCTAACAAAATTTGAGTTTTCAAGTGAAAATTAGAATTTTGGAAAATCTGCATCCACCATCGTGAGTTTCACAGTTTCCCAGTCAACTTTCTGATTAGCTTGGTGTTGATACTAGTTAACTGTATTTTGGTATTATAAAATGAAATGTGTCAACACTGGAAAATGTACGTAACTCAGTGAACCAGTATTTTCCAAATGATCAATGCATGATGTTACAAAAACATGCACAGGTAGAAGATCCATTCGAACTGCATATTAGACCAACGGATTTTAAAGAAACAGAGTGCAAAGAATTAATCGATATGGTTTCAAACTCTGCATTATAACTAACCTTTAAGGAATTACTTGTCAACTTTTGGTGTAATATCAAAGAAGAAAGTCCACAGCTACCTGAAAAGGCTATTACCATATACTCCTGCCTTTTCCAGTGCCATGTTTGTGCGAGGTCAGATCCAGGTGCTCTTTGTATACTTCAGCCACGTTATAGCAGACTGACTGCAGAAGCACGTGTAAGATCCAGGTGACTTCTATTGAGCCCAACATTAAAGAGTTTGGCAAGAATGTAAAAACGTCATTATTCTCAAAAGATGCTGAGCTTTTGGGGGAAATACAGGTTTTTACAAAAATGTTACTTAGGTTAACATATAATGATTTATTATTATTTTAAGATTAATTAATAAATACTTTAAATTTTTCTCAGTTTTAATTTCTCTTATAATAAATGTTGACAGATACAATCCACCAAATAAAAGCTCTTAGGGGTCTCTCAAAACTTTTAAGAGTCTAGGTTTTAAGACCAAAAAGTCTGAGAACCACTGTACTGGACTATGGAAGCATTTTTAATTTGCACATATAACACTGCAAATTCCCAAAAACCTAGCTCGCACATTATGGTAACATATATCTTTGATAGGGTGTATGTCCTGATAAATAGTTCAAAACTCCTATGTGAATGATACCTGAGATGTTAGCTCTCTTAAGTTTTTCTCTGGCTGCATTTTAATCTCTCCAGAAAGAATGTTTGCCTATGGTTTCTAGGAAGGATGTAGGAAAAAAAGCGTTAAAAGCAAAAAGTTTCTGCATCTGAAAACTCATAATTTCCTAAAACATTTGCTGAATGTCTCACAACTTATTAAGTGAACTCATCTATGAATGCAAATGCTGATTAGCAATTTGGCAATAGCCCAACATTCACAGAATTCACATAGCTTTTCTTTAAACCAGTAGTTCATACATGATTAATTAGAACATCTCATTTATGTAGTATGCACTTTAGCTCATTACTCTAAGTAAAATTCGTTAAGTATTTACATTTAGATAATTAAAATCTGGGTACACCCTTAAGAAAGATGCATACACTTTAGGCAAAGTGATTTTTTTCCTTTATACCACTGAAAGTAAATTACAGCCTCATTTACAGCATCCTCTGTACCAGTTTCACAGCAGAGCACAGTACTGCCTCATCTTCTATTCCTTAAAAGGTATATATTTTTTAAACATATAAATGCAGTGAGAATGATCAAATGATTGCAGAGTTGTTTTGAAGGGCCACCCAACCACACACTAGCATCAATGCTGTTTATAAGGTGGGATATTCGCTTCAAACATTTATCACAACCTCTGTCATACCTGTAAGACTATTAAAATAGACACTGGAGAAATTTTTCATTGCCTTATTATTTTTCCAAGTGAAAGTATCAGTTAAAATTTTTCTGGTCAATGTCCACAATACAAATGTAGAAACACCTTGTTTAATTGGAATATTCAGGAAATAAGAGTTTTGATTCCTTGAATTTTCTGATTTAAAGTAATGGCAGAAACCTCTTTTTCTTTTAATCCAGCTGTTGAAACCTACCTAAGGATGCATTTTTGTTTGTGTTTTAAAACACACCTAGCAATAACATAGTTAAATGAACATAAAGTATGAAAAGCTTCATCTGAAAAAAATATTTTCAATCAGCTCTTATCTATGAGAATTTCTCCTTGCCATTTGTTCCTTTCTCCTTAATAATCCAAAACCAATTGAAGATCTGAAATATCTGATTTATGATGATTTTAATGATATTTGTTGGCTAGTAAAACTGTCTCCTCTATATCCATACATATTTCATTTACACTCAAAATTAAAAGTTTTCAGGTCTGTTGAACTTTCAGGTTTGTTTAACTTTGTTAAAGTTTCATTTGTTTTGTGGTGGTGCTTTTTTTCATTGTGAATTCAAGATACAACCCCTTTCTTGCCTGTAAATTCACATCATTGAATGTAAACATACAAAATCAGACAGTGAGCAAGCACTAATTTTAGAGGAAGCTTTAAAATGGGTCAGTGATCAGATCTAAAAACTGAATTGGTCTTTTGTAACCATCCGGAGAAGCTGATTGCAGTCAACCGATCATGATACTCCCATTCTAAAATCTACTTTTTAAAGAAAGAATAAATCTCTTTTCAAAGTTATTGCCTCTCAAATTTGCATGTATCCATTTTCTAGATGTCTTTATAACCTTGCAAGTAACTCTAGTCCGATATCATAGATTTTGTATTTATGGGATGCTTATTAAATCAACAAATTCTTCTTGTTTTAGGATAAAAGTCAACATTTAAAGATTTTTTTCTAAGCCAAGTAGAAGGTGACCAATATGAGTAGGGAACAGCCACAAAGATGAAATATCTACTGTATCTCAACACATCTTACCTAATTACATGATTTAGGGGCCTATCTCATGAGGTTTATGTAAGGAGTACATTACATATGTTAAGTTCTTTGCACAGAGCCTAAGACATAATTAATACTTAATAAATGGCAGTTATTGACAATGAAAATGGCAATTATATGAAATTCATATTTTGCATATGCTAGCTATTCTGCAAGCAGTCCCTACTCTGATTACTTAATACAGTTATTATATTCAGGACTTCCCACTGCCTGAACAGTACAGATGGAAGTTGAAAACAAAAGAATATTCAAATATAAAACAATTCATTTTATTAATCAACTTTGTGGTCAAAGATACATTTGGCATGTAGAACTAATAAAGCAGAAACTTGAAGGAAAAAAAGGGAACATTCAAACACTCTTTCCAGCCAAGGAAAAGACCCAGCATGAAAGCTGACAAGAAGTAAAACTCTTCCCTTGGAGCATGACAAAGCCTTGCTTGGTAAAATGAAATATAAAGTTTCCATCAGATAGGACCCTTTTGTCTTTCCTGCTTACCTAGTAAGAACAAATAGCAAAATGGGATTAGGAGTTTTTGGGCTACACAATCTCTAATGTAATAACATCAGCATTTTTTAATCTGATAAAAATAAAACTCCTTTACAAAGGAGATTTTGCCAGCGAATCTAAACGCATAAATGTTGAGATCCTCAAAAAGCACAAGGACATGCCTTTACCATGGTTTAGGTTCCACATTCATTCTCCATTCCCCCAACAATTAATTGCCTATAGTCTGAAAGTCCTCTAGTAGCTAAATGGTATCTGATTGGTCTTGGGTACATTCGGTGTGCATGCTTGGCTCCAGTGCTTCACCTGATTTGAGGTGAATTCAAAAGACATCTGTGAACTCAGAAAGCAGGTTCCCAGATGCTTGGGGAGGGTTGGGACCCTTACAACACTTTTGCCTTCAGCAAAAAATGTATTTCAATATAATTATAGTAGATAGCTTTCAATATGTCATCTCTATTATAGCAGTTGTAAATTATGGAGTGAATTGCCTGTGTACAAGCATTTCTTCTGGTACAAGCCAAGTGGGAGAGCAGCACAGGGCATGATATATCTTTTTCTTTTTAACTGAGAACAAATGACTAAGTCAAATTTCATTTGCAAAAACCAATGTGTCCATTTCCCTTTGGTAGAGAGGTGGAGGAAGCCAGAAGGCCTTCAATTTTTAAAAGCAGGCTTCCCAGGACTCTTGGCTCAAGTTCATTAGGAATTCACTTACTCTACTAGTTTGGGCCTTTAATCTTAAGAGCATATTTGAAAGTTATAGTAAAAGCATTTTCCAAAACCTGTCGTTAATCAACAAAAAGACAAAGAGGCAACCAGGCTTCTTAAGAGAGAAGCAATGCACCCCTTAACAAAGTATTACAAGACAGTTGCTGCAAACTTTGAAAATTCTATATTCCTGTTGGGTGTCAGGATCAACAAAAGAGAAGTGAAATAGGTTTTTGTTTTTTGTTTTTTTTGAAAGGTGAAATAGTTTTGATTTGTTTTGGGTGGTAGTAATATTCAAGAATCATATTCTACTATATATTCTATGCCTAATATTTCAAAAGTGTTTGTAAGTGAATTTAGATGGTTATCACCAAAAATCATTATATCTGAGCCAGACAGAAGATCAAAGGACATTTTCTGGGGGAAAAAGGACAGGAATCTAAAGACAGTACCATTCCTCAAACACGCATATAGAACCGAGCCTTGCAGCTTGGATTTAATTTTGCTCAAACTGTAGCTCTAGTCTGCTTAGCTTTGTAAATGTGGCTGTGTTTATAAGGTACTTTAATTTACTGCAGTGGTAGTGTTTGTTAATTTTATGGCAATCTAAATCTAAACAGGCTTCAGATACATTTTCATTACAGCTTCATTGCAAAACACAGTAGAGTGAATAGCTCTAAGATTCCAATGTAGTTTATTTCTTTCAGTAAAAGACTCAACACAATTTTCTGATGAAGCCACTGCCTTAACATGCATGTTCTTCCTATTACTAATAAGCTCTGCCACTCAAAATACCCATGTTCACCTTTAGGAGGAAAAGTATAATTTCTGGAAAGTCATTAAAATGGTTGTTTTTTCCATCTCTACTCTGATCCCATTCTAAATGCAAGTCAACATGAGCAAATGAGAGAAAACCAGAATGTACTAAATTATTTTCCAATTCTTTGTAAGTAGCAGCAGAATTCAGTGGAAAAGGAAGGCATATTGTCAGAAACTGACTTCAATACCTGATTCTGACACTAACCAGATGTGTGACACTGGACAAATCATTCAACCTGAGTCTCATTTTCTCATCTGTAAAATGGAAATTATAATGCCACCTATCTTGGAAATGCCACCCTTTTATCTCATTCAGTTCTGCTTGGCCCTCCTGGTAGCTCCAAAGCATATCCCTGGAAGGTCTAGTCCAGATAGAGCCCACAACTTGTATCCCAAAGACTTGTAAAAAACAATTGACTATCTTATGTCAAAATTCACTGATCAAATAACTTGGGAACTACAGAGAAAAGAGCTATAAAAGCCAGCCCCAAAGACAACTCAAGTGAATGAAATGCTGCTCCGTTGTTTCTAAAACAATTCAGAACCTACAGAAGAAAATTTGTAAACTTAAATTCTGTTATCAGCCAACCAGTCATCACACTCCACCTATATATTTGTCCATAAAACTACAGCAATTTCATATGCCTGTATTTTTCCTTCAGAAAGTGTCAAAAATGAGCAAGGAAATATACATTTAAGTGGTTTTTATTAGGTTACTGAATATACCGAGAAATAAGATTCATTATTATGCTTTAAAACCCATTATTTCCCAATATATTGAATCAAAAAAAAAATCCAAAAATACATACTACAGATTAACTTTTGAAGAACCTGTGTGTATTCTTAAAGTAAAACAAAACAATTCAAAACAAAACAAAACCCCTGAAGACACTGACTGATGACAGCCTCACCTGATTTCCAACAGGGCAAGAGAGAAAAAGGAAGCTGGTATGAAGAAACATGGCAGGAGACAGCAAGGGAACCACCTTAATTCTTCATCCAAAAAG
The DNA here is from genome assembly GCF_003265705.2 of Callorhinus ursinus. Lineage (NCBI taxonomy): Eukaryota > Metazoa > Chordata > Mammalia > Carnivora > Otariidae > Callorhinus > Callorhinus ursinus. The sequence continues at coordinate 5,833,142 of NW_027397086.1, forward strand.
TTGGGCCATTTGGCCCCAAATACTATAGATCTTTCCATGCAAGGTGAATGATGGTATTTATTAAGTATGTATAGATGTATTTAACATAAAGTTATGCGATTAAGATTATACTACGAATTGGAACCATTTTCTTCTGTTTATGCTCAGGGCAACTTTTTCAACCATGACTTCTTTTGTTTACTCTCCATTATTCATACGTCAAATCAGAAAGCTCCATTTTTTGCATGTACATATATAAGATAATTTTTCCAAAATCCTTATTTGCACTTCTTCCACCAAAAATGATCCCTACAAATGAGGCTAGAGATACAGTTTGAGACCCCAGAAAGTACTATTCAGGAAAAAAAGACAATATCTTATAATATTAATTTATATTGGATTTTAACATCAAGCTACATAAACTTTCTACCCTCCTTCAAAACACACTCACCTCTGGAACAGAATCCAACATTTGCTTAATACCACCATATCCAGAATACTTGAGAAGGCAATGAAAAAAATAACATATACAACTGAAACTATGCAGGGAACTCAGAAGAAAAATCAGTAATAAAACTGACCAGGACACCCACATCACATTAAAGTGTTCGGTCTTCATGAAGTGCCTGACCGCACAGTGAAGTATTTGGGGGTAAAATGGTATGATGCTTAAGACTTGCTTTAAAATACTCCACCAAAACCAAAACAAGGTGTGTGTGTGTGTGTGTGTGTGTGTGTGTGTGAGTGAGAGAGAAAATAAGACTGGCAAAATACTGATATTATGTATCTGGGTGATGGGTGTCTAGGCAGTGCTTAATTTTAGGTTGAGCTCTATAAAACTGCCAGTACACAACTCTTTTGACCTAAAAACTTGGCAGTTTCACAGGATTCAATGTAATAATATTCCCTTTATTTGGGGGTACGTTTAAATATTTCCATAATAATGCTTTTTAAAATTACCTGCTAGTGAAAAATCCTTCAAACTAAAAGGTTTTTAGGTTGAAACTAACAACTAAAGTAAGTTTAAAATGAACTACCAACATTTTACATGACTTCATTGAATCTACGACTTATTTTTTCCCACCCCTTAACATCTCTGTGAAGTATGGAAGCATTTTACAGTCAATAGCATATTATAGTTCAATTGGGTAGTGTTAACTTTTTTCTTGGTGGTACCTAAACAATGACACAGCTTAAAATCAAAGATACCTTAGATTCAATGAAGTGTGGTTAACATAATTGCTGAGGACAGCATTTGTAATCCACACCTCTATCTACTCAGGAATTTAGCACACAATGCCCAGTAGTCCCTGCCCGGAGGTACCTATAATTATCCCGGGAGTCTCCTCTTCAGAGAGAAAGGCCAGAACCTGCTTACTTTGTGACGGTAGCTCCCTCAACTATAATCTGGCACAATCTATAAGGATTAATTCCTGGGAGGATTCTGGAGCTCACAGCATAGGAGGAAGAGCTCAGCTCTCTGTGCAGTGCTTCCCTTTAAAAGTTGTTAAAACTCATGAACAAGGCCAGTGCGTAAATGTTAATTAGCCAGGGCTCTGAAGGGCACCAAGCAGTGAGGTTAAAGGGGAAGGATGGCTGCAGGGGTGGTAGTAAGGGCACGTGAATGTGAGGAATGAATAAAACTAAAACAAGTAGATGGGACAAAAATAGGTTTCACTTCACCTCTGAAATCTCAAAGGGACTTCATTTCATGAATCCAACAATTCACTTGGGTTTTTGCATTGACCTTATTTATTTAGCTCTTTGTGTCAACACCTACCCCTCACAGCCCTCAGAATTGGTTAGCGCAGTCTAATAGAAGAGCAATAGAGGGTTTGTGCAGGACTATGAGAGTGGCGGCTGCTGACCTGTTCATATTTCTCCAGTTCTGTGTGATAGATTTGTCTGATCTGGGTCAATTTGGCTCTGTAATCTGAGTGTTCAATAGAGTTATCTGAAGAACCTCCAGAGGCTGCCGCGGCTGCAGCTGCTGCCGCCGATCCCCCACCTTTCTCAGGACCTGAAACCCCTTCTGCCAAAAGCATATTGTCCAGTCTCATTAGCTGGGGATCGGGAGGGTCCTCCTCCTGGGCTCCTCTGATGCTGAGACCTTCAAAGGAAGAGAGAGACAGAGAGAGAAGAAGCGAGAAACAGGACAAATAGTGTGAGTATTTTTGTTTATTTGAGAAAATGATCAAACAACATTAGCGTACTACAATTCATGCTGAGAATTTCTTTGTTCACGTTTATCAATAAGCTTAAGTATGAAAATTCTTTTCGAGAGAATATTTACATGCATCCCCAGAATTTCTATTATTACCCCCTCTCAGTTTATCCTAGATTGGATCCCTAGAAAAAGGTAATTCTGGCTTCTCAGAATATGCTAACATCAATCTTCCCAAATTTTGAGGATTTAAGCATAAAATGTGAAGGGGGTAAAAAATTTGGGATTTTGAGAAAGGAAAAAAATAATTCCAAGGATATAAAACAGACACATCTAAAGGTAGTTATTCTGTTTCTCTGTATGTTTTGGAAGAACAAGAATTTAAAATCCCACAGAAAAATTCATTCACAAACTATATCCAAAAATTAGAAAATAAACAGGATTAGAGGGGAGCTTCCACTGTGTAATTTTAGGGGGAGAAGAGAAATTCATACATCATGAGGTAATTAGCTATGCTTTAAAAATATATATTAGTGAATGAATTTGTTAAGCAGTTGTCTGCAAACTGTGAAATCGGGACCCTAAATAGAATACTAAAAATGTACCACTGGAATGGCAATACAGTGCTGGGCACAGAAGTCTCAATCTAACTTTGTGTTTAAATCAAGAACTTCCTAAGTGATGCCCAGTCAGCAACCTCATCTGAGAACTACAGATCACAGCTGACAATTCATAGGTTTAATCAGGTCACATAGGCTTTCTGCCAAGATGTTTTCAACAACACAGAAGACAAAGTTTTAAAATAATTATCATGGTATAAAAAGCACTGGAGTCATGACAGCTCAAAATCACCATTTTCATTAATGTGTAACATAATCTAAAATATCCCAGCCCAATTAACCTCTGTAAATCTGTTTAAAAGCAGGTTCCCCACACCAGTTACAAGGCATCTTGGGGAAGGGGGAGGCGGGGAAATTGGCATCTTGCATGTCTGCATTTGGATTCTGCCTTTTTCGCCTGCGCCTGTTGTTGTTTATCCACAGTGGTGCACACTCTGTGTCTAGTGTAACTTACATGACAGTAACATCTATAAGCTGCCAAGTACTCAACTGAGCACCAGCTTCGTGATTTTATATGCTAACCTAAAACTACCATCAATTCTTTTAAGAACAGATTTCATTCCTAGATGTCCTGAATTACACCCACAGCATGACAGAGCTCTTGGTTGTCTTAACTCAAATGCACAACTTTAATTTCCTCCCTCAAAACACTTTAAAGCTGTCACTTTCATTTAAAAATATACTTCAGAATAATTTCAACTGGGTAATAAAACTAACTCACAATAATTTAAAATTATATCTGTTGCCCGTTCAGAGGCAAATAAATAAGGTTTGAAAACTGTAATATACTAAAACAATAAATTCATTTAGGGAGCCAGAAAGTTAGAGAACTCTCTTAAATAAGATAAAATCAGTATCAGTATCAACATTGTTGATAATTAAAAATAGAAAAACATGTATTTGCTATTTCTTCTAGATCTGGCAAATACTGGTTACGCTGGTATTTTAATTTAACATCTTTAATTTTCTTCCCTTCTAATTCACTTTGTTAGATGTTAAAATCTCATGGCCTCAACATGCTCGTAGTTCCACATACCAAGTTTTCTGTGCATCTGGCACGCAGTGAGGACTCACTGAGCAGCCTCTTCTTTTGCACTCTGGGCTCAGCTTCATTTTCTATCATTTGTTGGGGGAGGTCCTTAAGTTTCTCCTTGTTCAACTAAATTTTTGCTCACACTTTTGTGTGTTCACTGTTTCTCTTTTATATATATACAGATACTGGTGCTTCTCCTGGAAATGTGGTTTGTTTGTTTTTTTTTTAATCTACCTTCAAGGTTCCTCCAGGTTTCTAGTTTTGCCCTTGTACTTATACATACTGATCTTTTCCCTACGGATATTTGGTGAGGTTCTTTAATAGTAGAGATCAACATCCACAGTCAAAATTATTACACTTCCCTGCACAAGTATGGCAGTGCAGTGACTTAATACACAAGGAAGCAGACTATAAGGGAGACAGAAGAAGGAGATTCATCAGGAAGAAATGCAAAAGACATGGCACTTTTATACATTGCTAATACGTATATAAACCAATACCACCACACCAACAGGAAGCA
>NW_027397086.1:5842457-6069172 GCF_003265705.2 Callorhinus ursinus
GCATTTATTTACACAAACTCTTACTGCAATCCTTCCCTTGCCCACATCCCCACATTCTGTCCCCTTGCCTTTTCTCTCTGCAGAATGAGATCTCCATGGCACTTTCATTTCCTGTCTTGTCAGTTAAGATCACTGCCAGGCTGTGAACGGGATAACACTGCACTGTAGCGCCTGCTCCTTCTAGCACAGAGGGCATCATGTGGGCTGCTCCACACAGCTGCTTCCCCCACTACTCTATTTTCTGCAAGACCGAATCTTCCAGACTTTGGTAAGTTCCTCCTAGACCCAGATCACAAAACAAAAATGTTTCTCCCCAAAAGCAAGTTTTTTGTGTCCTTTTATTTCTCATGTAGGTGACTTTAACAGTTGTTAAGGTGATAATCCAAAACACTGCTGGTACTTGGGTATCCTTCTATTGCTTAGCCTAAAAATTCTCTACGTTCAAACTCCAACATGTATTAAGCATATGTGTACATGCCAAGCAGCAAGCTGTACCTTTTACATTCTCTCTCATTTGATTTGAAAATAACCTTATAGGACAGATGCACCTACACCGTAGATGAGAAAACCAAACTTCAAAAGGGTTAAGTGACTTGCTCAAGATCACGTGGCTAGTAAATGTGAAAACAATGATTCAAAAACAGATCTATCTTCCTCGAAGTCCAGGGTTCCGTTACACCTCAAACACCTAGAGAAATACTGGATTTTAAGGTCACTTTGCAACTACAAAAAATGAGCTACACTCCTGGAGAATATACTACCTTACAAGAGAATGTGAAGTCATCATAGCCTGGATTCAAATTCTGACTCTTTTGCTTATGAGCTCTGTATGTGGGCAACTCTTCTAGCTCATTCTCTATAGATAGAGATACTAGCAACTCAAGAAATCATGGAGTTTACATGGTATGAAATATGCAAAATTGCCTAGAACAGTGTGGAGTACATAATCATCACTTTAAAAATAATTGTGGCATTCACTTTAAGTCACAGAGACTGAAATCTGTTTTTATTAAAATACTACATCTCCCAAAGTCAAAGAACTAGTTACCGGATTCCAAAGTATCATCTGTGATACTGAAACATTACCAAGAGCCATGCCATGAATATTAAAAAAAAAAAAAAACTAGAAGTTTTGCAATCTTCAAATGTGATCTAAAACAAATCTGTCCTGTAATTAAAATTTTATCTGACTTCTGGTAGTGTTCACTACATGGTCAAATCTGACCGAAGTTGTTCTTTTCTTTTTTCGATCTGGTATTTTTCCTATAACAGAATCTTTGTCACATTGTGTTGCTGTTACTTTGCGACATATTTTAATGGTATGTGGCTTTATTGCTTTTTGCTTTCTCAATTTGTATGACCTAAGTATCTGTTTTCTTCTTTTGCTCTCTCATGTTACTTTTACTCTCATATTGCTTCCGGTGGTAGAATGGCACTTTGATGTATGTTGATGATGAAACACTCATGATAGTTGCTCATTATTAGAGGTCTCTGGCCACACGCTTCAAATAAACTTGAAAATCTAGAGAATGGCCATGTGTAGGGGACTGCATGAAAAGTAAACGGTGTCATTTATTTGTCCTGAAATAAGAACTCTTCTTCCTGTGAATTTACTCATTATCATGTTTAACTGGCCACACAGTGTTTTGTTAAAATCAGTTAAAATTACACCAAAGTTATGTATTGTCTCAATTACTATTTTAGAAATCTATTTTTTTTAAAGATTTTATTTATTTATTTGACAGAGAGAGACACAGCGAGAGAGGGAACTTAAGCTGGGGGAGTGGGAGAGGGAGAAGCAGGCTTCCTGCTGAGCAGGGAGCCCCATTCAGGGCTCAATCCCAGGACCTTGGGATCAAGACCTGAGCTGAAGGCAGACGCTTAACGACTAAGCCACCCAGGTGCCCCCTATTTTAGAAATATTTAAGCAAATATTTCACAGATAAAATGTATTTTTAAAAAACTATACATGTAATCCATACATGATGCAAAATTTTTGGTCAGAATTTGGGGAGAAAAAGGGTCCTTTTTGCATTCATATTTTTTCTCAAATGAGAATACTAGACCCCAGGTAATTTAAAAATACCTAAGTATATCTACCTAAACCTAAAAATATGAGATTGTGTATTTTAAAGTGATCAGTAAACATCATTCATATATCCCTCATGGCAGTAAGAATCCTGCCCCTATCAGATAATTAATTAATCTTACGCTTATCTTTGTATTCACCTCCTTTGCTTTTGCTGTGGCCATCTTCTTTCTCTTTTCTCTAAACTGTTCAAAAGTGAATATAAAAATTACAGTCAGTTGTCTTCATTATGAATAGCAGATACCCACTTGTTCCCTGTTTCCCCTTATAGGAAGAAATGTCCACTTCATTGTTTTTGTAAGGCCAAATTATCTTGATGCACAGGCACTGCTCAAAATAGCATATATGCTAGTAAATACAGCACGAGGGTCACTGGCATTCTCAGTACATTCCAATGTAACAGCACGGCATAAAGTTTTATCTGTATTATTATAAAAGACACAGGCTCAGTTTTATTGAAAAGGCTTTGTGAAGCATGGCATGATTATAGGAAACATGAACTTTACTAGACTTTCCATATGATTTTAGTTTCAAGTGTGCTGGCTCTTTAATATAAATACAGCATCTAATTAACGACTGAAGATGGGCTCTATATTTTTACCTAATATTCATCTGTATGCATCTCTCTTGCGGAGTTTACATTTTGCTTTAACTACTGTAGATGTTTCAGTCAAGGATGAACTTTGAAAAGGATATTTGTGCTTCTCATGGTCAGTCGTATCACATCCATCACTCTGTTCCATTAAAAACCATGTAAGTGTCTGAAAAGCACGACCACCCACATGGCATGCAAAGGACAATGGCAGAAAAGCTTGAAAGCATCTTCCAAGCAGCAAATCACACAAACAAGACCTCTTTGTTAATAAGGCATCCATTTATTCACAAATAATCAAAATAGCATATTTTTAAATAGAAATTACAAAAAGTGGCTGGCTTGACTAATAAACACAACATCCTAGTGCAAGTTGACTGATAATTTTTTCACAAACCATGTATTTTCTAGTGACCTATCAAATAAAAGCTTAACCAAAAAGAATCCATCTATATCTGGACCTTATATCTGTATCTGTAGCATAGATAACATCTATATTATCATTAACTCTTTAAGCAAATAACCTACCGCAAAAATATCCAAAGACATTAAAACAAAACAAAACAAAACAAACCTTGACTTTCCAAAGCATATTCTAGATTTTGACATCACAGAGATTTAATCCCCTTCTGGTAAGAAATTAAAGTGAGTCACATTCACTACAAAGACATATTAAAATCAAGGTGGACTGAAAATAACAACAATTAAATACAGTATTGCTCATTAGAACAATTAAAAACATTTCACTTCCAGAGATGAAAAAAAATGTTTTGTTTTCCAGTTTAGGGGTACTGGGGGCATAAAGAGTAAGATGGGGCATATACAAATGGGCATATAAACAATTAATTAGTAAAGTCAATTTAAGGAGGATAAATATTAAGATCCTTTTGAAAAGCACCATAACATAATTATAATCTGTTTTTTTGCACTTACTTAGAGGGCAACGTGTAAATGCACATTTCCCCCCCATTGCCTACTTATGAAAAAAATGTTTATTATTCAATCCACTTTTCTTAGTATGCACTAATATAAATATGATTGTAGACTTATATTAACAGTATATAGATTTCAAAATTGCCTAAAGAAACCTGATTTTGAACTGGGTGTTTTAGGTGGTAAACCATGGAAATGTCAACTTTGATTTGAGCTAACAAAAAGGAATTTAGAGGATGGATAAGCTCCAGGACCTTTGAATTAAATGAAAGACCAGAACACTCCACAGAATGTCTGCAATAACAGTCTCTACAGAAAATTATGAGGAACTACATAAATCCACCCTCTTCCTCTTCACACAGGCTCATTAAAGCTGTACTGACTCTCTGGGCAGCTATAATTCTGCTGACTGATACCCTGGAATCACCCTGTCAATACCCAGTGGTGTGCTGCCTCTCCAACTATCTCTGCCCCTAATATTCCTCTCTTTGATGGGATTTGCTGACCTTTAATCTGATGCTAGTTTACTCTCATCACTGAAGTGTAAGTCGGAGAGCAATAAAACGGCAACCTCACTGATTCAAAAGGGAGAGCTAAAGCCTGCTAACTGTGAATCTAACCTTTCGTAATGGCTCGCTCTTAAAGGAGGAAGCATGAAGTGGAAGGCAGCTAAAACAAACAATGTGTAATGCTGAGCACAAGATTTATTAGAATCCCTTTTGCATGGGTGTTACAAGAGGACATCAGGGCTGTAAACAAGAGATACACAAATATTTGCAAGAGAGACGAAGTTCTGGTCATAACACCCTTCCATGCCAACACTAATCTCAAGAACTGTGCTACAGGAAATCAAGCAAGGTTAGATGAACGAAAAAGCCTGCGATTACTCCAGGTGGTTGTAAACAATACCGGAGTAATAAAATCATCATTAAAAATAAGATGTTTTTCTGTGATGAAGTACGAGACTATAATGACTGAAAACCAAAAACTCACATTCATAATGGGTACCCGGGAATTCAAAAAGCTTGTGGAAATTAAATGCTTCCAAATAATTTTCAGTATAATATTAAAGGTAGGTTAATAAGACCACACATTTATTGAGTGCTTCCTAGGTGCCAGGCACTGTTGAAAGTGCTTTACCTATATTAACTCATCTAATCATCCCAACAATTCAAAGAGGGAGGTACTATTATCATGCCCACTTTTATTAGCATGAAACCGAGACACAGCATGGTGGTGAAAGCCCACACTCACGGTCACACAACTAGATGGTGAAAAGCGAGGATTTGAACCTGGAACAGTCTAGATTTACAGCCCGAACTCTTGACCTTCTCTTGTATGTATTATTCTTTAAAAGAATCTTAAAAACAGAGTAACTGCCTAAGAAGAACATTTGTTTCTCTTTTATTTTTTGTATTTTTAAAAGTTGGTTCTGGGTCATTTGAAAAACATCCTCACCATAAGACACTTCATTCATTTGTGAATGCTCTTTCTTCATGGATGTTTTTGTTTTAATATGAAACAGTGAGTTTGAAGAAATAAAAATATTATGGAAATAACACTGTATTATCAATTTTATTATATTTCTCCAAGTTAAGCTCTTAAAGATTATCACTAGGTATATTTTCCAAAAATGTTGTCAATTAGGAAGACATGGGCACTATTAATTCAAAAGTTGAAGTAATAAAGTTCAAATATTTAACATTTTCAAACTATATTTATATAAAAAACAAATGTATTATTCCATGTTCTCAAACAGCAGCCCATTTTGGCCTCTTTTAAATGATCTTAAATTGGCGTCCAGTTTTTATGACTGATCTCCAAAGATTTCAACTATCTGGCCAACAAGTTTGAAGAGCCATTGCCTGAATCACAAATATGTATAGATTGGTTTAATATCAACTACTGGCGCTAATCAAACAAAGCTACTTTCACCTGCTTACACAAAGACTGAGTGTGTTCCATTATAAATTAATCAGGTAAACAAAAAAAGAAGAATCTCTCAGGTTGCAAAACACATGAATCTATATAAAATATACACTAAATGCCAGAGCGTAAACAAAGCGGAAGTTATTGCATAACAAATCTCTTCCAATCCTCTTGGGGAAAACAGTCTGACAGTATTAGGTTCTAACAGGTGCAGATAGCAGAAGAATTACTTATTCATTCTACCAGAAAGAAAAAGGATAATAAAAAGCATAATTTAATTTATAATTTATGTTTACAAGTGTTATTTTTAAGAGTTACAGTCTGCTTTGCAGATTACTTGGTCTGGTTCAAGTTGACATGTTGCATCATAGAACAAGCCTGAAGGGTCTTCACAACATGTACAGTAATTAACACGTCATTAACACATTAACTAATACACATTCAACATCATCAATGTTAATAGCATAATAATTAACTTGTTGTACATAGCACATAGCACCCCCTGGCACTTTTCAAAATAAATTTGGAAATGCATACTTTCAAATATTTTAAAAGGTAGCAATTCATATTGAAATACTTTCATCAATAAACATTTTTATAGTTGTACATGTGTGTTGTGTGTGTATTTTTTAAATGAGGCATATTTAGTGATACTACAAATTAAATCCTTATCTGATTCAAGCTGTACTGGTACAAAAATACAAAGAACAAAGACAAGCCTTACTCTCTGAAAGAACTAGTAATACATTAAAAATTTAATACTTGGCAGGTCAAATCTGGATACTCCCTGCAGAAGACAACCAATATTAATGAATCAGACTACAGAGTCATTGTCTGGGATCCCAAAGGAAACAATAATGCGAGTACAACAAATTCTTCTTAGAACAGAAAATCCTGCAAAACTACTTAATAGAATATTGCCGGTCAATGTCCTGATCATATATATGTTAAGCCTTATATAATTTTTTGAATCTGAATGTAAACTGGATCCAGTTTTAACTAAAAATTTACTCTGACTTTACTTTTTCAGTGTAGATCTTTGCAGTAAACATCTTTGCATAAATGTCTGCTTTACCATTAACCTCTCTCCATAAAAGAAATAATCATTTATTTTTTTTAGATATAACTTGTTTCATTTCCACAATAGATCTAAAAGATACAAATAAAGCACCTTCTTCAAGAAAAAGATTTGGAAAAACTAATGATGTAATGTATGGTGATTAACATAACATAACATAAAAAAACATAACATAACATAAAAAAAGATAAAGAAGATTTGGGTTTCTCTAACAATGAAGGTGACACAATTAAAAGGAGAGCAAAGAAAAAGGCAACATTGGGTGTCATGGTTTGAACAAGGATCCTGCCACATCAGGTAGCTACTTTTCACGGCTGATCTGGAGAACTCTGAGTAGTAAACTGATAACAAGAAAAGAGTGCAAAGGAGGGGATAAGCAAAATAAACACATTATAAGCAGTCTACCAGATGAACTCAAGTTAATCACTTCCTGGTTGTTGTTGTTGTTTTTTTAATACTTTTGAAACTGTTATTAGAAGTGAGACACTCTGGAAAACATAACTGGTTAGGTGACTCAGCTAACTACAGGGGCCCCACTATGTGCCAGGCATGTATTCTTTTCCTTTATTTTATATTCTTTTCAGTTTGATCTTTCATGCATTCATGCTTTCATTCAACGAACCTCTACCAAATACCCATTACATGCACAGCACTGTGTTAAAACTTACGCATAGCTGTTGAGCAGAAATATTGATTACAACTAAGTAACTTCAGATTCCATTAAGAAAAAGCTATTTCAGAAATGCAATTTTGAAGTACAAGTTCCCAGATTTTAAATTAATTAACATGCTATCTACTAAAATTAGTTGTGCAAAATTATCTGTATTCATTTAGTTTTTCATATGTAGTCAAGAAGTTCAGATACAGAGTAAATGGCAGGTAAGGAATCTATAAATGGCCTCTAAGTAAAAGCATTTATTTAAAAAATGAAATTTATTACTATTCTCTTTATTTATGTCACCTTTGAGCTCCTTGGCATTACTGGTGGTAGGAGGTAAATATCACATCAATTTGAGATCAGAAAACCAGTGAAAATACTAACTACAGAAAAGGGGTGCTAAATTAAATTGTTTTCTTCCAGCCTTAAAATTCCACAATTCTATAATAATGACAAAAATCTAAAGTGATATATAAATAGTAAAAATATATAAACAAACAAAAAATATGTAAACTTCTAAAAAGTATTTTAAGCCATTTTTTAGAACAGATTTAAGGACTCTCACCTCATATCTACTAATAATTCTCTTGTACTTGGTTAGAGAAAGAATAAATTATAATTTAATCCTTGAGCAACAAAGTATCTCCCTATTGAGTTCCTGGCCTAGGGGAAGAACCTGAAAGCAAAATATCCCACTTTTAAGCCTCTCACTTCCCAGGTATTACATTTAAAAATGATTAGTTATCTAGTAAAATACATTCCACATTCTGCACATTGCTTGGTGGATGTGTTTCTTTTTGAAAAGTATCAAGTCATATTTGGGGGATTAGTATCATGATATAAATAATATATACACTTGAGTGCACATGACTAGGATAAGACTCATTTGCTTTCACTACATCTCTATGTGGTTTGTTTGGGTGTAAAGCTACCTGCCTGCTGAGGCTATGCTGTGGATGAGCAGAACCGTCAGCAGTTTATCCTGGGGTCTTCTGCACTACATACAATTATGCTGGGGTCACCTGGGTTACATAGGAAGCCTGAAGTTTTAAACTGTCATTAGAATATTGCAGCCTGATTTTAACAATACAGCACTGCTTCTAATGATCTTAAAGGTAATTCACTATTCAGACCCCAAGCAAAAGATGCAAATGTAGCACTGAAAGCTCCTTATTAAATACCCACAGGCTACATCTCTGTACAATAAGTGGTCCAGGTCTTTTTAGAACATACTAATTAGATGAACAGAGAATCAGATAAATGCAAAACCAGGTCATGCAGCAAAAATGGCAAAGTGTTAAAAAAAAAAAAGATGGGGGAGGGATGAGAAAAGCATACCAAATAACTCCATCACACCATTATTTAAAAATTATCTACAATAATGAGGCAAAATAAATCATGTCAGGTCACTATCTGACTCACCCAAATTAGAGTGGATATTACTATTAAAGTTAAGTTTTAAGTTTATTGTCAGGGATATGCTTAACTGATGATACAATACTATGAATAATACATTAAGCAAAAGCCCAATCTAAAATTAAATTTGCCTTGGGTTATCTCCCATTACTATAAACATTCGGAATTATTCTGGTTTATAAATGAAAGCTAATATCAAGAAAATACTTTTGGGGGGCTTTACTCTTTAACAGTTGCATATGCAGAGTTACCAAACCAATACCAACCACCACAGTCTTACAGAAGACAATGCCCTCAATTCTCAGTCACTTGTAAACAACCACTTACATAGATACATTGAATAGAAAAATATTGTATTTGTTATTTAAGATATATCAAAATTCAAATAATTTGTTTTCACATGAAGCATTTGGGCAAGTACCTTTTTTTTAAAATAGAATCTCCCTGTTCTAATCCTAACTTTACAGAAGCTGCAGAGTGGAGAGTCTAGTACTAGGCAATGGCAGTGAGGCATTGAAATAGTCATCAGCTGACCAAAAAGCTGTAAGACACTATCAACTAGATTTTGAAGCTTTAGAATTTGTGTTCTATTCTCCTCTCTTCATGTACCCTCTGACAATGACAACACACACACACATCCCATCTAAAGAATGTGACATATGCAATAAGGGGAAAAATAAACCAGGCAGATGATATAAAGGACTTCCATCACATTAAGTTTTTTGGAAAACAATTTAGCTTCTTTAGTGACATTACTTTCAACACCATAGAAGTTTCTTTTATTGAATAACTTACGGGAGAAAAATATCCCTTGATGTCAAACTGGGGTTCTGTTCTATTTTGTTTTGTTTTGTTTTGGTACCATTCAGCTCTAAATTCAGCCATTCCTACCTTAGTACTTGTGTATTCTTTAAAAAGGCTAGATGTTTTCTCTAACTTTGGGCATCTACTTTAAACAATAAAATTGTACTTATTAAAAAAATTGTACTTATACTTTAAACAACTTTAACATTCAATATAAAATAACTGTAAAAACATAAAATAACTGTAATAAAAATAATCATAGATACCCAGAAGGAAGTACTAAATCAATCGACTACAACTTTAATTTATGAAACTTGAAGCACTAGACTAGAAGTCCAAGGATCTGGATCCTCATTTCATATCTGCTGTACTATTTGGTTATATGGCCTTGGGCAAGTTGCCTCCCCTGAGTCTCATTTTCCTATCTATAAAATGAGAGGACTGAGTTAGATTTCCATAGGTTCTCTTCCCTTGACAAGAATTTAGTTAGGACTCTGATACCATGATTATAAACTATAGTTAGTGGCCCAATGATTCTGAAATGGGCCCTAAAATTCAAAAGGCCCTTAAATTAATTTTGTTCACTCTGTAAAGGAAATGTGGATCTATATTACACTAAATTCTCTGAAATTTAAGTTGCATCATTTCTAAAGGAGATTATGAAAGTTTCTGGTAGAAAATTTTACTCTTCTCTCAGAATCAAGTTGTGCTAGGAAGTAGGGGTAGAGGTAAGGAATGGTGGTCAGACAGTGTCCTTACTGGTAAGAACAGTAGCTCCCAACTCATAAATGTTATTCTAAATATGGAAAACACTGCCTGAGGACTTCAAATCTTTCTTAGCCGAGAGGCCAGGTCCACAGAACTATAGTGTAAGAAGAAACCTCATTATCTATTCCATCACACAGTTGACTTGAGGCTCACGTTACAATTCTTATGTAGAGGCCCTGTATTTAGAAGGCCATATTTGTTAAAGAATGATGTATTTTGTAGTGCACTGGGTAGTTCTTCATAAAATGATTGCCATCTGTGGGGTGCCTGGGTGGCTCAGTTGAGTGTCCAACTCTTGATTTCAGCTCAGGTCATAATCTCAGGCTGGTGAGATCAAGCCCTGCAGCAGGCTCTGCACTCAGTGTGGGAGTCAGCTTGGGATTCTCTCCCCATCTCCCTCTGCCCCTCCCCCTGCTCACACAAATGCGTGCTCTCTCTAAATAAATAAATAAAATCTTAAAAAAAAAATGATTGCCATCTGGAAGTGAATGACAATTGAGATAAGTCACATTAATATTTTAATTATTCTAAGAATGACTAAATGAAGTAAGTATATTTTAAATTTTATTTAAAACACCCATTCCTTAATTAGGGCTTCACACCAGTAGTGGTAAATATATATCCGCATAGTTTAAGACCTTTACAGGATGCTATGCAAATGATAATTCTGCCCATGTCCAGTACAGAGTAAACATGCACTTGTGTGGAAAGCTCCCATAAACTTGGATGCCGTTTCTTACTGCAATCTAGTACTTTCAAATCAGATAACCTCAAATAGCAGTTTTCCCTACATAAACTAGAAGTATAATAAATTTCAGTACATGGTTTTTTAGATATGTGAATATATTTTGCTGGTATGTATGACATTTCAGAATGGCTTATGCCTCTAACTAATTTGTTGAAGATCAAATATTTTAAGCCAAAATTGTAAGTAACATTTGCCAGAAAGTAGTTAATAGTGATAATTCTGAGAATCCAGAAAAGGCCTCCTCAATTCATACTTAGATCATTTACCATTCCAAAATACATTTTATTTTTTCTGCTAATCTCCATAAAGTCTCGAGTTTGACTGGATAGTATAACAAGCAAAATATCTTATGAATGTTTTTTGCCCTCAAGAAGCTATTCTAAATGAATTAGTCTTCTACAAATTAATGAATTCATATTTTAAGATGCATTTGCAAAATGTTCTATCATTCCTATGCTAATTTGCAACCTAGTTAAGAAATGTTAGCCTACTAGGAAAAAAAAAATCTAATGGGGAATGAATGTCATGTTTGCACAGAAAAAAAAGGACATGTGAATATAAAGCCCATATGTACTGGTTTTGACAAGACACTGCATTCAGGTTATTTTATTATGCATATTATTTCAAATATTCAATAGCATTTAGATATACATCTAACTATTGAAACCTTTTAAACAATGATTACATTTTAAAAATCACATTAAATTACATGTAATTTCTTGAAATCAATTATAGATGAACAGGAAAGGAAACAGTTAATGCACTAATTACAATAATTAAGAGTTGCCAATTTAATTATAGCTGGGGATATGAATGCTCTAACATTTGTTAGAGTGTAAAAAACAAACCTTTAATGCAGAGACTTTGTTCACAAACATCTAATGGAGACCTCCTCTACCTCACTCTGTGCTTCTCTGCTGACACAACAGCAATGGGTTCAGATTGAAGAACTTGTCAGCAATCAGGCAGGAGAAGGCTAATTAGCTTGCAGGTTAATGAGTGTGATGGCTCTTGACAGCATTTTGTTACAGCCTCTTCTGTATTTAAACAATAAATGATTACTTATATACAGTGGAGACATTCTAACCATAATAGCCAAGCCCACATTTGGTTTTACAAGTAGAATATCAGTTCTTTTGTTTGTAAATCAAAAATACAAAATTTGCATTAGTTATACGTCTATCACATTCTCACAATATGGAAAGGAAATGGGCATTTTTTAAAGAGGTAATACATGTACTTTATATAGAGGTATGCCCTTTAGAGTGGAAAATTTCCTTTGAAAAGTGCCTGGTGGGTGACATAACTGGGCTGCTAAACAACAGTTTAAATATAGCAGCTTTTTAGTAATGTATTAACTTTCCTAAAAACATGCAAGGAAGATTTTTGTCTTAATTTTTTTATTCTAGGTTCCTCTTTCTATGAAATAAGTATACAAGGCACACACAGAGGAATCTCTCCGCTTACCTTGTCAGTTACTAGGGATTTGAAAACAGGTGGTGAATTAAGGAAATAGCTCTATTGAGAGATTAACCCATTTCATCAGCCAGTGGAGAAGGAAATAAGAACATTTTTATAGCATCCCTATAATCCATATATTTAGTGGTAACAGAAATGCCTTAATAAAAGCACTAAGAAAGGAAATAAGTGAGTACTTTGTAGCATTTTGATTTACTTTGTAAAAGTAGCAAGTATTAAAATCTAAGTAGTCTGATTTTTATTTACATGAGAGGAAAATGATATGTGTCCAGGAAAACCTTATCTGAGAATTAAACTGAACTTTAGCGGCAAAATATCAAGGGAAGGTTATTTCAATTTAATATTCAGTGTTCCCCAGAAATTTGAGCACAGACATGGAAGAAACACCTGCTGAGATTCACACTGCTTTCTAAATTATTTTGCATGCATGAAAATATTATTTGTGTACCTTTCTCACTACTGTATGATGAACATTTGAATAAAAATAGAAAAGTAATAAAATTTTCAAATATGTACCTTTCTAATGCTCTTTTTTTATGTCTCAGAATAAAAAGTGTTATATCCATCACAATTATGGTAGCCAATAAATAACTGTACATCAAAAAGCTGTAGTAGACCTGGGCAGATTTAGTGGAATAAAAAAGAAACTAGTGTAAAAACCAAAACAGTTTGTTGTAGAGTTAAAAGCTCCAGGTATAGTGAGTGCCTATAATTTCCAAAGGACTAAAGAAATAATACAAATTCAAATTCTGTGGTTTGTCGCTTTCCATTAGTTATTTTGAATAATAAATCCTTAGGGTCAAAACACAAGTACTTTTAAATTTTTCCATCCATTGTGCGCTACTTACACATCTGAATTCTCTACTACATTATAAACAGTATATGAATGTTAAGTTTCTATCACGTGTACATTCTTGACTAACAAACATGCTACTAACATACTATTATCACCTTTACAGGTATGTCTTATCACACATACATGCAGCCTATTGCACATTTTATACTTTATGCCCCTAAGCTGGTTAATATAGATCCTTAAGCCCCAACAGTCATAATGTCATACTAAATTTAGGTAAGTATGTAAACAACTTTTCCTAAGTTCAAACCCAATTGATATTTAGAGAATCAAAATTTTCCTCTGAATTATATGATTAATTCCAACCCAGTGACTTTTGGGGGGAAACTGACACCTAGCCAAAATCACAGCCCATTCTGCCTGTTTAAATAAGAATATTCCTCAGTCTGAAAAATTATTTATAGAGATTTTTTACTACCCTTGTATACTGCAATGTTATTTCCTTTCCCACACACTAGCAAAGTCCATTTTCACAACTGCTATAAAGCGGCATGTTCACAGCTAGTAAAACAACTCAATAAATAGCCTCACGAAGCTATAGCTGTCTCATATCCTTTCCTCAATAAAAACAGAGGTGAACTGCTTATTTTCAGCAGCACACTATAAGAAGACAGAAGCATTATGACTGCTCATACATTCTGACTATCATTTGCCACAAGCTATATCTGTCAGCATTAAATAAAGCTGCATTATAAATGTAAACAAAACACCCACATCTACAAAATGAGCTGTCCGCCATGGCTGTAGGCATGAATTGAACCCGCTTATTGACTCAGGTTGCTCTTTTTATTTATTCTTCTACAAAGACATGCATTTACTTTACCCTACAAGCATACTAGGTTTCAGAAAGGCAACTAGTCTTGTGCTGCAGCAAAAAAGGTACATGTTGACAAATGCATATCTTAATAGGAATAGCATGATATAGGTAAACATTGACCAATTGTTAAAAAATTGATTTATTTAAAAAGGTTATTCTAGATCAAAACACTAAATCATAAATAATATGTGAACCTAGTCCTCTAAATATATATTTATGAACTGTAAGAGGTAATTTACTATCAAAAACAACAGAACTTTAATTTCAAATATCTAATGATAACAAAGGAAAAGGAGTTGAATGATGCCCACACAGCTGTCCCATCCTCTACACCTAGGGTATTCACCGATAAAGTGGGGAGCTAAATATTCAGGGAATTCTGTTACGCAGGGCATAAAATTCACTAAGGTGACCAGGAAAAAAGTCGTTTCTGAGAAAATGAATGTATCATTTGCAAAAAGCCTTTTTGTACTTTTTCCAGATGTTTTATGCTTAGGGCAACTTATGCAGCCATGGTGTTACAAGAATCATAAGGTAGCAAGAGGGTAACAAAGAAAAATTTGTAAGCTTAAAACCATTTTGTCAGTTTTATTTTTTAAAATTCTGGGGAGTTAATAAGTAATTCTGAACTCACTGCAATAAGTTTACATTCTCACTGAGAATGTTTCAAAGAGGTAAGGGGGAGGTCTTTTCTCTCTATTATTGTTCCATGATAGGACACAATGATGCTAGGGAAGTGGGCATCTGAATTACAGACCCACTGGATTCCTGGGAGTGAATACAGCTCATACAGATAATATTTCAACAGGTGTGCTGCATGTCAAGATTTTAGTCTCTTTCCAGGCTTATTTTTAAAAGGACCATCATCATGCCAAATCATGACAAATGAAGGTATGTTTTGAAGATATTCATTACAGAGCCAGAGTATACATATAAACCAACAATACACATACATTACAGTAAAAATGAAATACGACATTCTTTCAAACAACCCACCAGAGCTCTTCTGTGCACTTGATCAAATAATTTCTCAATTAGTTTTCTCCACTAGATTGACTGATGGTTTGGCCTCATGTAGACAGGGCTACAGCACTAGATTAAAAATAACCCTAACCAGCCAGAGACTAGACAGATTTCCAGACGACTGAGATCTAAACATATGCAGAGACAAAGTACTCCAAAGAGGTTAGTCTTTGTCACCTGTTGAACAATCCAAGAGTCACTGAGGTCCAGAAGTCTGTACCTTTGTCCCTAAGTATAAAATAGCCCATAGATTAAAGTCTAGATTTTAAAAGCAGGAAGTAAAATGTGGTGGTTAAAATATTAACACATACTGTCACGGCCTATTCCTATGTAGGACATCATCCCCTATAAAAGGGAAAGCATAGTTCCTTTGCTTCTCACTGTTCCATAGATGGATATTAATTATTACTGCCTTTCCTTTCTAAGATAAGCTTGTTAACAAGAACTACAGGATTGCTTACAGCTGCTATCCATATAGGGTAGGTTGCATCATTGTTTATGATGTTTACAGAAAAAAAGGGAAATCAGTACAAAGCAATAGTATGGAGTAATTAATGTATTGTAGTGTAGTAATTTCCACTTTCTACCTCCATTTAAATAAAATAAAGCTCAGTAATGCCAGCGTAAATCAGGGGGAGCCACAGGGGAGCACAGCAAGGCAAAGACATTAAAGCCAAACCAAAGCCCTTCTTCACCCAAGCTACTATTATTATTACTTGTGCAAAGCAAATATTCAGCCTCCAACCTTAAATCATTTCAATTCCTATTTCCAAGTATAATTTAATCTTTTTCGGCGACACTTGATGCTTACTTCATCACAGCATAATGACAGATTAAAAAGTTGTTGAATTAAATATTAAAGAGGACTTCAGGCAGTTCTGCATTTTTAAGGAATAACACAGATTGGGGATGAAATGAGAAGCCCAAATGCATATTTTATACCAAAAGGAAAGAATACATATATTTTTCCTTCAGGCCACCTACTTTGTAATAAAACACAGGACAGGTTTTTATTTAGTGGATAAAAATGTGAAATAGTATTATAAGCTTCATATCATTATAATCTGGCACCATATAATGATGTCAAAGCTAATGATACCAAGTAAGAATATGATTTTTGAGTCAATATCTTATTTAAATATTTTTGAAATAAGTATATTCATAATTTATCACTTTTGCAATCTGATTTTTTAAAAATTAACTTATTTGTGGAAATTTATCTCAGAGACAAAAATCTCACAGATGATAGCATCAAAAGCAAACACTGTGTAACTGATTTGATGATATGAACTGTTCTGAGTGGGTGAAAAAAAAGTTGAGCCATACTGGTAAATATAGTTCCAATTAAAATGCTGATTAGATTGCTAGACCTAATTTTGGAAGCTCCCATTAGATTCAGGTTAAAATTAAGGTACATAATAGTAGTACCTTAACTCTTCAGTGGAATGGGAACAGAGTCAAAAAACAAAATTTTGGATACTTATACATAGACTATATCAGTTAATAATACAAAAATATACACAGTTAAAATTCCAAGGACCCATGGATCACTAAGTTTGGTATATGTTTTCAATTTTGTTTTTAAAGAACAGAGTTTATTCCCCTGAGGCTTAAAAGAAAACAAACTTTAAAATTCTTGTTTTCATTGTGATTTCAAGCAATTTCACAGGAGGAAAAAGAACTCCATGAACATTTTATTCTATTTGTGTAACATCAAATTGCAATCTTTCGTACATGCATACATTTATACACAATGGTTTTAAGTATCTAAGTACTTTCTTTTTTGCTTTTTCATTTCACTTATGTGTTACCAATATGGTCTTTTTGATTGAACCATATGCAATTGCCATTTTTAAAGTAAAAAATGGTCTGATACCATCAGCAATTTCATATGATTTAACATTCATTCTAAGACATTATATTTTTATATATTTGCATTTGAGAAGAGAAAAAGTAATCCACAAAGAGTATGTTTTAAGCAATTAGAAGGGACTTTAAAAATATGTACTTTATCCAGGGATCAACATTTTCCTTATAGGCCAAAGAAGCTAATGACATTTGTTTTCAAAAAGTTCATTTTTCGAACAAGTGCATAGTACAACTGTCAGAAGAAAGTATTAACATTTATTACATAACAGTTTTTATCTACTTACTGAAAGAAACACAGAAAATGATAAAGGTACTGTACTGATTTCTTCAAAAATTATTTTGGCTGGGATAGAGCTAAATGTCATCATAGCTAACAACTACACATGGCCTTGAAAAGATGGCCTAATTCCTCTTGGAAAAATTTTCAGTGTGGTTGCTCCTGGCTGAATATGACACAATTTACTCATGAAACGCAGCACACACAATCCTTTAAAGAAAAGTACAAAATATGAGCATGGAATTGTTTTTGCAAATCTAAAAACGGGCAAAGCTTTTCAAATTATCCTTTTATGTTAATCTTTTCAAATTTCAGTGTTCTGCTGTTCTACTGGCATGGATATGTGGCTAGTCATTCCTTGCAAGCATACAATTCTAAGTTCACACAATTAGATGCATAAACTACACTGCAGAAATACTGAACGGTAATCTTTGCTGATACTCCTTAAAAGTGCTAAAAGAATAGAAAAGGCACATTCATCCTCCCTACTATCCCCAATACTTCTTGACTAAAGCTAAGTCCCTGGGGAAAGGGGTGCGGTGGGGGTGTAGCGGTGACAAAAAGAACAGTTTTTTTATGGCTTCCATATTTAAATCATGGAAAGAGCAATAATCTTAATTTTCTGGAATGCTTTCCATACAGCAATAATGAGGTAATAATTTCCCATCACCTAGGACATAGTAGGTACTCAACAAATGTTTGTACATTTAAATTCCCTGTGAAATTCCCTATGGAATTCAGCCTCCCATTGAAAAACAGCCATTAAGTTAGGACGCTTCAGAGTCAATTACAGTGGGAAACCTCCAGGAAAGTGTTTCATATTTACGGTGAGGGTTAGAGAGTTGTTTTTGTTTTGTTTTGGTTTGGTTTCTTCCTTAACCACCATTATCCCAGGCTGTTCTTGTTTTGTAGCTGGTTTGGAATTTTTTTCCAATCAGTCGAAGGTGTTCACAGGGTGATTATGCCGTCCTCCTCTGAGATACCCGGGTCGGCAGCAACCCGGTTATCTGAAATCAGGGAAACCCAGCCTCTATGGTCGCCAGGCCTCCAATCAAGTTTCGGGTTTGGATCTGAAGGAACTAACTGGCTCGGGAGCACGTCTGATTCGCAGGTGAGGCTGACCCAAGGGCGCGAGGCCGGCTGCGGGTGTCCGGGCAGGAAGCGCTGCCCTTCTCGGCCCCGGCCCGCCGGGCCAACCACCCCCGCGGGGCGCAGCCCGGGCCGCAGCGGGCGCGGGGGGCGGGGGGCGGGGACGGCTCGGGACCGCAGAGCCGCTCCGGCCCGCGGCTCGCGGGGCGCGCCCATTGTTCTCCGCGGATCGGCGACCCAGCGGCCCGCGGCGATCCCGGTCCCCCTCCCGCGGCCGCGCCGGGAGGCCCCGGGGCCGGCCCGCTCCCGCGGTAGCGCGCCCCCGCCCTCGGGCTGACAGCGAATTCTCAGCGCCCTGACTGCATAATTAATGTAAATGGAGCAGCCTCCGTGTCATGTGCGGGCTCTTTGGGTTTACTTTTGTGCGACACTTACACAGGAATATTAACTAGAGAAAGCAGCATCACAACAGGGGTGGAAAATCAGCCTGTCAGGGACTCATTCCAAATGCCACGGAAAGCGGAGCGGCTTCAAGATTGTTTCATCAAGGTGACTGAGAACAAAAACTACTAAGGAAAGAAAACTCGGGCTTAAACTGAGCTCCCACACACCCATTATTTATCTCTCTAGAATCTTTAGAAACGAGATTCCTTACACATGTTTATGCAAAACTCGGGACTTGAGGGAAAGAGTGAGGCTGCTGCGTGTGTTCACAGCCAAGAGAGCCTGGGCTCGGCCGGTGCGTGTGCAAGGCGCACCAACTTCACGCGCGTGCAGACGCCTTTCAATAGCCCACAGCCAGGGAGGAAGAGGCCAGGACCAAGAGACGCCTCTCCACCGGTCAGTGAGTTACTCCTGAGAAGCCACGGGTAATCGTGGGCGACCCCACACTTAAATGAAGGCCGATGTCCCCGGGGATGCTCAATAACTCTTCGATAAGGTGCCCAATTTATATTACTGCTATTCCACGCCTCCAATCAAACTATGTTAAGGACATTTTATTGTAGTTTGTGGTCACTGTTTTTCCTTACATAACCTGATGTGGGAGAAAAATACAAGTCAAAATAAACAGTAAACTCACAAAAGCACATTTTACACCAAAAACATATATCTTTTAAAATAATTTTTACTTAATATTGATAATCATCCAGAATATTCCATGTTGGATGTCTCTTCTTTTTCAAAGAAGAAGAAAAAGTGACTTCCCAAGCCTTCTGCTGTCTGACCTAAATTAGCGCAAAATCTTGCTACATCTTTTTAGTATACTGGCCTACTACAAATATTTTTAAAAATTAAGAACTTACATCTCAAATGTACACATTTAGTTACTTAAATTCAGTTAGAACTAACAAAGCCGGGCATTACAAATTTAGGAACAAATGATCAGTTGCTCTAAGTGTTTTTATAATGGTAAGTAATCAAACCCCAAATTTTCCTAATATTTAGTTTTTACACAATTTAGGAGAGGATGAAATACATTTGAAAACAGAACCCCCCAAATCCTTAAACAAGAAAGACAGACCCTTGTAAATTTCAGCTCACAGGTGTGTTAGGTGTTGATAAGGTACAATATAGAACGAAATCGGAATTCCAAATCTTACACCTCCCAAATAATGCCATCAAGTGCCAGTGTTTGTTTTTGGTAAGGCCTATGTGCCATCTCTCCTCTTACACAACACAGTGACTTAATCCGGAATGTTCTCAAGGAATTCCTCCACACAAAGGGGTCAATTGTAGGCCACAGAATAACCTTATACATATTTGGCTGTTAAATGATTGAGAGCTAAATCCACATGCATGTCTTTACTGGCTTAATTAAGGATATGTACAATAACTGAAAATAATACCTTTATCCATTCAATACACTACAGACAGAAGAGATCAAAATGGACATGCCGATCAAAAGGTTTATTTTAGACAAGAAGCAGCCCATCGGACCATTATTACAAATTAAAGGTATTATATTCAAATCATTTTTAATCTCCTAAAAATGAATAACCCTCCTCTGCACATTAAATCATTTTTCTCCACAGAAGTAACATTTCTTTTCTGTCTAAATGCATATATTCCTTCATTATGCTTTAGCTCTTATTCTAGAGGTGGTAGAGGTCTGTTGCTCTCAATTCTAAGTCAACGTTCTCACCAAGTTTGGATTCCTCTCTCTTTATGTGCCATAACTGACTCATCACATATTTAGGTAAAAGCTCCTGCATTTAAAAAATGAGAATTCACAAACTGATGATGCACGGTAATCTTATCTCCCGAATCTCATTTTATTGCACTAAAATTCTTCTTGGCATTCTGTAGTTAAGAACTTCTATATTAAAATATGCTGTTTTATGACCAGTCACTATGCTTGGTAAATAGAAGATAAATTCACCCTTATGTTCTATAAATAACTAAATTCACTTTCTAATTCTAGAACTTTTTACTTTTAAGAACTTAAAATATGTATTAAAATATCAATCTTGATGTTTTTAAAAGGATACCAAATTCAGGATTAGTACAAGGAAGTATAAACAGAAAAGTCTCTTCAGATACTGGTGTGAAACCTGCAGCTCATTGATTTTGTTCTTGATAATATGCTATTAAATTGGCGAACATGCTGACCTTGTGTGCAAAGGCAGAATTGTGCATATGCAACAGAAAGTTAAAAAACAGCTTCAAAATGACTGTTTAAAACTGTTGGCTACAAAACCTTAAAATATAGACATTCCATAGTTTATTTAAAATTGGCAACCACAATTTAACAAGCTATTCTAACAAATGATTAGCATAGCGTGTGCTTTTCTTTAGCCATCAATTATGACACAGGGTAATGCAGGGCACAACTTAAGTGTCAAATTACAATATGCTATACAAAACCACTTTGCAACACAGCTTTCTGTTTGCTTAGCAATTACTACAGAGCACACTGCTTTTTATGAAAGGAATTGGTCAGAACTGTTTATAAGAATTACCACAAATGTTTATATACTTACATTAAAAAGAATTAGTTGACAATTTCATAAAATTTCTCTTTAACCTTTAATAAAATGGCTGGGTTATCTTGTGATGCTTTAAAACTCTGCATACAACGAAAATGGTCTTTTTCTTTTCAAAATAAGATGCATCTGTGGTATGTGACAAAAGTAGAATAATAATACTTCTCAAGACCTAAGTATGAAAAGTCTTTTCACTAATTTGTCCACTAAGAAAATTTAGAACTTTTATTATTTGAATGGCTGGCATAGTAAAAATCTAAATTAGTGAAATATGTAATCATTCTGAAGACAGGGCAACAGATCGCTTTATAATTCTCAGTAAGATAAACATGGATTTAAATGCAAAATAAACTAGTACATTTTCAGAAATGTGGTTCAGGTTGTAATTTTCACATGGCAATCACTGTTTCAAATACTGGATCTATCAGTAGTGAAAATGAATAAAGGTTATCTGTCTTAATTGTGGGACCATCCATTAATTCATAAAACTCTTATGTGAATAAATACTTAATGAGAAAAGGGAAAAAATACACAAAACAGTTTTTATGCTGTTTTTTCCGTTCTGCTGCTGTCCTTTCTCCTGCATTTGCCTAAAGGCTCTCAGTAAATTACACTCCCAGTAAATGACTGTAATTTACCCGTTGAATTCCCTTGTTCAGGAAAAGCACAAAAACACATTCCAGCATTTCCACAGCTCAAATTTACCATTCGGGATGTCAAGAACAATCCATGGGCAGTAATTTGAAACTGTTTGAACCTTCAAATGAGGGAAATTAGAAATGTTTTGAGAGCTAAGATTTTCAGTGAGCAGATAAAAACCTGATAAAAATCTCTAACTGTTCTGGTTCCATTCTTCCCCCTCCCGTATCAGAGGCAGAGGCCTACATAAACTATTCCACAGTGGGTTTTGAGACGGTGCTATAGAATATAGTATTAATAATATAAGTCAAATTTATATTTACCAGGTTAATTTTTAATGATAATACACACTACATTAATGTCACGCTTAATGTTAAAAATATAGATCCTGCTATGCACTTTCCATCACAGCTATCTCCCTGTGCACTATCCACCTGACCATCACTCAAAATAACTTCCTCTAGTACAACTTATATGAGCAAAGTTAAAAAGACTCTGGGCCCCACGGATACCCAGAAGTTACTATTAAAATTATTTGTATAAATAAGAACAAAGACTTTCTATTTAGTTATGTTTCAATACAAAGAAATCCCATGCACAAAGAAACATAAACATTTACATGACAAAACTTGAATTGTATCACTTAATATTTTAATATGCAACACAGGCCAACATATAGAATAAACCAGCATAATTTCCAGTGTAAACACTGCTATGAGACGCGTGCGCGCTTGCGCACACACACACACACACACCCTAGAGTTAAGAACATTCAATAACCAAAACAGCCTATTTCACTCTGTCTAAAGGCAGGTTTTCATATGGCAAAATGGTTATAAATCCTCATTATCCTAAATAAAATTACAGCACTTTAAACATTTCCAGGGAGAACATTCTCTCTTCTAAACAACTACCTTAGCGAGTAATAGGAAGCAATATGGTTGCACTTGTGTCACAGTTGGAAGCCTTTTTAAACTGTCGCCCTGCTAGCAAACCGATTCTACATATTAAAATGAATGTGTTGCTTATTTCAAGGGGAAAAATCATTTATAAAATCAAGATCATTATTAGGACATTGTGACTCCCTCTTTAAAGTGAAGCAGAAGTACAGAAGGCAATAATCTATAATGTTCACATAACTTCACTCTCCATCAGTGGTCTTAGAAGAAAAGGTATTCTTGGAAAATGAAGCTTTGTATATTTAACATTTAATAACCAAAACAGCCTACTGCACCAAGTATTTCTGATCACAAATTAGACTGGGGAAAAAGCCCTAAATTACCTTTTTAGTGTGAAAGGTGAGCCTTTACAAATGTCTCCAACTAAATTAGATAAGACTGTTAAAAAAAAAATATTATGTATAGGTATTTTTATCTACTTCAGACTATGCCAAGGGCATCCTTTTCCCAATAGTTTTGTTGGTACTGAGGAGTACTCTATCTATTATAACAGCTGTATAATGACTGTAACAGATTAACAGTTTGGATAAGTTTAATATCAGACCCAACCTAACATGGGGGCCCAACTTCCGGCTGTGCCCTTAAGTTCAAAGAGAAAAATGAATGATAGAACATTACCACTCACTGGGTAAATAAAGATGCTATTATCATGTTTAAATTTATATTTAATAGTGAATAATATATTGGAACCCCTCTATAGGCTTTTTATCTAGGTATTGAATGGACCTATGATTTTTAAATTCCACATAGATAATGGAAGAAGTTCTGTGTTCCCAAATGGGGAACTATGAACATCTCTCACCAGCGATTTGTAGGGCAGTTCTGCTATCGAATGATTGCTTTGTTTGTTTCTAAAACACACCTTGTAGATTCGTAAGCATTAAGTTTGTTAGCATTTAATGGAATGATTTTGTTTTTTTATAATTTCAGGTATTTTTACTTTTGGATTATGTGTTCAATTCAATAAGTACTTCCAACATACTGTGTACCACCATGCTTAACTGGGAAAAGCAACTAGTAATAAAGTAATTAACTTCTCAACCAAGATACTGTATGCTCTGCTGTTGTTCTTGATTGAAATTTTCTCAGTTAATTTCTAGACAATTACATTATCTATTTCATAATTGCAAACCTGGATGAATTGTTTCTAAAAGTTGCATCATGTTTCATGCCAACAGAACCTATGAATACATAAAAGCTCCTGGTTCTAATGTCACTGTTATCAAGCCAAAAACAATTATAGTCATTTGAGTTATAGCAACCAATAAACTTAGATAATCACCATATGCAACACAACATTTTGGCACTTGAACTTAAAACTCTTGTAGACAACTATAGATTGCTTCTAATGCAGAGCACTCTTGTCCTACCCAAGGCTGCCAATAGAAATGCCAAAGCTGCTGAATACTGCGCATCCTAGTAATGCTGTCAGTAAATGGCACATTCACACAGCCCCCAATCCTCTCTTCCCAGGCATGGTCTTCTCCAGCTGCAGCTTAATTTCCTGTGACTTGCCTAATTACTGTAATTAAGGATTAATTGCCATTAATTATTCACACATAAGCTCATCGCAAATCATGGGGTAAATGTCTTATGAAAGCTGCCATACAAGCCATGTATAAACACACTGGGATGCTTCAGGCAGGCGAATCTATCACTCAGCCCTCAAGCAAATCTCTGTGCTTCTCTTACAAAAACAGCTATAACTCTCAGAAACTCGACAGTCCTTTCAGGTAAGCATTAGGTTACAAAGCATGTTTTCCTGTGGAAGCCACAACGGTTTTATTAGTACTATAAATGCTGTTTTATCTTTCCAACTGCTATTTTTATGTTTCCATTTTTATTCTACAGTGCTCAGTTTAGGACAACCACTTGCTTCAAGGAGGAATGTTTGCAGTTGTTACTTTCCCCCATCACAGTGTGAAATAGTTCCATGTGGTTTACAACATATGACCATGCAACTGGGATCAGCATGCTAAAAAAAAAAAAAAGTCAATGTATTGGCTACACAAGTAGGGTGCAAACCATCTGATTTCCAAAAGTCACAATTTCTCTCATTGGTGTAAAAAAGCTACAGAACACATATTTGGTCACTGCTAGGGTGTTCCTTATATGGCACGTTACCAGCTCAGCCACAGAAGTACCACTGACAGTAATGACTGAAAATGGCAAGCAAACAAAATAGCCTCATATGGATTACTTTTGTATTAGTTGGGTTCCCTTTTTATGACAGCATCTGGTATTTTCACAGTTACACAATACAGACATCATTCCTTTGCAAAGCTAGAAAAGAAACTGTTTCCTCCAACTATTTCTAATAAGCCCTGAGTCGGAGAGAACTTCCAAATCTCAGTCTAGAAATTATACTCTCAATGCTTCTTTCCAGTTATCTAGAGTTTACCATGTTTGAATGGTTTAAAAACAGAAGAATTCATTTTAACAACAGAATAAACTA
Organism: Callorhinus ursinus; assembly: GCF_003265705.2. NCBI lineage: Eukaryota > Metazoa > Chordata > Mammalia > Carnivora > Otariidae > Callorhinus > Callorhinus ursinus. Next base: position 5,867,920 of record NW_027397086.1, read on the forward strand.
TTGTATATGCTAAAAGACTTAAACTACATCAACACTATGTATTATCACTGCCCTAGGAAATTTAAGTCTAAGTAGGCAGAATGTTGTTCTAATTGTTATGTTAGTTCCTTCTGCAGCAAATTAATGCATGAAACATTTTCATTTTGGTACATGTTTGTGTGTCTGAGTTAAACATTTATGTTAATAGACCTTCTGGCAGATTTCTAATGTTTCAAATACTCCTCAAGAACAGTGACTTTTCAAATAAGAGTTCTTTCCCTCAGTTTCTGCAGTACTTGAAATAGGGGTACATGGCAACTAAAACTTCACAGTCTTAAAGTCTAAGTTTAAAATCAACTACTTGAATAACTACAGACCATTTCTACATTCAAGCAAAATACCAAGCTTACAGAGCCACTACTCGCTATCCAAAATGAAAAGAAAAAAAAAATATATATATATATACCCTTTACTGTCCAATATCTAATAGATGACATACATTCCAATTGCCATTTTGGCCAATTCTTGAGAGGAAAAAATAAACCCCATCTTCTATTCCAACAGATTTAAAGGGTATGCATTATTTCTATACTGAAATTATATACAGACTGTTTCCAATACCCCCCAGAGCCTTCTTTACAAGTACCCAACCACCCACTTGAAGAGTAGACCAATGTTAGAAACCAGATAGCTGAAACCACAAAACTAGAGAAGCAGCCCAATTCTTGTATATTTAATTTCCATTACTCTCTAAAGTAATGAGAGATGCACAAAGCCTGATAACACTCCTCAACTGAGACACAGGTCTTTTTTTGTAACATTAGATTTCTAAAACTGGAATAATGTTTACAAAGTCCTAAATTTTTTCACTGTTGAATTATATGTGTAATGTAAAACTGCAGTCTGGAACTTAAGTCAATATTTAACAGTCATCATGGATACTCCCAAATCCACCCACTTGGACCACCCCTCCCCCAAAAAAAATTTAGAGGAGAGAGTAAGGCTCCTAAGGATTGATAATTCAGGACTCTTGCATCCCTACTCAAATAAGAACGCTATACATTTATTTAATAATCTCAAAACTTGGAAATTCACAAAAATTGATTTTGGAAGAAATGTATAATTTATTGTCATAGGTAATGATATAAAATCAAATTAAAATGGTGTTCAGGTTTTATTATTATTGTTTTACATTTACCTAATGTTCAGTACTTGAACTTAGTTGTCATTTTACTAACTGATATCTACGTCCCTACCATAGAGTCAGCAGTCAGTGACACAGAGAACTGTTAAAATCTACCATCCCAACACAGAGCTTTACCATCAATGTCATCTAATTGATACTTCCCTATTTTTGTCACCTTGCCTTGATGCCAGCTGCCAAGCTCTGCCATGTCACTTTCCATTTATGGACTCCCAAGTCCCCTGATCTGGCTAATTAGGGTTTATGTGTTAATTGGAGTAAATACAAAGATGGGAGTCACAGGCACAAATTTCAAAGCACAGCCATAAATTGAAGAGCTGATAAGCAGGGAGAAGATGCCTTCATGGAACAAGTGTCAAGTTTATTTTATCACTGGGAAGACCCAGAATTTCCTGACAAAGTGACACCTTTAAATTTTTGAAAAGACTTAATGAGAAGAATAGTAACTAACACGTTAAGAATATTGCTCTGTAACAGAAAAATACACAATACATTTAAATTTGGTTCAAGAAGGCACAGCTTTCTTTTTTAAAAAAAATTCCTGGAGCTGTTTCTATTCAGTAAGACAGTTTTTTATTTCTATCTTATTTCACAAGAAAAAAAAACATACCTTGCTTTTAATTTCTAATAAGAAAAATCTAAAAGAAAATCCAGTATTTGAAAACACTCAGATGTGATTTAAGTGAGGAAAATGACATTTTCATTAACATTTTGGAGATATTAATACTTTTTTTTCCACTAAAAGATAACTGTTTGATTTAGAAATAATTACCACAAATTACAGCAAGGAGTTTCTGAATACTATACAGACAGATTTAGGATACTACATTTCAGATGCTTATCTCAAATGTCAATTAAGACTGAAATAATGTTAGAAGGAGTCTGCATGATTTCTGTAGTGATCAGAGTGTGTTTTCAACACCCTCCAGAACCTTCTTTAGGAAAACATTAGTGTCAGTTGGAGAACACTGCCTTTTCTAGCATCTGGTGGGGAGGAGCAGAGTCAGAAAATTGATATGGAAATAGCTGAAAGACCTGGTAAAGTCTTTCTTTCCTGTTTTGCTTTTGTAAGAAAAGTTTCATAGCTGATCTGTCATATTTTGTCGACAAGAATATGATAGGAGGACTGCTTCCTCTGTTACAAGTGTTATAGCTGCTACAATAACCTTTGATTAGTTGTTAATAACAATAAAGGCAACAACAGCAATTGCCGTTCTTGCTGCTACTACGGTACTTACATTTACACCGCACTTTATAGCTAACAAAGAGCTTTTAAATGGATCTCCTGAAGTTACGATCACTAACAGAAGTTAGGTCACAATTCTAAAATATACATCTAAGGATTTTTCAGAGAGTATTCCAATCATTTTCAGGTTGATGATCGTTCAGCTATACCAGAACAACACTATCTTCCAAAAGCATCAATGTAATAATAAAAGTACTGAAAAATACAATTAATAAGAATAACTAGTGCTCACATCTATGTAGTGTTTCTCAAAGGATCTATTTTAGTAGCTTAATATTTATGAAACAGGTACATCAAAAATTCTTTTCAGACTCTTTCTTCATAGCCTTTTAATTAGCATAATATGGTATTCATTCTTATAATAATTTATAACTTAGGTTCTACATTTTGAAGAGGGTCCTTAGGTTAACCTCGTGTTTCTGTTTTAGGATTCTACCTTCCTTTAGTATTTTCAACTCATTTGCCACAAGTCTAAATAATCAAATCTTTGAGTAAACTGAAAAGAGTTCAGAATGGGGAATAAAAGACCCATTTTAAGAACCATAATATTAAAAGGGAACCTCAGAAATTCATATATCTTCTAATAAAGAACAGTTTCCTTACAAAAGCAATATTTCCTGGAAAACTTTTTGATACCAGCACTTGAGATTTATGAAATATGTGAAATATGTGAAAAAATTCCATTTAACTCTTTTCCTGGAAAAAAGTCGCTTGCTTCTAAGTAATGTACATCAGTGCAAGAAATATGGTTAAAATTCCTATATTAGGAACAAGTGAAAGTACCACATGAAAACATCTGAGGCTCACATCACACATTATATCACGAGCAACTTTGTACAACTTTTTAAAAGAAACTATCTTGCAACTTAGTGTGAGGTTTTAACTGAAAACAACCAAGCTAATTTCTACAAATTAACAGATGTCCAAGAGAAACAGTAAGAAACAAAGAAATGCATATGTGAACATCATCAGCATCCAAATGAGTTTATTGTAGGACTCTTTAAAGCACATCTGATCTTGGCTCCAGCCTGTAGTCTACCTTTCAACTTGCAAATGACAGTGTCACCAAACACTGTCCTTCCATCAATCAAGCTGGGTCATGAATATACAAAAGGCAGCAGAGAAGCTGGCTACCTCCTGCAGTTCAACTTGGCCTAATTATCTAGGCCTTTCTTTTGGTTACAGTCTGAAGGGTATACACCCAGTCAGCTGCTGGGCAGCCGGAGGCCTAATCAAGAGAGGTTATGCATACTGACCCTTATATGGACATCCAATGCAAGTTAAATGTGAGCACCAAATGTCATCTTTCTTATTCATCATTATGAAATTTCCCTCCCCTTTCGAAATACCAATCTGCTGCCATTTTCAGACACTCCTCTTACCCCCCTCCAAGCTGTCATTTCACTGTGCTTGCTGCCAGTTGAGTGAATTAGCATTCTAACTGATGTGCTGCTCTTCTCAGACAAATCCTTGAGCTGCGTTAACTAATGACTTCTCCCCAGAAAAAGGAACTGATAGTCAACCGTTGATAAAAGAGAGTCCATTCCCACAAACCACAAACAATTTGCCATAATGGTGGCAAAATCAGTAAAGAGTCGGCACGGTTGCCCACTTTCCCTTGTGTTTTTCCCTCATTCCACTACCAAGAAACAACCATCACCTGTGATTGGAATATAAAGCTGCTAACTAGTCAGCTGCACTTGAGTATGATGATGAACTCTAAGCAAGACAGTTTATTAACCAAAACACTGGTGGGAATGGAAAGAAAGCAAACAATGAAGAGCCATTTTCATATCTAGTCAAAATAAGGTAAGTCTGATAAGACAACAAACTGCCCAAGTGCCCAGTGCCATTCCCGGCACATAGTAAGTGTTCGACAGCTGTTGTTCTTGATGATGATGTTAACAATGACGGTATAAAAGATCAAATGTAACATAGCTAAGGCCACCACTAGAACTGTGATGTGGAAATGGAAAGACAGGTCCAAATCTTACAAATGTTATGGACCATGATATATACAAGTACAAGATGGGAATAAAAGATTCTACTTTTATATTAGGGGAGATATAAAAGATAAAATACATTACTAAAGAGAAAACTGAGAAAAGGAGAGATTTTATGGGCCACACACACACACACACACACACACACATATAGCTTAATTTCTCTATGTTTTAACACATTTATGTAGTTCCTTGACATACACACACCAAAAAGGTAATGTCATCTGGTGTGGCAGGAGATACTACAATGACTTACAATCGCAGAAGTCCTAGAAAAAGTCTGGAAAGTCATATCTAGCTGAAATTGCAACGCCAAAAACATTTGCCTAAAACGGGTGGGGGATGGGGTGAGAATCAGAAAAGGCTTACTTTATAACGAGAAAAGAATCTTTCAGGGTCAAGTATGGAAGGTTCAATTATTACAGCACCCTGAGCATTTAGTTTATGAAGTCAGTATGTTCTCATTCAACACGTTTATTAAAACTTTCTAAATACTAGTCGCATAGGACCTGTATACAAGTCTCTGGGCGGGGGGGCAGAGAAATATGTATGACACAACATGTCTTCAAGCTGTTTATAATCTCACTAGAAAGACAAATACACACATTAGGAATAAAATAACACCAAGTTTAAATATAATGTAGTTGCAATATAGACTAGGAAACAATATTATATTCTTTAACTACATTCTTAAATAAGTGCTATTATTAAATAATTAAATAATAAATAATAAATAAAAGGCAAGTGAGTGATGCAAAAGTAAGTTTTCTGATTCAGATAAGGGATGTGTCCTAAAGGAGCTACACAGCATATGGAGTAAATGAAGCTATGAAACGTAACCTACCTTGAGAGTACAGTATGGAAGACAGTATGAGAACATTTTTCATATTAGAAAAAAAAAAATTCACCCTGAGGCAGAAATTAATCAAGTGTCCTTGAAGAAAGAAAATAGACCAGTCTGACGAGGACAGAAAGTTCTTCTGGAGAGTGGTAGAAACTAAGCCTTCTCTGAGTCTCTAAACCAAGTTAGGCTTTCTAAATAAGCTTTTCTTCAAAAAAAAAAACTTTACTTTTCCTTTAAAATAAATGAACAAACCAAAACTTGTCTAAGCCCACCTTCCCAGCTCTTTTGAACTTACTCTTATTGGGCACAGTGCTTGATCTTATTCATCTTTCTATTACCAGCATCTAACATAGTCCCTGGCAAAAAGTTAGTGCTCAATAAATGGTGGCTGAATGAATAAAAGAATGAAGGTCCAATTTATAAACAGTCAAGAATTTCAGGCTAAAAAGTTTGAGCATTATCTTAGAGGCAATAGGGAATAATTAAAGGTTTGATTAGCATGACATATGCAGTGTCATAGGAAGTTCTATTACAAAAGCAACTTGGCAGCATAATGTCAAAAAGACTGAACCAAAAATTAGAATCAGGAGTTCTGGTTGGGAGGTTATTGGAATAATTCTAGGCAAAAGATGATGAAGATCCTGAGAACAAAAAGAAAGGGATGGATGTAAGAAATGTTTTTAAGAAAAGCCAATGGGATCTGTCTTCAACTTGAGATATAACATGTGCATACTAAATTCAGGGTTGGAATGCCATTAAATGCAATCCCTCTGGTAAATACTTGGTTTCATATTTCTACCAAGTGGCTCTACCCAGCTCCAGTTTGTGTAAGAGTTCTCCCAAAACATCTCTCTAGTTTTGATGACAGTGGTATTAGTTAGTCCTTATTCTTGTTCAGCCAAATCTGTTTCCTATAACTCACTAAGTTTAATTCTGCTCTCTGTAAACATAAAAAGGCTCCTTTTCTCACTATATAATAATCTTTCAAATAGCTGGTGTCTATGAAGTGACCCCATCCTCACCAAAGTCTTTGATAGACACAAAACATATAAATATAGAAATGGTCGAGAAAGCAGTAATATAGTCACTCAACAAAATATTGTGAAATCAATAAAATTATTTTTAAATGCTAACATGAAGTGTTTACATTGTAGTACTCATGAGAAAAACCCATAATACTGTAAAAATAAATGATCCCAATTATAAAACAAAAATATGCACTGAAAAATGAGAAGAGTGGGAAAAATGCAAATTGGTGAGTTACTCTTCTGAAGGAAAATTTAGCACTATCTTTTATAAATGTGTACACACTAGAACCTAGGAGTTCCATGTACCCCAGAGAGAAACTCTAATGCATAGACCAGAGAGATACATATGTGTCTTAGTGATAGCCAGAAGCAAAAGTCTCCTCTCACTTGCCTTTTAAAATCAGCATTCATCTCTATTATGTCACAACTGCATTGTATATAACTCAAAGAATGTAAAATACATATTCATTAAGCAACTGATGGACTTTAGGGAAGTTATTTCCCCCTCTTCTATTAAAAACAAAGCTGCTACAGACATTCAAATAAAGTTGACCTTTGAACAGCACAGGTTTGAACTGTGGGAGTCCAATTACACATGGTTTGGTTTTGTTTTTAGATTTGAGAGAGAGAGATGGCATGGCGCACATGCGGGCAGGAGCATGCGGTGGGGGGATGGGTAATGGAGGGGGGGTGAGGGTGGGAGGGAGGCGCAGAGGAAGAGGGAGAGAGAATCTTAAGCAGGCTCCACACTCAGCTCAGAGCCCTATGAGGGGCTCGATCTCACCACCCTGAGATCACAACCTAAGCCAAAACCAAGAGTCAGACCCTTAACTGACTGCGCCACCCAGGTGCCCCACACATGGGTTTTTTACAGTATAGCAGTGTAAACGTATTTTCTCTTCTTTATGATTTTCTTAATATTTTATTCTCGCTAGCTTACTTCATTGTAAGAATATAGTATGAAATACATATAACATACAAAATACGTGTTAATTGACTGTTCATGTTATCAGTAAGAACTCCAGTCAATAGCAGGCTATTAGGAGTCAAATTTTGGGGGAGTCAAAAGGTATATATGGATTTAGGGGTTGGTGACTGTAATCCCCACACTGTTCAAGGGTCAACTGTACCTGTCTTTAGATACATGTGTAAGCTTTTCTCTAGGACATATACCTAAGAATGGAGCACCTAGTTTATAGTGTACACCAATCTTCAACTTTACTAGATATTGCCAAGTTATTTTCCAATGTTGTACCAATTTATATTCCCTCTAACAACATGAGAGTTCCTGTTGCTCCACATTCTTGCCAACATTCAGAATTTTAAGTTAACTGACATTCATTTTATGCATTCTTTCTTGGTGAGTGTTCTATGTGTACCTGAACACATATTCTGCTGTTACTGGGTAGAAGAAAATGTCAATTAAGTCAAGCTGGTTGACAGTGTTGCTCAAGTCCTTATATATCCTTACTGATGTTTGTAATGATAACCCAGTCTTGCATGAATGAAGTGAGCTGAACCTGGTCCTGATATAGTACATATGTGTGCATTGCTGGACTCAGTTTTGTAATGTTTTGTTTAGAATTTTTTCATCTTTATTTATGAATGAGACTGCCCTGTCATTCTCCTTTCTTGTACTGGTACCAACCTGTTTCAATATCACAATTACATTAGTGTTATATAATTAGTTGAAAAGTATACTTCTGCTTGCAACACTGTATAATATGTGTAAGATTGAAATTAATCCATCCCTTGAATGTTTAGAACTCACAGAACTCTCTGGTCCTAATGTTTTCTTTGTGACAAAATTTAAACTATTGGTTAATTTAGTTAATAATTTATAAGACCATGTATATTTTCTATGTTTTGAGTAAAGTTTGGTAATTTGTGTATTTCTACTAATATTCCATTTCACCTAATTGTCAAATGTATTGACAAAATGCCTTTTCTTTTTAATCTCTGCCACGTTTTATCCTTTTTCAAATCTATTATTATTTATTTGTGCTTCATCTCTCTTTTAATTTTTTTAAGATTTTATTTACTTATTTGACAGAGAGAGAGTGAGCACAAGCAGGGGGAGTGGCAGGCAGAGGGAGAGGGAGAGGGAGAAGCAGGCTCCCCGCCGAGCAGGAAGCCCAACACAGGGCTCAATCCCAGGACCCTGAGATCATGACCTGAGCTAAAGGCAGACACTTAACCAACTGCGCCAGCCAGGTGCCCCATCTCTTCCTTCTTTTAAATTTGTTTTTGACCACTCTTTACCAGAATTTTGTCAATTTTATTAATTTTTCAAAGAACAAGCCATATCTTTTTTTTCCTGTTTCATTAACTGCTCTTCAAATTTTTATTACTTATTTTTTCTATTTTCTTTGGATTTATCCAGCTGTGCTTTTAAGTTTTTAAGTTGGATTTTAGTTAATTAACATTAGACCTCTTTTAAATTATAACGTAAGCATTTCAAGCTAAAAAGTCAAATGAAAAGCTTTAGTTATATCCATAAGTTTTGTTATATGTAGTAGTACTTTTATCATTTCAAATCAGTTTAAAATATTTTACAATTTCCCTTACAATTTCTTCCCCAACTGGAGAATGATTTAGAAATATTTTTAAGTGTCTAAATATTGTAGGGGTTATTTTATCTTTAGATTTTTTGTTGATTTCTAACCAGTTGTTTTGGCATAACAGCATATGGTACTTGTGATGTTGTTTCTTTTCAATTTGGTGAAGGCTGATTCATGATTTAGTTTTAAAAATTGTTCCTATGTATGCTTGAAAAAAATGTTTATTTTGCAGTTGCTAGTAAGTCCAGTTTGTTAACTGTCTTTTTAAACTCTTCTATATACTTACAGAATTTTTTTGTCTGTTCTATCACTGCCTGATAGGAATATGTTAAAATCTCCCACATCGACTGTGAATTCATTTTCAAATTGCCTTATATTTTTGAAGCTATGTTATTAGGTGTATATGATTTTAGGCTTGTTACAATTTTCCTGGCAAAGTAAACCATTTATCAATATATAGTGACCCTCTTTAGAAATACATTTTCCCTTCGACCTTCAAGTTTATCTGTTATCATATAGCTATTCTAGCTTTCCTTCTGTTTAGACTAAGTTGCTTGGTACATCTTTTTCCATCCTGTGTCCTTTTATATTAGGTAGGTCTCAAAAATAAATAAGCTGTCAAGCTTTTTTGATTGTTTATATATTTGTTTGATACCTGTTTAGTACTCTCAGATAATCTTTAATCTTTTTTTCTTTATTATTTTAATCTTTTAATCTTCAACCTTTTCAAGTCCTTTTATAAGGTATATTTGGAATTATGTCTCCCAACTCATTTTATGACTTCTATTTTTCTTACTTCTGTTTCTTTTATATTTTTCCTTTCCTGCCTTCTTTTAGGCTGAATGAATTGTACTTTTTTTCCTGCCCCTTTCATTTCATTTTTCTTCTTCTACTGGCCTGGAAGCTATACCATCTACTTCAATTTTTTTAATGATTACCCTATAAAGTCAACTACTATCAACATTTTACAAGTATTCTTTAAAATTTTAAGGCATATACACAGAAACATGCATTTTACATACCAGATATGTATATACAGACACACAGGTAAATGAATAATTATATAGCAATATCCATGCAACCATCACCTAAGAAACATAACTTTGCCATCTTCCCAGAAGCAACCCTTGGTCCTGCATTAATCTCAACTCTGTCCTCAGCCTCTAGAGCAGCTCTGTCCAACTGGAATGTAAAGACAGCCACATATAATTTAAAATTTTCTAATAGCCACATTTTTAAAAAGTAAAAGCAAAAAAACAGGTGAAATAATTTTAATATATTTCATTTAACTCAATATATGTAAAATATTATCATTACAATATGTAAACAATATAAAATTCTATTATTGAGATAGTATATATTCTTTTTATAGTTAAAGCCTTTGAAATGTATTTTACACTTCTAGCACATCTCAATTCAGAGCAGTCACATTTCAAGTACTCTGTAGATACATGTGGCCAGAGGCTGCCTTCCTGAAGATCTGTTTTAGAGGTGATCACTATCCTGACTTTTGTGATAAGCTGTTCTGTGTTTTATTTAGTATTTTTAATATTTTAAAAAATATTATCACCTCCATGTAGCCCTAACAATATAGCTCCATTTTTTTCTGTTTTTGAATTTCTTTTTTTAATATAGATTTTATTTATTTATTTATTTGAGTGAGTGAGAGAGAACAGGAGCAAGGGGAGGGGTAGAGGAAGAGGGAGAAGCAGACTCCCCGCTGAGCAGGGAGCCCCATGTGGGGCTCGATCCCGGGACTCCAGGATCATGACCTGAGCCAAAGGCAGACACTTAACCCACTGAGCTACCCAGGCACCCCTCTGTTTTTGAATTTCTATATAAATGGTATTACACTGTATGTTTTCTTTCATGTCTTGCTTCTTTTATTCAACATTATGTGTGTGATATCCATCTATGTTCTTGAATGTAGGCATAGTTCACTCATATTCATTGTTGTTTGGTATTTCATCATCAGCATAAACCCCAGTTTATATATCTGTTTTACTACTGATCAACATTTGAGTTGTTTCAGTTTTTATCTATTGTTTACAATAATGCTCTAAACAATCTTGTAAAGGTCTCTGGTATACCTGTGAGTTTTCAAGACTTTATACCTAGAAGTGAAATTGCTGGGTTCTAAGGTATGTATATATGTATGTATATATGTCTTTAATTTTACCAAGCAATGACAAATACTTTCTAAGCTGATTATGCCAATTTACATACTCACCGGTGAATAAAACTTCCTGTTCATACACATCTTCACCAAACTTGATTTTGCAAGACTTTATTTTTTACCAATCTGGGGGTTGTGTAAACAATATCTCACTGTGGTTTTAATTGGTATTTCTTTACTAATCAAAATCTTTACCCTTGTTCAGACAATAAAGGAATCTTACAATGCCTTAACTCTGATCATAAATTCTCAATTTACATCCAGTTTAAGCTATCTTAATTTTTTAATACCCACAAATTAAGTATTACTATTTTATATAGTCAATATTTACTATAATTACCCATAAATTTTCTACTTTCCTTTCTCACAACTCTTGCTTCTCAGACATTCATTCTGGGGATTTTTTTCTTCTTTCTCTGAAAATAGATCCTTTAGAAATCCCTTTGGTAGAACTCTATTGGTAGTGAACATTTTCAATTTTATGTCTGAAAACACCTTTATTTTGCCCATGTTCCAGATATTTTCAGTGAGTAGACAATTCTAGGTTGACAATTCTAGTTATTTGTTCTCAGCACTTTGAAGTTATTTCATTGCCTTCTGGCTTGAATTGGTCCTGTTGAAAAGTTAGCTGTATTTATTCATTGTTCCTTTTTTCTCTAGCTGATTTCAAAAAATTTTTTTGATCTTCGGGGTTCTGCAGTTTTATTTTGGCATATGTCAGTGAGGCTATCTTTCCATTTACCCCACTTAGAATTCACTGGGCTACCTGAATCTGAATGTTCTTTTTTAATTAATTCTGACACATTATTAGTTAAATATCTTTTGAATTTTGCTTCTCCAATCTTTCTATTCTTTACTTCTGAAACTATGAATTGAATGTTCATTGGGCTTTCTTACTTCATCCTCTTAATGCTTTTTTTTTTCATATTTTCTATCCCTTCTCTGTGCTACATTCTTGGTAATTTCATAATATCTATCTTCTATTTCACTAGTTCTCTCCTTAAGCCATGTCTATTCTAAGAATTGTCTTTGTTTTCCACACCTGTCTTGTTCATTTTAATGGTGTCTTGTTTTCTTTTAATTTCTGTAAGTCTTTAAACATAGTTATTTTATTTGCTATATGTGATCATATTAATAGCTTCAGTCTTTGTGAACCTAATTCTGCAGCATCATACATCTGCTAACTCATAATCATTTTGGCTTTTTTACTCAGGTATATATATTTTTTTCTTTTTTAATTGTGAGCCCATGCCCCTCAAAAACTCATCTGAGTAAAGTCTGTGACATCTATGTGTAAACGCTTTCTTTCAGTAAAGACTTTATAAATGCCTGGGAGCACTAATAACTCATTTCAAACTAAATTTTCAGCTTGGAATTTTTTGAGACAGGCCGGCAATGTGAATTCCATTCTCAAATCAACAGAATGTAGGCTATGGCTAGGAGTTCTCAGGCCCCTCCTATCTAGGGCCAAGAGCAAGTTCACCCTCAGAATACTCACCTTTTCAGAGTTCTGGCTTTATGTGAGATATCAGATTTTGTCTCTTAAGCTGCATATGGCCCTTGAAAACCTACATTCCAGGTCACCAAGACTAGCAGACACTCCCCCACCCTCCAACCCTCTCTACTCCTACCAGAACAAATGCCAACTCTTGTATCTGTGGGGGACGCCTGGGTGGCTCAGTCGTTAAGCGTCTGCCTTCGGTTCAGGTCATGATCCCAGGGTCCTGGGATCGAGTCCTACATCAGGCTCCTTGCTCAGTGAGGAGCCTGCTTCTCCCCCTCCCTCTGCTGCTCCCCCTGCTTGTGCTGTCTCTCTCTCTGACAAATAAATAAAAATCTTTAAAAACAAAAAACTCTTGTATCTGTGGGATCATTCTCTGTCCTTTCTAGCCACTGTTTCCTTACTTCAGCTCACAATAAGCTCACAACCATGCTTTGGAAATAAAGTTATTTCAAGCCAGCATTTTAAGTGTTCACTACCAGATGAAGTTTTTCCTTATCTACTGCATGGTCAGAAAATGAACACAATCTATTTTTTTTAATGTAAATGTATGGCCTTAGATTTGAAATTTAATAAAATCAATGTAACATCTCTAGTTTTGGTTGTCTTTGTAAAATGGGTATAATAACAATACCTATCTCATTGTGTTCTTATGCAAATTAAATAAGAAAATTCATACAAAGTGCCTGGCACAGTGCCTGGGACACAGGAAGCATGTAAAAATATTGGCAATCATTATCATTATTATAGTTGATTTGGGCCCAATATTATAACCTATTAAATTTTGTTTTGTTTCTAGAGTCTTAGTTTTACTATTGAACAGCTATTTCCTCTAGCAACATATACCCTGAAAATATATTACCCATGTCTTCTCATTTTCTAACCAAATAATTGATTAAAAAAAACAAAAACAAAAAAACAAAAAAAACAAACAAACAACTACCTTAGGTAGGACCAAGGACACACACATCTCAGGTGAAAGGTCCTACAGACAGCAACTTAGGATGATAATTCATCACTTTTATGACTGTTAAACTATATTTCTTGAGCTTGCTTTCAAATTCTTTCATGGTGATATTTTTTAAAATGATCATTGAGGAAAATTATGAGATCTCTATAATGGATGTCACAAGATCTTAGATTTGCCACTATAAATGCTTTGTAATTACATGTAGGTGGTATACCTTGTGTTTACTTAATGTAATCATAAAAATCAATTCACTTCTTTATGGATAAATTATTATGAGGAAAAATCAAGTAAGACAAAAGATTCAGTAGTCTAATCATAAAAGTCAGCAAATTAAGTACTGAGGTATCATACAGAAATCACCAAAGTATACTATCAAGCAAGAATACAAATATTTTCAAGAGAAGTAACTGTTGAAATTTCTGAAATTTTAAAAATTCTTTAAAATAGTAGAAATATCATATTGCATTACAGCAAAGTTACAAACAACATGGGCCTTTTTAGAACAAAGCATGACCCTAAGATATAAAAGCTGCAAACAATACATCTTAAACCTTCTTGGACACATGCAGAGACCTCACTAATAAAATAGCCGATTGCTTCTTTGGTCTCCTCTCGTAATCTAGGCAGAGATGTCTTTTTTTTTTTTTTTTAAGATTTTATTTATTTATTTGACAGAGATACAGCTAGAGAGGGATCACAAGCAGGAGGAGCGGGAGAGGGAGAGGGAGAAGCAGGCTTCCCATGGAGCAGGGAGCCCGATGCGGGGCTCGATCCCAGGACTCTGGGATCACGACCTGAGCGGAAGGCAGACGCTCAACGAATGAGCCACCCAGGCGCCCCTAGGCAGAGATGTCTTTGTTCACCTATTTTAACCTGTCCTATAATGTTTCTTGTTTTTCCACTAGAATATAAACTCCACAAGGGCAGCAGATATATTCTAAGTCCCTCAAACAGTGATTAAGATATTGTAAGGACTCAATAAATAATTATTGGATGAATGAATTTAACTGTCAATTGAGGATAACGCCGTGTTTTAAACTAAGCCCTCTAAAAATGTATAAAATAATTAAACAGATATTTGTGATTCGAGTAAATGTAGAATACCTGATAAAACTGGTAGAAAAGGCAACATGGAATAGCATGTAGCCAAATAAATATGATGATGTAGAGCTACACTTGCTAAACATGAAAAGATGCCCACAATATATTATTCAGTAAAAGATGCCAACTATACACAATATATTTAACTCATTTTTGAAAAACACATATACGTAAGCATTTAGCAATACATGGAAGAGTGATTATCTCCGAGTAGTGGGAATTTAAGTACCTGCTACTTCTTTTCTTTGTGCTTTTTAGTGTTGTTTAAATATTTTCACAATAAGCAAAGACTATTTCATGATCAGAAAAAGTAAAGCTTTTTTATTTTTCCCCCAGAAGACAAGAAACAAAAAACAGGACAAGCAGGCAAGCAAGTGGACAGGTAAGCAACACACACAACATACTTTTTCCTGACACATTCCCTAAGCCTAATTTAACTATATGATTCACAGGGGTCTTCTCACATCAACCACTTATGGAAATAGACTATCAGCTAATGACAATTTCACACATTCTTCTATAGGTAAAACTAGGTAATCTTTATCTCTTCCAATCCTTAGCTATTTTACAGTACATGTGACATATGCATTTAGTGCTCCAGACAGGTGACACCATCCTCCCATTTATAAGGTGCTTTGGGATCTTTTGAAAAGAGAAATATTATGAGAGAAAAAAAATCAGATCAGTTCTTCCTTATTACTAAAGTCCCTTAAGGGCTATAGGAATGGAGCCCGTGCTCATTTAGAGAGGCCAGAAACATCCAGATTACCATTTAAACATAGTAATAATAATTTTATAAATCATACTAAACAGGAATTATTATGGAAGGAAGCTTATATTTTCATCTATCTAATGAAGTATTGCAGATAAGGCCACAATCTATAATTTAGAACAAATACAGTTACAAAGATACTGGAGAAATTTACTAAGAAACACAATTATTTTCTCTTGGATTATTGAATTTCTTTTCACAAAGATACATGGTTTAAGCCTAACGTAAGAGCATGTTCACATATCAGTAACTAGTACTGACTCACTTTCCAGGGAACAGGAAACATGACCTCTTCTTATCAAAGAGACTGAAGTTAGTAAGCTTCCTTGAGTCATCTGGCCTTATGGAAAATCACTTTTACTCACAATGATGAAATCAACCAATTCTAAGGATTTTTCTACCATGAAGAGGCTCCAGAGCCAGAAGGTCTGGATTCAAATACTGGTGTGGTCACAAGGTAGCCGACTTAAATGGATGAATACATAGTAAGTACTCAGAACAGTGCCAGTACAATGAATGTTACTAGTATCGTCATGCATGTACAACTAGCAAAAATGAAAGACAAAACTAGCTATGTGAGCACAGACGAGTCATTTAATGTCTTTGAGACTCAATCTGCCCATTTCTAAACAAGAAGTTTATACCAAATGATGCCTCCTGTCTCCCCTAGCTGTGTCCTGTATAATCTAAGAGATGTCAGACAACCAGACAGTATGTGCTGATAAATGACTACCAAAATACTTCCCACATCATCTTTCAGAACATTTGTTCCATACAATACACTTTTTGGAAAACTCACTACTGGTTTATAAGCCATGCTCGCCACTGTTACCTGCTTCTTTAAGGAGACAGGGACTTCTCAAGTTCAAATGATAATACCTACTTTGGAACTAAAAAGTTCTTACTGGGGCATTTATATGATTAGAAAAAAAATATTTTCCTTAATAGTGTGATTAGTAGAAAGGGAAAAGAAAATAAACACCTGGGCAAAGTTCATGATTAAGAGAACAGAGGAAATTGTATGGGAGAGCCATTGTGATGGCCAATGATGTTCAGCATCTTTAAATGTACTCCCCAGGGGCGCCTGGGTGGCTTAGTTGTTAAAGCATCTGCCTTCAGCTCAGGTCATGGTCCCAGGGTCCTGGGATTGAGCCCTGCATCAGGTTCCCCGCTCCGCGGGAAGTCTGCTTCTCCCTCTCCCACTCTCCCTGCTTGTGTTCCCTCTCTTGCTGTGTCTCTCGCTGTCAAATAAATAAAATCTTAAAAAAATAAAAATAAAATAAATAAATGTACTCCCCAGACCATTTTAATAGTCATTTTTCTTTACTGAAACCTTTCTTCCTAATTTTCCCACTGCACAAACATACTTGATTAGCCACCAGACTTTCAAACTATCCAATTTAATCACAGTAGCAGTACTCTCACTGGCTACCTAGAATTCTTTAGTTCCTACTGTGCTAATTGTGAATGTCATTAGTAGTATTCACTGATATCCAGCTCTCCTCTCCCTCCAGGCACATGCTAAGATTACACTCCCTGGCCCCTTGTGGTCAGCTATGTGACCATGGCAAAAAATTTGTGAGCAGAAGTTATGAACAACTGTTACTTCTGAGCTACCTTTAATTGCTGGTAGGACAAAAATCCCAAGGTTGTTTTACTTCTGGGAAGACAACTGGCAATGTTTGAGAGATGGTGACTCCACTGTTAGCCTAGGTTCCTATGTGACTACATTAGAGCCACTGTCAAATAATTAGAAATGTATGTATTGGTATCTGCCCCCAGTTCCTGGCACAGAGCTCCTAAAACCTTTGTAAATTTCCTAAGTGACAAGAGCACTAGGAGCATCTATCACTCTAATATTTGGCTTTTGATCCTAGTCCCTAACACAGGACTTCTGAAACCCTTATAAATTCCTAAGTGATAGAAGCTTCTTTTGTTCTAATGAGGTGACTCTAGATAGGCTCTTGGAAGGGTGCTAGTCACAAGAAAGATCAAGCCATAATTATTAGAAGCTTGGAATTTTCTGGGACACCTGTGTGGCTGAGTCCATAAAGTGACTGTCTTCACCTCGGGTCATGATCCCAGGATCCTGGGATCGAGTCCCACATTGGGCTCTCTGCTCAGTAGGGAGCCTGCTTCTCTCCCTCTGCCTGCCGCTCCCCCTGCTTGTGCTCTCACTCTCTCTGACAAATAAATAAATAAATAATCTTAAAAATATGTATTAAATTAAAAAAAAAAGCAGCAGCAGCTTGGAATTTTCGGCTTTGCCCCCACCCCTCTTCCCCAGAAAGAAGAGAGGGAATGGAAATGGAGTTAATGATTTATCCTATGTGATAAAGACTCCATAAAAATCCCCCAAATCTGGGGTTCAGAGAGCTTCCTGATTGGTGAACATATCCATATACCAGGAGGATGATATACCCCAATTCCACAAGGACAGAAGCTCCTGCACTCAGGAACCTCCCAGACCTCACCCCATGTATCTTAATCTGACTGTTCATCTGTATCCTTTATCATATCCTTTAATAAACTGGTAAACATTGAAAACTGTTTTCCTGAGTTCTGTGAGTGGCTCTAGCAGATTAACTAAACCCAAGGAGACTGTCATGGGAACCTCTGATTTATAGTTGATTGGTCTAGAAGCACAGGAGACAACCTGTACTTGCAATTGGCATCTGAAATGGGGTGGGAGCAGTCTTGTGGGACTTAATCTGTGGGATCTCTAGGTGGATATTGTCAGAATTAAGTTAAATTGTAGGACACCCTACTGGTGTTTGCAGAGAATTGCTTGGGGGGAGAGGAGAAACCCACACATTTGATGATCACAAGTCAGAAGTGAAGTGTTCCACGTGAGTAGTAAAAAAGACACAGTGGGGAAGACTGAGTGGTTCTGCCTAACTAAGCCACCCACAGACACACAATGGATATGGTTTGTTGCCTTAAAGCTATAAAGATTTGGAGGCTGTTTGTTACAGCATTATAACCTAACAGCCTTTCTCAGCTGGGGTTCCACAGGAGAATTAAGCCTCACAGAAAATTAGTTGAGTGACTATCTTTACAATTCCCCCAAGGATCGTACATAGTTAGTACCATTTTAGCACAGGAGTGACAATAGGCCAACCCTAAGAAGGGCTCACCAAGCTTATCTTCGCTGATAAAACACACGTTTTCATTGTCCCTATGCTTATATAAGGGAACACAGCTAGAGACAATAGAGGAACTCTGAAGTCAGGGCCTGCTACAAATGTGTGCCATGTACTCATAATTGAGTACTCAATCCTGCTTGGAAATTCTGTTACAAATCTGTTGATTGCCTTTTACACTGACCACAACAACACATTCCACAGAGGCTGGGTAATGTGGTATCCTGTGGCTTTTGAAATTACAAAAATATGATTCAAATCTCCGTTCAGCCACTTACTAGCTGTGTGATCTCTGGTAGGTCACTTCACTTTTCTGAGCTTCCATTTACTCATCTATAAAATGGAAATATTAAAAAATAATAATAATAAAAAATAAAATGGAAATATTAACTATCTGAAAAGATTACTCTAAGGAGATAACCAATATGTACAGCACCAAACAAAAGCACAAAGCTCATGTTAAAGAAATATTAAGTCCCTTCCTTGGGGCTACTGGGCAGCTTGATCAGTTAAGCATCTGTCTCTTGATTTTGGCTCAGGTCGCGATCTCAGGGTCGTGGAATCGAGGCCTGCATCAGGCTCCACCCACTGGGTGTGGAGCCTGCTTGAGATTCTCTCCTCCCCACTCCCAACTTGCACATGCTCTCTCTTAAAAAAAAAAAAAAAATTAAGTCCCTTCCTTAAATTCCTTATCTTAGCCTTCTGAGGTCTTGCAATAGACATGTACTTCATTACCTTCCTTCTGAAAAATATAATGGGAAAGCAGATATGGTCCCCACCTTCAGGGGCCACGGGATTAAAAAAAAAAAATATTTCAAACTGTGATATTCCTTCTATGAAGGAAGGAGTCCCAGCACAACAGGGAAGATCTATTTTAGCAAGACTGGTTAAGAAAGTCTTTCCAAAGAGGCGACATTTAAGCTGAGACCTGAAAGATGAAAAAACATCCAATCATTCTGTCTTATCTTACCACCTCTGTAAGCTTGGCCTATCCCCCCAACTATCATTTCTCTCTCTCTCTCTCTACTCCTCCCATCACCTTCCATGGGCCACCTGAACTCTGAGTGTAAACATGCAAAGCCTAAGACTTCTTGAAAGGCAGAAGGGGTAGTCACACAACCTCATTTGATGTACAGTCATCTCTAGCTATTCAATTTTTATTTGCCACCATTACTGATATTTAGAATGGCCAAAGTCTTTCAAAAGTAGGACAATCCAAAGTAGAATATGTATTTACTTTTTAGAAATAATAGTTTGACTGCAACTCCATTCATCCAAGTGTACTGATTTTAAAGAAACATATTACTTTCATATCCTGAAAACCCCTTGTTATTGTTCACATGTAGTTTCCTTGTAGCATTATGCTAACATAGATAAAATATGCACATGCATAGGCATACATGGGCAGTAAGCTTTGAAATTGTAGCTTAAATGATGCCATGGATAAATGAGAGGTACAATGGATAACCATGCTTTTTACCAAATGCTTACTAAATGCTCTTATAATGCCCATAACCTAATATTAATTTGCCAATGGACTAAAAATATCCTCAAGTAATTTATGCATGCCCCCTTTTAAGTGGACTATTTCTACAGCAAACTAAGGTCAGCCCCAATCCAAATACTCCACCTTTTTTGAGCTAATATACCTCTTATGCTCATAATTAAAAAGTGCCTATTAGCTTGCCAAAGAAAAAGATTTTGGCCAGTCATAAAATCCCTTAATTTGCTCATAATGTATTTACATACATTTTTTAGTTGAAATATCAAAATGCTATGCAGAGAGATACAGTAACTTATTCTGAGTCACTAGAAATAGCCTTTATTTTTTTTGCTATAATTTATCATAAACATGTTACAGCTACATAATAAACGTGTTTACATATGGCTGGTAGCTTCACATAGAAAATTCAAGTCCACCAAGAGTACTATAAATAGGACTGTTTTTAATGAAATGACAATAAAGATAATATCACATGTTCAGGTTATTTTTAAAGAAACATTTTTGAAATCTGAATGAAGAAAACAATCTTATAATATTTGATAACTGGGATCATGTGTCAGAATGTGTAACATAAATGTTCAAACTTTTGGAGAAATGATTAGAAGGGAAGGGTGGAGAGGGAAGGAATTTTACCTGTACTGCTGAAGAACTTACTCTCTTTATAAACGCTAACTGCCTGCGATATTTCCTTTCTACGTATATCTAAAATCCTCTGAAATTAAAATCCTACACTGAGAAATCTCAGTGCCCTTGCACTCTGTCGCACATGCTTAATATCGTCAAGTTTTGGATGAAGGGGAAACTGAGGAAGCTAGGTATAGCCTCCTAACTCAAAACTATAATCAACTTTCAAGAAATGAAATTGTATAGTCTTTTTAAAATCATGGAACATACTGCATGAAGGAATGAATATCACACTGAAATTGGGCAGGCATTTCCGAAAGCATTTCCAGAAGGCAAAGAATTCACTGAAACAAGAATTACAGAAGTATATTCAAAGCAATATTCTGTCTTTGATAATTTAGAGGCAGCCATGATAACCACTATTTGTACATGACAGTCATATGAAATAATAAACCTTGCTAGCTATAAACATTACCAAATTCTGACACTATTGATTTATTATGTCTAACAGTGACATCAAACCAAACAACTGACAGAAACAATGTTACAGCTTTAAGAGCAGTTTGTCAACGATTAATACTGCCAAACGGGGTTTAGCTTTATGCTGGGACCGCTTGTCTAGCAGTTGTCAATCCAAGCAAAAATTACTACTGCCACACGTCTGCTAACACAGGCCCGAGGCGCCGCTCCGTTAGCCCTCATTACCCCGATCACTGCAAATACAGATGCAAGGCCAGTCCCTATTTAATATGCGTGTTAATTATGCAAATTATTAATTGGACTGGTGCTTGAGGACTTGTGTTTATGCCCAGATTAGAGTCAATAACTATATCACACAGCATTCTAAACCTGACCTGTGACAGAAATAAAGCTGTGCAGAAAGCAACATTTTTCTCATCCTCTTCTAGTTCAGCACACTAGCTCTATATAGAGTATTTCACATTGATTCAGAAAGAGGCCTCACATGGGAGAGAAACCACAAAATATATCTTTTATTAATATATTTATTTGTTAATATTCCTTGCCTGATATTGTTCATAATTATTTACAACACTCATTAAATTACTTTACCAAATCCATTGTTTCTATAGCAAAAATGTTGAATGCACTAAGCGTTAAAATATATTTTTATAGTTATTTTTTTCCAATAAGGCTAGGGTTTTGGTCCTATTTATATTACATGTCCATAAAAATTGTATGACATGATATTATGTTGTAAATTTTTTTTAGTTAAAAAAAAATCATATAGATTTAAACCTCCAAAGATGGAGAGCAAAGCTATAAGGTTTTTCCAATTAAAATTTACAGCAGACAATGTTGTAAATTTTATACAGTTGTAATGCTTGCTGCAGTTGTACTGAAATGGGAACTATTGATCAGTATGATTTCCCAAGATACATGAAGGGGGAACAAGGTATTGCACAAACAGAAACAAAACTTTCATTTGTAAAGCTTTCTATTAGACTTTACTGCCCTCATTTGGTTCTAGATGCATCTATCTAAACAGGAAAAAAGTCACATTCTCCCCACAGAATTACAATAAAAGCAAAAACAAAAAACAGACAACAAAAAACACACACACAGTTAATCAAAAGTAACACTGTGTCCTAGTAAAAGCAGTTTTGATATACTATCAAGATGACTCCATAATTTGATGAAGGGATAATCAATGATAATTTGAAGGAATTTTTTAAAAAGGAAAAAAACCTTTAACTTGAAAATGAAAGTAAATCAAGATCAATTAGAATAACACTAGTAAAGCATATACTAACAGGAAGCATTAATAATACATTTACAATATTAGAAGTAGTTTCTAGGAATATGTTGAAGTACTTTATAAATTTTGTAAATTTGTTATTAGATTTATAGAACTTAAATTATTGGCATAAAGAAACTGAAAAACTGGTCTGCAAAGATGTGCTAATGAAAATATCACCAGCTCAATGTGAAATCAGATATTTTAAAGTTGTGCTGATCTTACAAATAATATAGAATGGCTTTTTTTTTTTAAAGATTTTATTTATTTATTTGACAGAGAGAGACACAGCTAGAGAGGGAACACAGCGGGGGGAGTGGGAGAGGGAAAAGCAGGCCTCCCATGGAGCAGGGAGCCCAACGCGGGGCTCGATCCCAGGACCCTGGGATCACGACCTGAGCCGAAGGCAGACGCTCAATGACTGAGCCACCCAGGCGCCCCTAGAATGGCTTTAAGTTATCCAACCAATAAAAGACAGAATTCATGTCCAGAGAGCTTCATGAAGATATGTCACAAAGATAAAATTGAACTGTCTTAATTTAACTTGGTCACTCCATTTTTGATACAGTCTAGCTCACTGATAATAAAAATATCTACTATTTGCTGATTACCAACTTTTTCACCGGCTCTTTTCAAAACACCCTGACATACAGATTAGATATTTTTCATAATAAGAAAACCAACTCTCAAAAAAGTTCAGAAACTAGTCCAAAGTCATAAATGTAACAAATTGCAAAATTAGGAGTTTGTAACCCAAGGCAACATGACACCAAAACAAAATCTCTTTTCTTTAAACCCAGTCTACCTGTCAATTATCCCAAATGACAATGACACCAATGCTTAAGTACAAATGAACATGACTATGTAAATGGGAAAAGAAATAACATTTTAGTCTCTTTGAAAAACTGGAGACAACTGATTAAGTTAAAGCTATCTGAATAAGATGCAGCAAACACATTCGTTTACTGAAAATTATAAAGGTGTATTTAGATCACCAGGGATGGAGAAATGTTAATTTCTACAATTCATGGTGTTCTCAGTAACAATTTTGTAAATACAACTTCAAAGATAATTATTTAGGAAGCAGGGGGTATTGGAAATTTTTTAATATTAAAAATAAATCAATGATTCAAATGGTAGATCTATCTTGATACAAAGCTTGGTACTCTCCAAAGGTTCCTATCACAGTGTCATGTGCATGTGTCTATGTATATAGGAGCTAATTAATGTTCCTTGTTTAAATAAATACACAGTTTTTCATTTTAATGTTCACTTAATATTGGGCATTAAAGTATCTACTCTCTAAAATATGGTCTAAAAACTTTTTATTTGGGGTGCCTGGGTGGCTCAGTCGGTTAAGCGTCTGCCTTCAGCTCAGGTCATGATCCCAGGGTCCTGGGATCAAGCCTTTCATCGGGCCCCCTGCTCAGCACAGGAGGCTGCTTCTCCCTCCCCCTCTGACCTTGCTCATGAGTGCACGCGGCATGTTCTCTCTCTCTCTCTCTCAAATAAATAAAACCTTTTTTAAAAAATTAAAAATAAATAAAAACTTTTTATCCGGATATTACTTTAATACTTGTTTTTTATTTGTGATAATTTATACACAATTCAAGAAGTTGGTAAGTGATAAACATTCATTCACAACCATAAAAAAATTCTTAAAAAAAAAAGTACAGATAAATGCAATGATCTCAACTTTAAATGGGGATACTTAGCCCTTTTACCCAGGTGATAATAATTTTTCAACTTCGATTCGACAGTGAAATTTTGTATTACTGAACTTTGTACTTGGATAAATTTGAAGATGGCTTTTCCTTTCTTTTTCCACCTAAAGTCATCCAAAAGTTTGAAATATCAGGGGCCCTTTGTGGCATCCAGGGCTGGGTGTATTCAGTGTATCCTAAATAAGCACAGTTTTCTAGCAGATGGCTAACCTTGTTTTTGTAAAAATGACTGCACAAAAATGTAGTATTTATACTACTTTAGACCCATCCTCTTGTGACAGTCCCTATAAAAAGATAACATTAGTGTAAAAGTATACTTGGGGAAACCATGTTAAGAACTATGGGCTCTATTTCAAGATAAACCAGTAAGACCCTAATTTGTCAACATTATTTGTACCAGTTACTCTTTTCACTTAAAGAAATTCTAAATTCAAGTCAGGAGTGTAATAATTTAAATTCTGAGGTATGGAAAAAGATAGTGAAGCACAGTACAAACACAGCCAAGGTCAAGGATGTGACCTCTAGGTGGGCCAGTAAGTCACACACTACACACATCCTAACTCAACAGGACAGTACCGCAAATGGAAAAAAAAGAGAATTTATTTAGACACTGAAAGATAAGCATATCTTAATAAAAGCCTGACAAAAAAAAGAAAAAATCATTAAAAACAGAACAATCTCCTTGCCTTATACTAACCTAGAGTCCTAAGCATGTGACAAAGGTATTATATGCTAATTAACAAAAACAAAACAAAACACAGTTTGTTATTAACATTTACAAATTCCTGAGGCAGGTAATCTGATCACTCAGTTGCTAACAAATACAGTGTTCAGAAGCAGAGGAAGTTTCAGAAAAATAACTGGAAAGGGAATACTCTCATAAAAAGTTATAACAATTATGAATGTAACATTTCCTGGAAAAAATTCAAATTTTGTTTCATTTTATGTAACATGTTTCATAATAGCAGAAAAACAATGTGAGAAACTGACCTGAAACAACACCCACCTTCAGTGCTTCCAGATACTGCAAATCAGCCAATAGTTTATTCAAAGACTGAACCCACCTCTCCTTGATGTGCAATGGTACTAAAACAGTAACACATTCAGTGTTTAGAAACTGGAATCTCATTCACACTACAGCGCTTATTCCAAATCTAGTCCGTGATTCTGAAAGCCAAATTGCCCATCTTTAGTATCGATCAGTTGTAACATGGAGAATGTAATAATTTAGATAACCTCCCACATTAACAGCCTGAATTAAAACAGGTAGTAAGAGGCAACATTCTATGATAAAAGGGAAAAAAGAAATAGACAATGGATGGACCTAATAATGGGAAAAGATAACAAAGACCTAGGATTCTAGCATCTGGCACTAAATGAACTTTTTTGTAAACTGAATGGCGGTTTCCAAAACTGCTCCAAGCATCATTCCTTTGCCAAGGCAGTAAACAGCTTTTATCAGCAATAATGATGGCATAATCCCAGCTAAAAAGGAAAGTAACATATGGCAGCAGCCCTCCAAATACCATCCCGACAAAGTAGGGGGCATTTTTATTACAGCGTCCACTTGCAGAAAATCTGCCAGACATCTTTCCCTTTTTTTCTTCTCTTTTTATTTATTTGTTTTTAAACAGGTTATATCATCTTCTCTAAACTGAATATCACATTTGGGAATTTTAAACTAATGATTTCTTTTTCTTACACCCACTCATAGACTTACACAAAGAAACTGCCACATCTAATGATAGCTAATAAAATAAAATGGAGTTGCCTCTTAAAAAAATTAAAAAATTTTGGAAATCTCTAAACTTTATAAACAAATGCTTTTAATTAAGGGTATTAGTATCTAACATAATGACATATGCAGAGTGAGCACCTAAGAAATAATTAATTTCAGAGTATAATAAGAGTTCTCAAGAAATTCAGGTGAAAAAAATAATACAGACACAAAATATTACTTGGAATAAAGCTGATAAACAATGAACTTCAGGAAACTGCAAAGAAACATTTTAATCTTATTTGTTATGTGTTAAAATGTCAGGCTTCATAATATATAGCTCTGACCAAAACAATCACAGCAAAGTATTTTTTAGGCCAACATACTGTTTATCAATAAAAGTATAAAGGAGGATACTTCTATAAAATATCTTCTAATGGCCTGTGGGGTGGACTAATGAATCATAAATCCTACCTTGGTTTTCATTGACAGACTTTCTATTCTCATTGACAAGTCAATGGTTAGTTATCTCTTCTACCTAGGCTCTTGATCTTTCTTAATACCTTGGAAATATAATCTGAGAATGATGAAGATATAATTTTTATTCAGATTTTAAATGTTACAATGAATGGATTTGGAAAATTAGTTTACTAATTAACACAGCAATTGTGTCCTATACATTTATTATCTTATTGTACACTTAGCCAAATGCAAACCTTTGTTTACTTCAGGCAAATTTATTAGCTGATGGAGGAATCAATGAAAAAGTAAAAGAATGTTAATATTTTTGACATCTCTACCTATAAATATTTTTTTTCAGGCTGAAAAATGTATCTAATAGCACCACTCACTGATGTGCACTACAGTTTACCACAGTGTCTATATTTCTGTTGTCAGTTTTACAGTATCTCCCTTCATTAAACCTATCAAGTTTTCCTTTTGATCATGCAACCAAGGCCAGAAGACAGATATCTTCCTGGAACAGAGCAGTCTGCCAAGTCTTTCACAAGACCAGCTTAACCTCCCTATTGATTTTTTCAACACTGCAGCCATTCATTGTTTGTGACATTTGGCTGTCGGCTCTTTAACACCCTTCAACCAAATCAATTTCATATTTTTGTCAATGCTCTGCAAGAGGAAGAGTAAAACTAGGAACAGACTTAACATGATTTAAAATGTTGATTTTCTCAAACAGTTTTATCTTTAGTTTTTATAAGGCTTATAAACTTAATTCATGTGCTTACTTATACTTCTGCGAAAATCAAGAAGAGAAGCATTATAAATTATAATTTGGGGGGGAATCCTGGGGAAAAATTACAATTTTTCAGCACAGTACTGACCTTATTTTTATTGAATCTTTAGAAATCCCAAATTTTCATAATGCAAACAAATCCTTATATGATCACATACTACTTGACCTAAACGCTACATGAAAATAGTCATGTTTTCTATGGTTTGAATATTTTTAAAATATGTAATAGATACTATAAAAGAGACAAATACACAACATCATCATTACACTATTTTCAAAAGGCAAACCATATCAAAAAAGCACAGTTCAGCATTTTGTTCAACGTTAAGTCTGAACTCCCAGTGTATCTAGATATTGAATGTTAAATGCCATGGACTACCTTCAGGCTGCCAGTGCAAACACTCCTTTTGACATCACTTAGAACAACATGTGGAAATCAAAGACACATATGTTCAAAATTGTGCCAAATCTCCCATCATTCAGAAAATTCAGCAGGCTCTCATGGACATAGATAGAGTAAGAAACAATACTCAAAGTTCTAGGCATTTTCACTTTGTTTTTGTTAGTAAAATTTTAAGTTACAATTTTGTATTAATTACTACTAAGTTGCCGGCTTTTGGTGTTAATTATAAAAAAAAAAATAGAGACCAAAATCTTGAAATCACAGTAATTCATCTAAATATATATTTAAGGACTAAAAAAACTGAGTTAATAACTTGAAAAGCCTGATGCTTCCTTTGGAACCATTATATACTATTTACATATAATATGTATTTCTTCAAAATATACTATAACCTAATAATATCTATAGTTTGTTGGCATATTAATAGATGTTCTAAAAACATCCAAACATAGCTATACTTAAGAGTAAGTAAAAATTAAAAAGTTGCAAAGCAATTTTAAGTGCAAGCATTTATCTAACACATTTAAACCATTAAAAACACAAATTAAGGATCTGACAATTCAAATAGGGTTGATGCAGTCTTTTGCAAAATACAATGCATATATCTACTTAGGGTGTTGCCAAAATATAAATAATTACATTTCATCAAATCTAAGGCACCGTCATTTGTAAGACTCACCATGAATTTATGTCCTATTGCATGTAAACAAAAAAATTTTTGCCAATTACTGCATGATATGACATCGATTGTTAGAGGCATCCTAATTTCAAAAACATTAAAATGGGAGGAGGAAATGAACACCTTAGAACCACTGAAACATGGTAATGCAGAACTGGAATAACACCTACTATTGGTTCTTTATGTGTGCCATTTTAAAATGTACACGTTAAATACTGTGACACAGCACCTCAAGTCACTTTGAAACATTAGCATGATGACCTTTTTGCCTAACAAACTGATTCCCACATTGTCCTCTGACTCCTTATAGATATGCTGCTATATAAAGTACAGCATAATGAATAAAGCACACATGAGGAAACCGTATCATATCTGCCATATTTGCAAATACATCATTCTGAAAAATTCAACTAAACAACTAAGAATCTAGGGTATTTTCTCCACAGCGATGCTTATGGAAGAATCACTTAGTTGTTTCAACTAAACAACTAAGAATCACTTTGGAATAAGAACTTATGTTTGAATAAGGTTTGCCACTCCTTAGTGATATGATCCTGGGCAAGCTCCTTAACATCTCAGAGACTCTTTTTTCATTGATGAAAATAGAAATAATATCTGCCTCTCAGACCTATTGTGAGAGTTAAATGAGATAAGGTATACTGAAATTCTTAATAGAATATCTGGTACACTGTAAATGTTCAATAAATGTTCCTTTCCTTTCTTCGCACTATCAAGATTTTGCAAAACCTGCATTAAAACATACAAAAGTTAATGAATAGTTTACTCCAGATCAACCTCATATACATTTAAAAAAAAATTTTTTTTTAAAGCAAGCTCTATGCCAAATGTGGGGCTTGAACTTACCACCCTGAGAACAAGAATTGCATGCTCTACAAAGTCAGCCAGGCACTCCTCTGGTAAACATTTCTGGCTCCTCAGAAATCACTGTACGTTATCATAGAAGCATATGGCAGCCAGCTGTGTATGAGTGGATCCCCAAGAATGTAAAGTTCCATAAGGACAGGAATTTGTTTTGTTCACTGTTAACAGATCTAGCAACTACAACAATGCCTAGCACATATTAGGCACTCCATAATGATTCTGTAATGAATTAGGGTTTCAAAGAATTTCTAATTTCCAATCCCACACTAAATTTTAACTTAGCAGCAACTTATTGAAGACAATGCAGTAAAAGACTATTTTCTTCTACCTCTTCCATCCTAAAAATTATTGACCCTAACAATGTTAATCTTTTCAGCAATAATTCAACAGCAACATTCTACCTAATTCAACAAATATTTATTGAGCGTCTATCATCAGAATAGCACAGTGCTGAGTACTGAAGAAAAAAATCCCAAGTACCATAAGACACAACTGTTGTCTTCTCAGAAAGACAAAACAATAACATGCATGAAAACAGATATGATTATGTTTCAAAATGAACCATACAGACAATAATTTTTCTCCTGAAAACTAAAAATTAAAATAATTTAGGGGCAAAAATAAATAAATAAATAATTTAGGGGCGCCTGGGTGGCTCAGTCGTTAAGCGTCTGCTTTCAGCTCAGGTCATGATCCCAGGGTGCTGGGATCGAGCCCCACATCGGGCTCCTTGCTTGGCAGGAAGCCTGCTTCTCCCTCTCCCGCTCTCCCTGCTTGTGTTCCTTCTCTCACTGTGTCTCTCTCTGTCAAATAAATAAAATCTTTAAAAATAAATAAATAAATTAAATTAAATTAAAATTAAAATAATTTAGAACAAGATAAAAAAACAAAATGTGGAAGACTGAAGAGACCACTTAAAGAGGTGATTTTTAGGTCAATGACATGCTAATTCAAAGGGACTGATCACTGTTGAAGAGACAACATGGGATATTTGAAATACTCTACCCCAAGTCCACAGATTCCAAACCACTGATTATTAGCCCTTGAAAGCAGAGGTAGAAATATTTTACTCAAGGTAACTTACACAGGGTAAAAGAGCATCAACGAACTAGATGTTAACAATCAACATGTTAGGTCTAGCAATGACTCTAGGGTCAGCTTATCCTACCTCCTGTTCAATTGAACATATTTACTGATGCTACTCTGTGCCAGGCCCTGTGCAAAGCATCTGGGTGTACAAAGATAATAGGAAACCCATCTATCACAAAAAACTTTTAGAGGAGATACCACTTAATTTAGATCACTGTGATTTATTTGTAACTCTGCAATGACAACCCTTCCACAGGTTAATTCATGGACTGAAAGATGGGATGAGTTAGTCTACTGGAGAAGATCTAGTCCCTAGTTCATGTTTTGCTCATTTGAACAAGTGGAGAAAAAAAGTTAGTGGAAAACGAGTAAATGATTTTTGTAGCAAAGTTGAAAAATACAGAAAAGTAGGGGCGCCTGGGTGGCTCAGTCATTAAGCATCTGCCTTCGGCTCAGGTCATGATCCCAGGGTCCTGGGATCGAGCCCCGCATCTGGCTCCCTGCTAGCAGGGAGCCTGCTTCTCCCTCTCCCACTCCCCCTGCTTGTGTTCCCTCTCTCACAGTCTCTCTCTCTGTCAAATAAATAAATGAAATCTTAAAAAAAAAATACAGAAAAGTATAATAAAGAAAATGTAAATCCTACTTCTACTATTGAGAGGTAACTATTATTTAATTTAAATATTTGGTGTTTTTTTTTTTAGTATTTTTTCTCCCTATATGAACTTGGAAAAAATCCAAGAACACATTATACTACTATTTTATAAACTGCTTTATAAATTTAATATATCAAACTTTCTCATATTATTAGGTATTCTTCTAAAACATGATGTAAAATAATTATTAGAATTTGATCACATAATTTAACCATATCACTGTTGGGATATTTCAGTTGTTCACAATTTTGTCTTATTAGGAATAATGCTGCAAATAAGACCACTGAGTAATTAAATAGTAGATACAGGAAAGTTTCTCCTCATGGATGATTCTAACTAACAAATGAAAAAGGAATAACAGAATTAAAATACCTCTATTTTACAATCCCAAATAAACTAATAGATGTAGGCATTGAGCATCAATAACTAAAAAATCACAAAAAAAAGAAAGAAAAGCAGGCATTATGTGCCACCTGATATAAGAACATAACACAATCTGTAAAGCAATCCTGTAGGGAAAAAAAGAAAAATTAATCCAGGATCTGATTAAGCCTACAGATCCAACTGTCAGCTTGCATGAAATACAAAGAACAGAGGAACATGTTAAACTATACCATGGAGATGCAATCAGCAAAATACAGACTGGGAAATTATAGGACTAACAATCCTGTTTTTTCAGGAGGAAAAATGAACAGGAAAGGAAAAACTGGGGGAGGGGCGCAAAAAGGAAATGAAAAAGAAGCTTTAAATTTAAAAATACTTAAAAGATATGCCAACCAATTGCAATGAATATACTTAATGTGCACCCTGATTCAAAGAAACCATTTGGATGATAATATTAAAGAATTATTGTTAATATTCTCAATATTTTGGTATAATATGGTGATACCTTTTGTTTTTTTATTAAGAATCCTGATTTCTTAGGGGTACATACTGCAGTAATTATAAGTGAAATAATCTGTCTTGGATTTACCTAAAAAATTTGTGAGGAAGAAAGCTAACAGAGGGTGAGAATGGTGCAGGACTGGGCATGAATTGGTCAAGTTCGGTGTTGGGTGTCTTATTGTTCTATCTTTTGCAGTATGGCTCAAAATTCACCCTAATAAAAATTTAAGAGAGAGAAGAAAGGAGAAAGGGAAGATGTTGCTGGGATGACCACCTTTGTATGTGTACCTCTATGTATGTTTCTATTTACCTAGTATTAATTCCTAAAAGCAAAATATTTAAGAATAAATCTTTTTAAGGCTTTCAAAATATTTTTCTAAAATGACCTGAAAGTTGTGCTAGTTTATACTCCTACAGCAGCGTGTACAATAGTGTGCATTTCCCCATATGTTCACCGATTTAAACATGTCTGATTCAAATAAACTCAAGCACAATTTGGCAATGTCTAGTTTTAATGTGGTGTGGACACGAGAGCAGTAACATTTATCTGATAATCTTATACATCACATGGTACTATTGAGTATTTATGACGGTGTTTCTCTGCCATATATATAATCATTTCTACATGATGGGAAAATAAAGAAAAATAAATTATGGGTAGGAGATTCATCATTTTAATTTGGATCCTCAGCCTCCTTCCTCAAATGACATCTTCAACTCACATAAATCTTCTTGAAATTTAAGCAAGAGAAATTAATATTTACTTTTCTTTACAAACTTTACAGAATATATTTAGAAAAAAATTAATTCAGTAAATCAGTTTCATTTTACAGTCAAGGCCAATGGCATGAACACTACAACAAAATATTGTTTGTTACATTTATTTTTTTAATTAAACAGAATACTAACAGACCATAACTGAATCTATGAAAATTTATTTATTTAAATTTTTCTTTTAGGATATATTACTTTTATAATTTCCCAGTATTCATTCAGGTTTTCTTAAGTAGTATATTGTCTCAAGGTACTAAAACCTAGAAATAGCCAGGCTTAGTGATGGCAAAGCTTCGAATATTATACACTCATGTTTTTAAATCAGGGCAGACACCTGAGACAAAAACTGTCCCCAAAGCTGCCTACAACAGCTACATGCTGGTCACTCTTTCTTGTCAAGGCTGATTTATTGCCTCCTTGCTGTTCAATTTCACATTTTGTCCTCATCATATCCCTGGCTCATGATCATTCTATGCTGACCCTTGTAGGGCAGGCAGGGAATATTGATAAAACAATTATCTGTTAGCCGTTCATTTGATTTTCCATTTCAATTACGGATTGCACAAGGCAAAAGGAAAAAGATTGCATCATTGATTTTTCTACCTTACAACAGTACAGAGTTGCTTTGATGGTTATAAAATGAATGCAACTCAACCATGCTTTTAAAGGTCATATTTTTTGTTTTAGTGTATTTTTTCAAAGCTTAACATATGCAACTGTACACATTCTATAAGGAAAAACTACCCTCAAAAACCAAGCTAAGTTGCTGCCCAGGTGAGAAAAAAATCTAAGTAAAAATGCTTCAGATGAGTCTGAACCATCTCACAACTGCATCCACATTACATATAGTAAAGGAGTTTCTGGAAAAGCATACTGGTTAGGGAATTTCTAAGGTTTTCTGAAAGATTTAGGTACAGAGAGCATAGGAAGTAATCCCTTCAAAAGGACGGAAATAAAATCCACCACCTCTTCCTTCCTAACTGAATTAGTTACATACTAATAAGTAGTTTCTTCAATTCCTATAATATGCGAGAAGCAGTTTTGTTTTGAGCATATTATACTACTAACCATAACCATGTTTAAACCTCACCTATCTGAAAGGCTGATAATATGCTATTGCTAGCCAGTGATCCAGGACGGTCACAGTCAGAGAGAAATGGTGCTGAACCCACTAAACTTCATTACGGTTCAGCGAATGGTACAGCTCCAGGGGATGTTCACATGGCCGACCTTAAGAAAAGTTCAGCCTTTGATCAAGGTTTAGTGTTCCTGGAGTAGCAATGGTACAGGAAAGGGTTTCCATTTTCTGTGCCATAAGGTGCTGGTGTTGATCTTCTTAAAGCCCTAGAGTTTTCTTCCAAGACTGGATTATGCTCAGCAATTAAGGTAATGAACTAGCTGAGGTAACAAAGCATAATGATCTCTTTTGTCCTTTGAATTCTTATGAACTCCACTCATTCACAATAATAGTCTGGCATGCAAAGCTTTTTCAAACCCTGTACTGCTTAAAACTATGTAAAAATGATTACTTCCATTATGCCTTCATGGTTTGACATTTTTAATTTAAACACCTGTAATATTTAAGCATACTTTTCAGAACCAAAATACCCACTCAAAGAATGCTAGCTTACATTCTGGTAATATTTTGACATTCTATATAGTATATTTTAATGCCTGAGAAGATAATGTGATGAATCCATTATAAATATATCAAAATATGTATACCAGGATTTTCTCTTGATTTTTTGTTTTTAAACAATACGAGTTTTTTTTTTTTTTTTTTTTGCCAGTATTCTGGTACATAAAACAGTCACCTATAAAGCTTGTTGCCAATGTTAATACTCTTCAAGTTCAATATGACCTAAGATATGAAGGCAAAAAAAAAATCTAAATTACAACAGAAAACTTCTTTAAAAATGGACTCTTTATAGTATATTTAATGTATTTTTTCTTAACTGGAAGCCTCTTTTAGAAAAAGATGTTTTTATGTTGAAACTGCATTTTCTAGAATTTACTGTCACTTACTTTTATTTCCTAAATTTTTTTTAAACATCTGAGCACTATTTTTTACATTTTCTCAAATCTTTGCATGTTATAAACCTTCACCACTGCAGAATTTGCTGCTCTCTGATCTTTCATCTTAACACATTTCCAGCCCCAAATTTCACTTCAATCTCACCTCATCTCTCCATACTACATTAACCCCTGGCAATTGCCTTCCAAATGACCCCATTAAGCTGTAATTGCCTCAGCAGGCCTGCACTTTCGCTTGTAATTCTGTACCTCTCATCTCCCAGACGTTCTCTCAGCATCATTTCATGTTCTGGCTCCCTTCACTGAGCTCAGCTTATGACCTCGCTGCACCATGGCCGAAATGACTACTAAAAGCATAACAGAGACGGAATTCCATTACTTATTTTTAAAAGTTCTCTGGTGCCCTAATGTAATATTCTTTCGGGACTGTTGTCAAGGATACCAAGCACCGGCCATTAAAACCTTTTGTTTTCCAAGGCATTCCGTCTTTTATTAATAAATAAAGATAAAGATAATGTGCATCCAGCCAGTGGAAAGTCAGGGCATGTTTGCAATTTTCTCTCTCTATTCCAACCTTATTCTGCCCATAATGTTTAGGAAATACAGATAATAGAAAAAGTCTTTTTAAAATTCTCCATGTGCCCCATAATATCACACCAGATCCAAAACAATATAGGTAAGAATTAATTAACATATACATCTAAAGGCTTGAGACCACTCCTTTTAAAATCTTATGTAAATTACACACTCATATTTAAGTAATCACATGAAGACATTTTATGACATTACTTTATAAACAAAATTTGCAATCACTCCATGTTAGAATGTTCAGTCTCTTATGAGTAAATGAAATTCCCAATGGACAGTCTCAGAACAGTAGAACCAAATAACAAGGAAAACCTTATTAAATTCTTCAACTCGGCTTGCAGATATTCTAGGGAAGTCTATATTCATCAAAGGCAGAAAGAGGAAAGGAAAACATCTTAATATTTTAGGATCAGGAAATGTCAATCAAGCACCATTAAAAGTGAAAAGGTGACACTTCTTTAACATGAAAGCCAAGGACAGCCTCAGTAAAACTCAGTGCAAAGCTAGAATTGACATTAAAATTGAAGGCTGAATTTTGTACACAAGAAAGACTACTCTTCCCTCTAAGCTAAAGATGAAGATTTGGATCACATTTGAAACAAATTCTAAATGTGAAGCTCACAAGCTCCAATAAAAGTAAACCAAGCAAACAAAAAATCAGCAATTAAAAAAGGCCTTTAGAAATCAAACCAATAAAAATGGCCAACTAAGAGGCAAAGCCCACAAAACTGGGCATGAATGAGGCACGGCAGGCAACCCTTCAAATGGAAGTTGCATGCAAAGGAACTCTGGCAACTAATCCCCATAATCTTGCGTCAATATTGACCTATTTTACCCTAAACTTCAAGGGCTCAGGCCTAAAAACTGCCTTGTGCAATTCTCTTTAGTCCTCTCCTATCAATGAACACCATAAAGCTAATACTCTCTGCTAAGTGCCTTAAAAAAAAAAAAAACACATTTTTTTAACCGAAGCTGCTATTTTCTGGACTAGACCACATTAAATGCAAAATGAAAACACTGGGTGTGTAAATTTCTCCTTACTGGAAGGCTTGAGAAAGACTGAATGGAGAGGGGTGAATTCTTTTATGCATGTAATAGTTCAGAAAACTGATATGATGTCAACATGAATGTGTTTTACAATAAAATTGGGTGTCAGAGCCAGAATGGATTCACTGTCTCTGCAGGCCAGAGCATGGCCACTGTTGCCTAGAATTGAGTAAAGTTGTCAACTGAACTGATGTTTAGCTTCAGTGAGATGGTCTGAAAGAGAAGAGCTAGCACAAGGAAAAACTCGCTGAAGCAACTTTTTGCTTTAAAAAACAGCTTATATTTCTAACCCCATCTTAAGGAGGTCAGTTACTTTACCATCTGAAGGTGGAAAATAAATTGACACTTCATCAAAAAATAAAGATATAAATTAAAGCCTTCGAAATTAGAGCTTGGATACAATATAAGAAAATACATGCTTTCTGAATTATAAATCTCCCATAAAATCATTTCATATTTCAGACACAGCATTGTCTTTAAATTCTGCATCTGGATTCTTGTTAACAGTGCATTAAAAACTTCATTAAAATGCAAAGCACTGAGGTCAAACTATTTCTACCCATTTAAACTGTTCCACACTAAACCAAAGCCAGTTTACTACAGCATTCTTCTAAAATTAACTCCAACACCCAGAACAGTTAAGAAATCAACTTAATCTCCCTTGATTCTGTAACCAAGACAATCAATTCTGCCTACAGTACAGGAAGCAAGCACTGCCCACCCAACAGCATTCTGAACAAAAGCTGGCTGTGCTAGAGGCCCTGCAAGCTCAACACCAAAACAATTCATACAATAGTAGGGCTATACTCCAGAGACTTCTCTCTTTTTCTTTCTTCTCTGTCACTGAACAAACGGAGGTAAGACAACACTCTGGGGATGAAATAGCAAAGAGGAGGAAAAGCAAGAGTGGTTATAAATGTCCTGTTGCAACACTTACGTACATAAAAATCCAGCCATGCATTTCTCTGGTGCCTACCATATCACAGGTCCAAGGCAAAAAACACAGTACCTAGGGGGTGCTAGATTAACGCAAACAGAAGAATAATACATTTCTCCTATCCCCCAGAAACAAGCATTAGCCAAGTCGGATCTTAAAAACACTGCCACAAAATACTTGAGTTTTCAACAATGAGAACAAATTTAATTATAGTCAGCTAATCATTCAAATGGTTTAGGATCTAAGGCTATGGACTTAGAATTTAGATAGACTTGGGAGCAAGTCCAAGCTCTACTACTTAATATTGAGGTGATCCTGGGCAATTTACCAAACCCCCTAGGTATTAAGTTTCTTCACCTGAAAAACAGGAATAACCAAACAAATCACTTGATGCATGTAAAGAGCCTATCACAGTCCCTAGTATATATGGTGGGCCATAATGTTAGTACATAATAATGTAATAATTTCTCAACAGTAATATACTTAGATGCTTCATAGTAATTGGGCTAGCGTGGTCAACAGAAACTGTTGAAAAAAACTGAAGCTCTATGTGGGCAATAACAGTAACAAATTGAACAGCTTAAAATCAAACAAGCAAATAATTTCACAAAGAAGGTACACTTTTGGGTTCACACTGTTACCTCAACTCCCTTCAAAAGGTTTTTTTGTGGCAATTCAATTAGAATGAAATTCAAAAGAAAGAGTAAGGACAAAGAAATCATCCTGTAATATAAATACTTCCAGTCTTTGTCCTTTACCCAACACATACATAAACATCCCAGAAAGCTATTTAGCATATTTTAAAACTAACATTTTTCAAATAAAAATTTTCTTGATCGAGAAAGATACAGTACACTACTATTATAAAATTATAGTGAATGCACCAATAAGATCAAGGGGTTAGGAAAGAAAAATGGCCAATTCTTCAAAGGAAAGGAGAAAAATTTACTTGGAGGTTTAGCTATCGCTAAGGGATGGAATGTGTGTTAGGAGTCACTAATAAGCCCCTAAAGCATATATAAGTAATAATATAAAAGCTAAGCAGAAAAGGCTAGAAAAAAGATGTTACCTATTGTTACACATTCCCTATAAGAAACAGTTGCTAAAAAAACTGATGTGTATGGAGGATAGCATTATTTGCATATAATCAGAAGAACATTATTAAATAATTGCATTGTAAGTGTCATCTAAAACAAAACAGACACATTTCCAGCGCTTTAAAAGAAAACCCCATCCTGGAAAAATTCCTTCTTTATTCCAAAGTTGTTTCCATCTGCAGAAAAATTTCCTGGAAGACACTTTACATACCAGCAATAACAAGTCACAATTATTTATCTTCATTATCTTCTTTACTATTTAAGATAAAAAGCCAAAGGACAGGTCTGTGAACACAAAAAGCGTAAAAACAATCCCTCTGCCAACACCCACATTTACAAAGAGGCATCTGAATGGCCCACTGTCCAAGTGCTCCCTGTAGCCCAGAAATGAGCATCACAAGATTGACAAATAACAGAACATTGTATTGGTCTCTTAAAGCTTTTGCTTTACACTAAGAATTTTAAGCCAGCAAAATACTTCTAAATGGAGTATAAATGTATTACATGTCAGGAGTTCATTATCTCAATTCCATAAACAGGAAGGTCACTGAAAAGACAATTTTGGAATGTTTAAAAATCATATGCCAACAATATACCTTTCGCTTACCCTTTCTCCAGTCTTTCCTTTCTTGTTGTCCACACAATGTATATACTTGGACGTTATACCGTCATCCGAAACTAAACATATCTAAAACATCTTCCCTAACTATCCTATCAGAGTCAGCAGGACTGATATGCTCTCTGGCTTCCAAGCTTTTAATCTCCCCATAAATCTTTGGCTTTTCTCCCTCTGTCTGCTCACATTAAATCTTGCTAACTTTTATTGTATAAGGAGTTACATCTGTTCATCCAACACTGGAATTTACAACCTAACTACCTGGTAACCAGTGCTTGCCTCTACCCTCGATCTTCCCATTTATCCTTCATTGCCTAGCATCCTGTTTCTTAAGAATTATTTTCCATTTCATCCTTTGGCAAGGGCAGATAAAGAATTATATGAATAAAGCATTTGTTGAGCATCTATTATATCTTGAGAACTCCTATGTATTTTCTCATTATCACTTTCAATCTCACTGAAGTTAAATTTGAAGTAGGTTACATGTATTAGGTGAGTGAAAGGAAAAGAGAAAGTATTTTTATTACAAGGCTATTCCTTTATCTTGCCTCTTTCTTTTGAACCTCATTCTAATTCAATTACCACAAAAAAGACATTAATTTACTCAATTTATAGATTTGTACAAGTGACAGATCTTCTGAATCTGAGTATACTTCTCTTTATATATCATATTGCCTCTTGATTCTTCAAACCTGCAACAATGAATAAGATTCACTTGATTCTCACCTCAAAATTACCATTAATAGTAGTAACACACATCTACTAAACACCTACTATGTACAAGACACTTGGCAATACGCTTTCATGCACAATTCCATTTAATCCTCACAACTGGAGCGCCTGGGTGGCTCAGTCGTTAAGCGTCTGCCTTCGGCTCAGGTCATGATTCCAGGGTCCTGGGATCGAGCCCCGCATCGGGCTCCCTGCTTAGCAGGGAGTTTGCTTCTCCCTCTTCCTCTGCCTGCTGCTCTGCCTACTTGTGCTCTCTCTCATTGTCAAATAAATAAATAAAATCTAAAAAAAAAAAAAAATCCTCACAACTACTCTCTGAGGTTAAGCACTATACTTAACTCCACTTTAGAATTTAAAAAGCAACACAGAATGGTTATTAAGTACTTCTTCAGGGCAACCTAGTTGGGAAGCAGTGAAACTGGGCCCCAAGCCTAGGTCTCTGACTCCAAAGCTCATATCCTGAACCATTCTTCTCTCATGAGTGTTAAGCACCACAAAAAATCTCCATCTTATCTTGCTGCCTTCATGTTTTCTTCTACCTTGGCAAAAAATCTGTCATCCCTTATATATGACTTCCTTAGAAATCTAACACTCTCAAAAAAAAAAAAATCCATCTCCTTTCCAACTTCAAAATTCTACTTTATTCTCTTCATTCCATCAAACCTTCTTAGATTAGTACCATACATCTGAAGTCTAGATAATACAGTACCAGCCACCATTCCCGGCCTTTGTTCTCTCCAAATATTTTCTGCTTTAGTACAAACAGCTAGTGTTAGGTACATTTTGTCACTTGACACTAGCAGAGTCCAATTTAATCTTATGAAGAACAAAAAAACATCAAGTTGCAACACGAGCAAACAACAGACTTAATTATATTTACATAGATAACTTGGTTATATACTAAGAGTGTGATTTGATAGGAGAGTTTTCATATTCCTGCAATGTATATCTTCTTATCATTTTCCATTTGTAGCCCAAATCTTCTAGTCTACCAAAATATGTCTGGAGTTTCTGATGATACTGAGAAGCTACAAGCTGAGTACTATAAATTTGGAGGCACTGTGTAGCTTAGTACAGCAATTGTTAATATGGATTGCAAAAGTTTCTTTAAAATTGTGAGAACAAGAACCTATTGTCCAAAGTGTTCTTGGAAAATAAAGGGAAGAGAAAAGAAGAAAGGAAGGATGGGAAGTCTGGTTTTCCTCAGAGTGCCAAATACACAGCATTGGCTCTGCTATTAAAATGTTTTCATCTAGGGCGCCTGGGTGGCTCAGTTGGTTAAGTGACTGCCTTTGGCTCAGGTCATGATCCTGGAGTCCCAGTATTGAGTCTTCCATCGGGCTCCCTGCTGGGCGAGGAGCCTGCTTCTCCCTCTAACCCTCACCCCTCTCATGTACTCTCTCTCTCTCTCTCTCTCAAAAATAAATAAATCTTTAAAAAAAAAAAAAAAGAATGCTTCCATCTACAACTTCAACAGGGCAAGGCCAACCAAGGATTCATCCTTTTTGCTACCTTTTGGAAAATCTTAACAAAACAAACACTGTGAATGTTCTTGAGACCTCCACTATTTGGAAAAATAAACTGTAGAACAGATCAAAATGACTCTTTATTAACCTTAATTATACCATCTAGATTCCTTTTAAAGCATATTTTCTTTTTAACATTTTTAATATAAGGTCATATCATTCAAAAT
Source organism: Callorhinus ursinus (assembly GCF_003265705.2). NCBI lineage: Eukaryota > Metazoa > Chordata > Mammalia > Carnivora > Otariidae > Callorhinus > Callorhinus ursinus. Next base: position 5,909,134 of record NW_027397086.1, read on the forward strand.
GCAAAAAGTACAACATTTTTAAGTCATTTTCCTGTTCCTGAATGCAAACCCCTGTTCTCCTCCAGAAGCAAACAATGTTACATGTTTCTTATATATGTCTGTAGATAAATAGGTACACACACACATACAAATACACACACACACACACACACACACACAAAATAAGCATATATTTCTATTATTTTTCCCTTATTAGACATAGATGAATTTAATACATATACACACTGCTCTGTACCTTAATTTTTTTATTTAACATATTCTGGAAACTGGTCTATATTAGTGCATAACAAGTACATGAAGAACTTAATCATTCTATTTTATGGGTTACAGTATTACAATGAATGGGAGTAACATAATTTATTTAACTAGTTCCCTAACTAATGAACATTTAAATTATTTTCAAACTTACACTATTTTAATGAGTGCTACAATTATCTTTGAATACATATAAGATTTCCTACATACAAATATATGAAGGCTAAATTCCACGAATTACAATTGCTGGGTCAAAGGATTATGTACTCTTAAAATTTTGATAGATATTGCCAAATTGCCCTGCAAAGGAGCTTATACCAAATTACCTTCCAACCAGCAATTTAAAAGATCTTATTTCTTTATTTAGAGAGAGAGGGGTAGAGAGAGCATGAGTGGGGGGACAGGGAGAGCAAGAGAATCTCAAGCAGACTCCCTGCTAAGCACCCAGCCCTGAAGGATCTCACAACCCCAAGATCATGACCTGAGCTGAAATCAAGAGTCGGAAGCTTAACCAACTGAGCCACCCAGGCACCCCTCCTATTAGCAATTTTTTTTTAAGTGACTGTCTTGACACCTATCTCCATCACACTGTTAACATAATTTTTGATCTCTGCCAATCTGATAGATGAAAAATGGTAGCTTGGCACACTTTTACTTTGTTTTGACTCTTGAAAGTCAGAATGTAGTGATTAACAGTATGGATTCTGGGGTTCTGCCACTCAGTTGGCTCTAAATTCACTGTGCAACCATGGGCAGCTAACTTAACCTCTGTGCCATGACTTCCTCATAAGTCAAAGAGGGGTAATAACACTCCAATTTCAAATGTTCTTGTGAAAATTAGATGAGTTAATACATACAAGGTGCTTATAAACACTTGATAAATGGGTTCTTTTTCCTTATTTCGAATGAGGTTAGACAATTTTATCTGTATGTTTAAAGAGTTATTTGTATTGGGATACCTGCCTGGCTCAGTCAGTAAAGCATGCGACCCTTGATCTTGGGGTTGTGAGTTCAAGCCCCATGCTGGGTATAGAGATTACTGAGAAAAAAAAATTTTTTTTTAAGTTATTTGTGTTGCCTTTTTTGTTAATTGTCTCTGCATATGTTTTATCTACATTTTATTGGATTAGAATCCAAAATATACAGAACTGTTATCAATCAGTAAGAAAAGCCAACCTAATAAAAAAGTAGGCAAAGGATATAAGTAGATCACAGAAAGGTAAAACCAAGTGGTCCATTATAAGTCTTAGGCACTACCACATCAGCATTATCGCTTTGAAGACTTGTGAAAAGGTGACACTTACTGGAGTTTTTGCTTCCCTTGGTTCCCTCTTCATTACATTTCTGAGTCTTAATTCACGTATTTTCTTCTCTCATAGAAACTTTCCCAGACTACTCTTTCTGAAGTCTCCTCCTACAATGCTTCATAACATTTATCATGCTCTGAAATTATTCTATTTATTGGATGTCTCTCTGCGCTTAATTGTATAGTCTTTGAAGGCTGCATACTTGTCAGCCATGTTCACTGCTGTATTCCTAGCACCAAGAAGACTCTCTGGCTCAGAGAAAGCAAGCAGTTATTTATCTGACTGATAATGCTATTAAAAGTTAGACTAAAATTGGAACCCTCATACAGTGCAGATGGGAATACAAAATGGTGCAGCCACTTTGGAAAACAGTTTGGCAGTTCCTCAAAGGTTAAACATAGAGTTACCACATGATATAGCAATTCCACTCCAGGGTGTATTCCCAAGAATGATGAAAATATATGTCCATACAAAAACTTGTACACAGTGTTCACAGCAGCATTAGTCAAAATAGCCAAAAAACTAAAACAACCCAAATATCCATCAACTGATAAATGGATAAATAAAATATCCATTCAATGGAAAATTATTCTGCAATAAAAAGAAATGAAATGTTCATACATGCTGCAACATGGAAGAACCTTGAAAACATAATGCTAAACCAATCATAAAAGTCCATATATTATATGACTCCATTGATTTAAAATGTCAAGAATAGGTAAAAATATAGAGACAGAAAGAAGCATAGTAGTTGCCTCGGGCTGGGGGAAGGGGGCAATTAGGAGGAAATGAGTATGGCGCTTCTTAGTCTAGATGGTGATGAAAATATTCTAAAATTGATTGTTGTGATGGTTGCACAATTCAGTGAATATGCTAAAAAATGAACTGTCCACTTTAAGTGGGTGAATTGTATGATATGTGAATTATATTTCAAAGAAGCTGTTATTTTTAAAAAGTTAAACTGAACAAAACTGAATTCTGATGCTTGACACCCAAGGAATGGAGACATCAGTACTACTTTGCTGAAACTGATAGGTGGAAATGGGAGAAAAAAATGGGGGGGCAGGAAGGGAAGGAAAAAAAATCTTCTTTTTTAAAGTGCTAAAACCATTCTATTGCCTAAAAAGATTATCTCTTCATAGATAACCCAATTTCATTTTTCTTTTCTTCTCCAAAAATAGAGTCTGATCTAGAACTGTACAACATTTGCCTTATTTTCTTTTGCCCAAAGCTCTCCTTATAAACCTCAACCGTAGCAAATGTGAAACCAGTTCTCTACACACCACCACTCTGTAGGCCTACACTGCTTCTTGGCATAATGCTGAGACAGGGCAGGACATCAGGAAAAGTGAGTTTTCACTTGTGAGTTATAATACTGATGAGGGGTTCAGGCAGTGGGTAGGATAGCATTCTATTATGCAGCACCATTCTGACACTTCTCTAAGAATTTGGAAGCCACATATATTTTATGGTAGCACACGCTCTAATTCCTTCATCTTTAATAAAGAACCAAAGATGAGACACCATTTAAATATCTTTCTCGACCTTTTAATCCAGTGTTTTGCAAAATAATTTAAGAATCTCTACAGATAGGGTGCCTGGGTGGCTAAGTCGTTAAGCGTCTGCCTTCAGCTCAGGTCGTGCTCCCAGGGTCCTGGGATCGAGCCCTGCATCGGGCTCCATGCTCAGCGGGAAGCCTGCTTCTCCCTCTCCCACTCCCCGTTTGTGTTCCCTCTCTGTCTCTCTCTCTGTCAAATAAATAAATAAAATCTTTAAAAAAAAAAATCTCTACAGATATCCCATAATCAGTGCAAATGTTTTATGAGAATTAACCTGAGGGTAGACAAGGTTGATTTGTGTCTTGTGCCCCAACCTAAAACTTCTTGGTTGAAAGTACTCTGCAAGCTGCCTTTGAGGGCCATGTTACAATTCTAGAAGGTAAGTACAGTGTAAATAGGAAAGATGCAGGCTTTGGAGCCAGGTACAGATCACTTAGAATCCAGCACTGTCACTTATTAGCCATGCTACCTTAGGCAAGTTACTTAACTTTGCTATTCCTCAATTTTCTAACCCATAAAATTAGGATAATACAAATTTATGGTGGTATCATGAGGATTCAGCAAGAAAATATAGTATTTTTTTCATTACCAGCACATTCTTGGCATTTTGCAGGAACTTAAAATACTTAAATACTAATTTCTTCTCCCTATTTGCTCATTTTCCTAATCATACCTCAATAATTAGTACCCAAGGATAAAGCTCAAAAGAAATCTTTCTTAAACCAGGTTGCATGCAAAAGCACCTCAAAGCAGTATCATACAGCGGTTAAGATCACACAGACCCTGAAATTTCCAGAAATGAGAAAACAGCAGTATAGTTATTTTTTTTTAAATCTCACCAAATTTTGCCATTAGAACCAGAGAGAGCAACCAGGAAAAAGAATAAACCCACCCATGACATCTTCTACAAAAGTAGGTTTCAAGGAATCCCCCTAAATCCTAGAATACAGATAGACATGGCTAAAACACATCCAATAGCAGCAAGTGGGGATAGCAACAAGAAGTATAAAAGCAGTAGCCACTGAACCCAGAACTCATCAACAAAAAATCACCCCCAAAGAGAAAAGGACCAATGTTATGTGGGATCCCACACAAATAAAGCTGAGACCAACTACTGAGACTGGAAGGGGTCCATATAAGCTCCAACTCAGGAGAGGGAACCATCTTAAAAACTAAAGACTAATTAAATGATATAAGTCTATCAATCTGACCTCAGAACACAGTAGGGGACACCTGGCTGGCTTAGTAGAGATGTGACTCTTGACCTCAGGGCTGTGAATTCAAGCCCCATGTTGAGTGTAGAAATTACTTTAAAAAAATAAAATCTTAAAACACACACAGTGGTCTGTTGTGAATCCTAAGGAGATATAATGAAAGGACCTCCCCCCAAAAACTGCAAGAAGACTTTAACTTGATTCAATAAGTCTATTGTTATTTTGAAACCATTACAGATATAATATACAATAGAGAAAATAAGTAATTATGCTACCTTTGCTAGGAATCCAATTTTAGCATAAAGGAGATACAAGATCAAAGAACTTAAGTAAAATCCCTATAATCTTACACTTGAATTAGAATTATCAATGTGAACTCACTCCCCTCCTCCCTCTTTTCCCTAAAAGCAAACAACTCGGTAGCAGTAAGTACCCATAATGTGGTATTTATCTATTATTCCTCAATAAAAAGAGCCATGACTCTTTGGAGAAATGATAGATTCCAGGTCTAACACAAGGAATATACAAGATGAGCCTGGCATATTTTGTTGTGCCAGAAAGTAGAAAGCTATAAAAGCTAGTAATAGAGTCTTGTCAAAAGGACACAGGAGCCATCCAGAAAGGGCTCCCACTGGATAAATGTGAGACAATTTCAGCATCAAAAAGTATAATGCCCATGGCAGATATACTTGTGTTGAGCATAATAAATGGATAAACTTGTTGAATCACTATGTTGTACACCTGAAACTAATGTAACATTGTGTCAATACCTCAATTAAAAAAAGTACAGCGCCGGCAATTAATTAAAATACACTGAAATACTAAAAAACAAGACTTCATAATAACTACTAGAAAATAAAAAGAAGAAAAAACGAACAAACAAACATACCACTGGAAAATACTAAGGCACCTACCTCACTACTCTAGAAACTGATAATTAAAGGGAAAGAATTAAGCATTTTTATTGCCTTTCCAGTATGAATTACATTTCAGTATTACCAAGTAGCCTACTACTTACTAGTGGAGCAAATAAAGCTCTTCTAAAGAATTCTGGCTAATAGAAGGAATAAAATAATTGGAAATTACCATTCTCAACCCCTAAGAAATTCAGTAATTCAAGCACTGATCATCCATGGATGGTAAAACCATTAGGAGAAAAAATGATGAACCAGGAACTTTACAGTGGAAGGATCAGGCTGGCGCTACTGGAATCCACCGATCAATCTTAGCATTACAAAAAGTAAGACAAAGTTTATGACTGTGATACAATATAAATCTAATCAAACTTTTAGATCTAACTTCCAATCTAGAAGAAATTCAGAGAATAGAGGCATAAATTAAATAATGCCACAAGAAAGTAATCAGCAAAATATAGAATGTGAGGCATTCTACAGGAATACCATTCTGGCAACAAGTCAGTGGTACTGGAAAAGTATGGTGGTTGTGGTGGGGACTGTCTAGTGTCTATCTATTCCAATTTAAAAGATAGTTAAGGGGCGCCTGGGTGGCTCAGTCAGTTAAGCATCTGCCTTAGGCTCAGGTCATGATCCCAGGGTCCTGGGATGGAGTCTCACATCGGGCTCCCTGCTCAGCGGGGAGCCTGCTTCTCCCTCTCCCCTGCCCCTGCTCATGTTCTCCCTCTAAAAAAAAAAAAAAAAAAAAAAAGATAGTTAAAAGTCATAACAATCAGGGGCACCTGGATAGCTCAGTCAGTGGAGCTTGTGACTCTTGATCTTGGGTTGTGAGTTCAAGTTCTACATTGGGCATAGAGATTACTTTAAAAAATGAAACAAAATATTTTTTAAAAGAGTCATAGCAATCAAATACAGTAAATGGACAATTCTGGATGCTGATCTAAACAATCCAACTGTAAAAAGACATATGTTAGACAATCGGGGAATCTGAATAGATATTAGATGCTATTAAGAAAGTCTTGTTAATTGAAGACCTTGATAATTTTGTAAGGTGTAATAGTGGCACTGTGGTTTATGTAAGGACGAAAATACCTTCTTTAAAAGCAAACTGAAGTATTTAGGGATAAAATAACATGGTGTCTAGAGTTTGCTTTAAAATATTCTAGCAGGAAAAAAGTTGTAGGAGAAGATATGAAACAAGTATAAAATATTGATGGCAATTAAGTCTGGCTGATGGTTATATAAGGGTTCACTGTACTCTCTACCTTCTTATATATTTGGAAATTTTTATAATAAAAAGTAAAACAAACAAAAAAAACCCAAAAGAACAACAAAAAAGTAAAACATAAAAAACAATGAATAAAAAACAATACAACAAAAAAAGAACAGTATGAACTCTAGAATCAGACTGCTAGGGGACTGAATCCTAGCTCTATCATTTATTAATTGTATGACTTTGGGTGAATCATTTAACTTCTTTAAACATGGTTCACCTTCCATCAAATGGGGGAAATAGTACCCTATTTATTAAGTTTGACTAAGATAATCCATATAAAGTAGAATGTTTCTAGTACATTAAAAAAAGTCCATTAAGTGTCAGCCATTGTCATCATGATGATTATGCTATTGTAGAGGATATGGTAGCAAAGGTTCCTGAATAGTTCTTTATGTAAAGGGCCAATGTTTATTTTTTGTCAAAATTCATATTTCTTTTTCAAAAGCACAGATAAGGGATGGGTTAAATAGGTCATGGGGATTAAGGAATGCACTTGTGATGAGCACAGGGTGTTGTATGTAAGCATTGAATCACTAAATTGTACCCGTGAAATGAATATTACACTGTATGTTAACTAACTGGAATTTTAATAAAAACTAAAAAAAAAAAAAAAAAACAAACCACCACCACAATAACACAAAAGCACAGATAAATATACAATACCAAACATCATAAATATTTTAATATCATATTTTCCTTTTCTATTATTCAGCTTTTTGGGAAAATTAAAAAATACAAACATTATTATTGCCAATATCGCAAAGGTCTATTGTTTCAAATTTTATACTATTCTTCAGTTAAATTTAAGTGACACAGTGTTATCAATATTTTATCTAAATTCATGGTTCTATTTTTACATTTAAGTTTTCTCTAAAAATGATACATAGTAGAAAATATTTAGCTAATAGCAAATCTAAGCAACATACAAAGCAACCTTTTTTCAACTAATCAACTAAAATAGAAATATATTCCTTGTTTCTAAACAAAATCAGTTTGGTACTTATAATACATATGCTTTCCACAATACAAAAAATCCCTTTTGTAAATAAAAAATTATACTGAAGTCTACAGAGCTGAGGCAACTGATAAATTTTTCCTTTCACTTTTAATCAGGCTTCCTGTTGTAAGAGCTCAGCAGACAGTGACGCGAGACACTGCCTCCCAACTTCAGTTCACCTTTGCAGTTCCACAAGGGACACCATGTCAAGATTGTTCAGCTTTTTTGATGAGTGCTGCGTGGGTAACTAATGTGTAAATGCAGATACGTATAGAAAGCAGTTTTGACAGTGATGTATTGCAACTGGTTCCAGATGTCGGTAAGGGATGCTTGGCCAGGCATTTGGGGCTCCACTGCCACAGAGCAGTGCCAGGACCAAGCCAATCTTCAAAAGACCATGGCACTTTAATTCTTCAATTAGAATCTTCTTAAAACAATTACTTTGCTTTTGTTCTTTCAGGAAAACACTGAAATATTTGTACTTTGTTGCTTGTTTTTAAATTTAAGGAAAGGGAGATTGAAATACTGAGCATCCTAACAGTTTGGCTGAAAGGAAAACTTCAAAGCAAAGTGCTGAAATATTCAAAACTAAACATATATTCATGTCATATAATGAGAATATAAACTAATTGCACCAAAACTTGAATATATACAGAAATTTACTGATTAGCAAAGTAAACATTGAGATTATGCATCTAACAATATTAGAATTCCTCAAAGATTATCAATATTAACATGGTACATGTATCACAATAATTGGAAATCATATCAAGTTTATCCCTCTCTTTTTGCTGTCTATAAACTTGACAAGTGTGTATTAGCTAAAGAAAATGTCCTGCAGTTGCCCTGACTTCAAGAACCAAATGATAAATTTTCTAATCATGTATTTCCAGAACAAAATCCTAGAAAAGAAGGACTGACAAGCAGCACATGAATAAATGAAATTTCTGGTCCATTGGTTAATGAAGTGCAATAAGATGTACACAAAAATTCCAAAACAGAAATACATTATTACAATCATGCAATGAATAGCCTTTAACCTTTAAAATTGATAAAGTTGCACTTTCTTCATGAAAAATGTTGTAGCACAGCTCCAACATAAGCATTTGGTCTAATGGGAATTTTTTCAAACAACCTGTCTGTCTCCCTCTTCTTTCAATACCAAACTCCCAGCTCCAATCAAAAACGCTCTCAGGGGATCACCTACAGCTACATTCTCTCCATGTGGTTTTGCTATAAGGCATTTTCTCATTGATCAAGGCAACTGCAGAAAGCATGCATTCTGTTTATCCTAGAACAAAGAAGGTGACTTACGTATACTGATTTTCAGTATCAAACCAAAGGTTTTGAAATACTTTTAATAGAAATAAGGGCAAACAAATCTGTCAGAATGATGTTTAGAACTCTGTTCCTTTTGATTTCCTAATGAATTGAATAAATCGGACATTCTAAAACTACATTACAAAACTTTTAATATGTGGGAGAACCCTTGTGGTCAATAACTTTGTTATAAATAAATTGTTTACTACAGCCCGAAGCTGCTATGTTTGGTCTGATATAACTTGGTATGCTAATTGGAAGGTTAAGAGTAGTTTTAAAAACTGACCAATCTTATTTTTCCAGATGGATCATCAAATTTATTTCTAACCTTGCATTTAAATGATCAACCACTAAAATTTTATTACAGGCTTAGAATACATTAAAAAATGGTGCCAGATAGCAGAAGAGCTGTAAAGTATTTATTCCCATCTCCCTCTTTTATAGGGTTCTGTTATGACAAATCTTTATTGTGACATGCATATCAACACGCCACAACTTAAAACAACCTTAATTTTGGTCCTATCCTAAATATGTTGGTTTTGATTCCTAATAAATTATGATCAACAAATAAAAGCATTTGGAGCATTTCTACATAAACCATTAATTACTCTGAAATATGGAAAATTTGTCTAGGCAGTACAATTATATATATATCAGATCTGGCAGGTCAAAAACAAAATTATTGCCTAGTAAAAATATGGATGCAAGTATATTTAACTAAATGACTTTTGTGTTTATCTTGTCAGTTTACTAATAACTCAAAATAAATCCTTTGGACAACAAATCAGAGCTTCTGAAAAAGCAAAATACCAGTTACTATATCCAACAAAAGTCCAAACTTCAAAGCTACTGATACCTATATCAAACACATAAAGATACAGACGACTGAAGTCCTAAATGAATTTAGTTTCTGATTCTGAAAAATAAGTGTATAATTCTAGAACAAAGGTATGTGTCAAATAGTTTTATTGCTGGTGGCAATATAAACTGGTATAACCACTTTGGAAAGCAATTTAGCAACAGCAAGTAAAACTGAATACTCTATAACCCAACATTTCTATTTATAGGTATATACCTCAAAGAAGTTCTTGCATGTGGACAAGAATATGTGTGCAAGCATATTCATAATAGCAAAACTTTGGAAACAATTCAAGTGTCCACCAACAATGAAATGTATATGAAGTTTATTTGCATAATGGAATACTACAAAGCAGTTAAAATGAATGAAATTGATCCACAGGTATCAAACTGCATGTGCTCAGAAAACAATGGTGAGAGAAAAAAAACAGTATATACATTATATATATTCGATATATATTATATGTACACACACATATATAATTTATACATATAATATACACTGTATATAATTTATATCAATGTTAAAAATACTATGTATTATTTATGAACACATACATATAAGTTTTTTTAATGCAAATGAGGAGCATACGCACCAACTGTAAAATAAACACTGCTTTTGTGTAGGTAGGTAAGTTAGTGTGGGCTGAAAGTAGGGGAAATCTTCAACCGTACGTAACTGGGTTTATTTCTTATTAAATATTTTTTTTTAAGATTTTATTTATTTGACAGAGAGAGACACAGCGAGAGAGGGAACACAAACAGAGGGAGTGGGAGAAGCAGGCTTCCTGCTGAGCAGAGAGCCCGATGTGGGGCTCGATCCCAGGACCCTGGGATCATGACCTGAGCTGAAGGCAGACGCTTAACGACTGAGCCACCCAGGCGCCCCTATTTCTTATTAAATATTTAAAGCAGATATGCCAAAATGCTAACATTTATTAAATTTAGCAGAAGGGAATATAGATGGTTCTGTGCTTGAAATATTTCATAATTAAAAATTAAAATATAAATATTGCATATACCCTACATGACCCTTTACTTCAGAATTTCTACCAATACCTCATTCAAATGCATTCATTTATACACTGCATAATTTTGTTAGGTTAAAAATGCCCATAATTGAAGGACAGAGCAATCTATTCTTCCCAATAAGGTCTTCACACAATAAGTTGAACTGTCTAAATACTTAGCACTGATATTACCATTATTATGTTTTTGTAGCATTTATAATCATAGATATATTTTCAAAGGAAAGAGTCCCCTAATCACCAATGACCCTACATTAATCGGTGAATACTCCAGACAAGCTAGAGTCACCAAGCACTTATGATATCTGATTTTCAATCCTGTCTCAAATTTCACATAAAAACATTTTGAGGAAAGAGGAAGGTTACTCCTATCATTCATGATGAATAATTAAGATACGAGAACAGTAAATAAATTATTTGGATTTCAAGTAAGGAAGCTTTTTGTTTTCTTTCTTTCTCTCAAATAAAGAATCTTACATATGAAAGATCTGAGCCAGGAAATTTTCAATTAGGTAAAAAACATTCCCAGAATTTGCTAAGATTGTGGTGAATAAAGGGATTTATTAGGCTAGAATCTCTGCACTATATTCAACGTGAGCAGTTTTCTTCCAGAATTAAATGTTCTAACTTTTGGAACTAGTTAAATATTAATGTCAATGCTTTTCTCATTCAAAGATACTATGCTAGAATTGAACTAGTTTAAACTGCCACCCACAGTTAACATTTAGAAAGTTTGTCTCCCAATGCAAAATTAAATAGAGTTACAGGATATTCTAGCAAAGCCCCCAAATTAGATTCTAAAATAAGGTAAGCTACTAGATTAAACTTGGTGATATCACAATCATGGATTAATCCTCTAATGCTAAAACTGAGAGCAAAAAAGACAAAGAAAAATGGATATTTGTTGCAGTACAGCATATCAGAAGTAAAGAGCTATGTTTACTTGTAAAATGAGAATACTTACTAAAACAGAGGTTTTCAAAGTGTGGCCCTGGGACCCTGGGGTCCCTAAGGCACCCTCAGAGGTCGGGCAAGGTCAAAACTATTTTCATAATATTACTAAGATGTTGTTTCCCTTTTATATTATTACTTGCCCATGAGTATACAATGAAGCTTACAAGGGGCTTCATGAAGTGTGTAAGATCACAACAGACTGAATGCAGAGCAGATATAAGAACACAACCGTTGAAGCCAGACATTAAGAGATCTGTAAAAATTACAATAGCACTCTTCTAACTTTTTCTTTTGGAAACTACAAGTTGTTTTTTATTTTTAAAATGTTATTTATGTCTAAATACAATCAGTTTATTATTGCTACTTTACCGTAAACTAATGTTTAGAAATTTCTAATATAGTAAATATTGAGATATATTAATCCACATAAGCAAAAGATCTCTACAGTTCTAAATAATTCTGTGTAGCATGGAAAGGGGTCCTGAAAACAAAGTTTGGGAACCAATGACCTACATCAGAGTTGATATGAAGATTAAATGAACTAATACATGTAAAGCACTTTTCATAAGGCCTAGCAAATAGCAAGTTCTTAATAAATGGTACCGAGTGTTGTTATATTACAACAGCTGGAGCAAAAGAAAGAAAATTTGAGACCAGGGATTCTTGGAAATTTAATTTTCTCCCTTTCTCTAAGAAAGAGAGAGGATTAAAAAGTAAAAGTAAAAATCTTTAGTCAAATTTGATTCATCATATAGATTCTAATTTAAATTCTGTCACAATAGGTCTATATATTATCTTTTGAAACCTTGTAAATATTCTTACAAATGAGGAAGGCCTGATTCACTAGACCTAAAATTTACTTTAGAGACTACCACAGAGTTCTCTTTTCCTTTGAGCACTAGAAGCAACAAGAAGCCTGTGTCCTCTGCCAAGCACAAATTAATTAGGATATTTCATTCTCATGAAATTAAAGGCATACCTTCCTTGCAAATACAGGATCAATACAGGAACATGGGATGACAGAAATGGAGGGCCCTGGAGGAAGCTTCGGTTCAAGGTCTCTGATTACAGGTATATCTAGCACATTTCCAAAAGAAACCAATAGATACAGTCTCACAAACAGAGCAGTTCTTTTTCACACTAGTGATCAAGTAGCTCTTCCCACAAAGTCAATCAAAATCTTTACTGCTTTCATTTTAAGGTCACCTCCTTATGTTTCATCTTTTGTTAATAAAGATAAAATTAAGTATAAAGTACAAAGGAAAAATAATAGTGGTAATAGTAAATATACATTTTAAAGAAAAAATAATAATATACAGAAATTAAATACTTGGCATTGATCTTATAAAAATCCTTCAACCCTTTTTAGACTTTTCACTAATTATATAAATATTTCCCAAATCTCTTAACTTTCCCCCACTGGATCTATAGGTCATTCTCTTACCATTCCCTTCTACTTCTAAACTCCAAAATAAAAATGTACTGGATCCTTTTAAATTTTTCTTAAAAAGTAAAATGATCCAAAGTAGCTACCACAGAAATTCAGAGGCACTAATAGACTAATTAGCCTTCTAAAACTATCTTAGGAACCAAGTGGCATATAAAATTGTCCCTAAACTTAACATAGAAAATATTCTTTAAACCTATCACCAAAAAAATATGATCTCTCCTCCTAAAAAAGAGCAGTATTAACATTATGTAGGTTAAGTTCAGTCTTTTTGAAACTATCTCTGCAACTTAAAATCCACATTAAGATAAAAGCAATGAACAGTGTTAACACACAGAGGTGCATAAAACCCACTTTCTGAGTACAGACAAGTGAATAAAAATAAATACAGAGTCATGACAACTTTTTAAATAATGTGTATATTTTTATATACTACAGTGACTGGGGTAAATTTGAAAATAATAATCAGCAGCAATGACAGACACTTACAGGGGAACCAGGGAGTGTTCACTTCCTCCCACTTACCCACAACTGTATTTCTGAATTTCTTTTTTTTTTTTAAAGATTTTATTTATTTATTTGACAAGAGACAGCAAGAGAGGGAACACAAGCAGGGGGAGTGGGAGGGGGAGAAGCAGGCTCTCCACTGAGCAGGGAGCCCGATGTGGGGCTCGATCCCAGCACCCTGGGATCATGACCTGAGCCGAAGGCAGACGCTTACGATTTGAGCCACCCAGGCGCCCCTGTATTTCTGAATTTCAAACATCATAGTGGTTTCACAAAATATGAACCTTCACATGCAAGATACATACTTGCTAAATGGGTTTGCCCATAGGCAGTAAGACTTAGTGAATGGTAACAGTTACTAACAAATAAAAATTCATTTTTAGCTACTTAGCAAAAAACAAAAAAACCCACAAGTGTATACAAAGTATATACAAATACATAAAGTACACCCAAATAATACAACTGCTGAGACAGTTTATCTATAAAATCCCCAAATTCAACTACTCATTAATATGAATTTCATAAGTATGAAGTACTGAATTAAGGTTGAGAATGTCACAATGTATTATGTGAAATTTTACATAATAATCCAATATAATCAGCTACAACACTGAGATGATACCCTATATAAATGTACAGGGAAACATTAATGAAATATATACATTTATTAGATTATACAGCCTTTCTTTTACTATGGTCAAATTATAATCCAAGTTAAAATCAAACAGTTTCATTTTAAAAACTTTTCTGAACCAAAAATTTTTGCTTATAAAAATAATGTCACCTGTTAAATCTGAATATAAAGCATGCTCAGGGAAATATCAAGTTTCAACATGAAGAACTTCATACATTTTAGCGTTTTGAATGAGACACTATCACCTTCAGTAAAAGTATTATTATTTGCAAAGAAAAACCATATCTACATAAGAAATGTTTTTAAACTCTAGAGAAGAACATGCCCCCCCCAAAGAGTACCTCCTTTAAAAATAATTTTAAGTGATTAGTAAAGAACTTTCCAGATCTTCTGTACAATAAACCTAAAGGAAAAACACTGTTAAGGCTACCTGTAAGAGCACCTTATACCTTATACCACCTTATATCTTATGCCACCTTATACCACCACTAACCGGACGATAGGATAAAGTCCATTTTTTTAAAGCCACACAGTGTATATGCTGAGGTTAAAAATATTTACACAAAATTTTCCTAACAAATGAACAATATATTAGGTTTGCAAGCATGGTAGTTTTCTGCCACTGTTTACAACCCACCTTTAAATATTAAACTTTAATTTTACTTATTTAGGAAAAAATTACATAATTCTTCATAGCACAATTTAAAAATAACTCCACTATTAATGCAGGCCCTTTATTTAATCACAGGCTAATTTGCTCCTGACAGAAAGTAAATTCCACTATTTTCTGTGAGGCTTTATGAAATTGCCATCATTTTTAATTAATTCTTAATTAAAATATATTACACCACAGCTTCTACCCATCTCTCTTGATATTCTAACATAATCAATTCAAGACCATTTACATATCATTAATTAAAAGCCTTCCTTTCTCATCCTTAAAATCATAATGAGGCTCTATTTCTCATTAGCAGCCTTTAAGGGATAAAATAACAATAGAGTCAAGAATGAATGGTAATTTAAAAAATAATAATAATCTATGCCTTTAAAAATTAGATAGTGGACAGTGTGATTTTCAGGCTTTCTCAACTTTTGGGGAATGCCTGAATTCTTTCTCTGTGTTTTTCAACAACATTGAGCAACAATTGGCTATAATTTGAAACTAATCTTCAAAAGAGATAAAAATTAATTAAATAAGAAATAGCATCTTTGAAACCAGGGAAAACCAAAGAGATTTCTATATCTGGACAATGACAAGTCTTACCATGAATGCTACAAACAAGTTAGTTACTATAAAAGAGTGAAAAGAAGACAATTAATATTACCTTGTCTTCATTTCCATTTTTTAAAATTGCCCTCAATTTTCAGAAATGTAACCTAAACCCTCTGTAGGAACCTTCCTTTTAAAAGGATTCTTTCTTCCAATTAAAAGCCCATTGTTAACATCTCTTAAATCTTAAGATGTAATTAGAAAAACATAATTGAAATTTCTATCTCTATGCATTTCTTACTAGTTTACCGCTGTCAGAATGAAGTATCTGTAGTTACATGAAGAACTGAAAGAGAGAAGCTAGTAGGAAGTTCTATAATTAAACTCCAGAGCTATGATATGTTTTACACATTCTTAAATGAGCTGTGATATACGCTGGTACTATAAAAAGTTATCATTTATTGGTAATGAAAGGTAAAAATTAACCACCTATTCCATGATTTTACCTCTTCTAGAGGCTTTAAAGCCAAATACAGCTTGAGAGATTTATAGTAACTCATGACTTTTAACCCACTGTTTTCAATATTTTGGCTGTAACTTACAAAATTAATACAACCTCAACTACAATTACTTTTACGATTAGTATAAAATAAAATTTCATTGCATTTCTTCTGCTTTGAGCAACTGCAATGGTATTGCCTTGTGCAATACAACCAAAAAAAGAAAAAAAAAAAGACTGACTTAAACCTTAATTTGTTACATTTTTCTGAGTTTATTATTTATAATTATATTTCAAGGCCAAACTACAAATACAAGTGGGAACCAAGTAAGTATCAAAATGTGACCAAAAAATAATACCACATAATAGAGGCAAAATAAAAACAGACTCATGTCTTGGAAATTTTATGCAGTCTTATTGTCACCAGCATTAACTATATCTAGGTGCTTCATATCAGGCAAATCAGATTTATATCACTGTCTTCTGTCAAATGCAGGTGCTCCACCACAACTTGTCAAGACAGCCTGTCTGAATCTTCACACGTCAGACAGAATCACAGCACTTGGTGTTTTGGTCTGTTGACAGCAATTTATTTTGATGTGTTGTCACAACATGGAATTCTTCAATGCTCTGCACCATGGTGCCAATAAGTCCCACTATACTTTTTCCTGCTGCCAGATGCTACAGGTTTAGTAAGGGAGGGGGTAAAGTTTTGCCTTACTTTTAAAAACCCCTTTATTAAAGTTCTAAGTAATTAATTTGAAAGTAGAGAAGAGTGCTAAGCAGAAAAAGCATCTCAAGACATTCCTTAAACCCAGCATCCAACATGCTGTTTAACAACACAGCCAAATAATCTGGGTGAAGCAAAGCCAACCAGCCTGGCAGGAACAACCAGGGATTCTAAAAATCCTGCAAGTCAGAAATCAGAGTCGTACATCCGGAGACTACACAATAGCTTGGGCTGCACATCCAGTGTGGTTGATTGTTTTCTCTGCTCTTTCACAGGGCTCGTTTCAATCCCACAGTAAAAACCTCAATTGAGTACGGTGCAAACATTTACTATGTACCTATGTGTAAAGCCTGGCACTAGGGGATACAAGAGAATGAGATGGTGAATGGGAAGAGATTTCTTTTGGGTTTTTAAAAATACATTTCCCAGAAATCCGTACAAATTCTACATTACTCGTCCAAGAATGCAAAATACAACCTACACAGGAAATAATAATTTTAAAAAACAGTTAATTAAATGTAGCAGAAGATCATAGTCACAAAAAAAGCTCAGAAGTTTTAAACTTCATAATCCTTTCCTATTTTATATTTTAACTTTTCAAATTAAAAGCTTTTATCTGAAATCAATTTAAAAATAGTACAGGATTATACTAGATTACACGTTTCCATTCATGGGTAAAGATTTGTCAATATCTACATCTAAACCCTTTCCTTATAATCAGGGAAGATAATCCATAGTATTTGCATGTTTCCTATTTCCACATATTTCAAATTCTATTAGAGCTAGAATCAAAAACTTCAACTAAAAAAAAAGATCAACAGTTTCTTGAAAAATTAAGGCAAACATTAGCTTCAGATTTGGAATTATACAGTGGAAAATTCAAGATTAAAGAAAGTTTTTGTCAAATGATAACATTTTAAACAAGCTAGTATATGCAATGGACCCAAATAATAAAATTCCTCTCTGAAAAAAGGTGAACTGAAAGTATAAGCATGACTTAAAAAAAACAAGTACGGCTATATAATAAGTAAGTAACACTCATTTTCAAACTTCATAACTCTCAGAAATATTTTATACCTATAAGTAGAGACTCTGGTACTATTTATCATCTACAGCTAGGGCACACTATAGTCAAAAGACCTTATCTCCATGGAACTCCATTATGATTTTTTTTTAATCCAACAATCCTAGTATCTTCCTTGTAAGGTAAGTGGGCAGTAGAGTAAATGGTATTTTTTTAAAGATTTTATTCATTTATTTGAGAGAGAGAGAGAACACACACGTACACGAGCTGTGGGGAGGCAGAGGGAGAAGCAAATTCCCTGCTGAGCAGGGAGCACAACCCAGGGAACACAACCCGGGGCTCGATCCCAGGACCCTGAGATCATGACGCTAGCCAAAGGCAGACGCTTAACTGATGGAGCCACCGAGGCATCCCAAGTAAATAGTACTTTTTAAACTTTGTATAACAAAATAAATAAATAAGACAAAAGCTATTACTGAGAGTCAGAATCACGGCTGAACAAAGACTCTCAAACTTACAATGGTTCCATTAAATTATATTCTATGAATTCTTAAATTAGATAAGTCTAGTAGGGCTACCTTTTGGCACAACTCTAGAAGGCACCATTCACAGAGTACTTTATAAATGGTGCGACCCAGAGTTGTACAACTCAATAAACCTGACTCTAAAGATAGCCTCAATGAAGTTACTCTGTGTGTGTATGTGTGTGTTCCTTCCAGAAAAAAAAGACGTCTATCTATGGCAAAAACCTTAGTCTATTCTATAAGAAGGTCACATTATCACATCAATCACAAGTATCCTCTAGCCCACCTCCAAAGTCTCTGGGAAAATAAAGCTTTGAATAGTGTTGGAATATGGGACACAAATACTCCTGATAAAGATCTGTTGTAGGTTAATTTTTACCTAAACAAGTAAGTATGACAAGTAAACAATAAGTGTGTATGATACAGTATGTGCTATATCCAGAATGCATGTCCAAAGTACTTTAAAGAAACCAATCACACTAACACAGCCGAACTACCTATATGTAGACTTTATAGGTTGTCACTAATAATACCAGCCAACACAGAACAATTCTTCACTCTGGTTTCCTGACTGATTTTGGAAAGAATGGAAAAACTAAATGGAAAATGTTGTTTAAAAAAATAGCTTGTTTCTCATTTAATGGGTGAAGAGCAGCTACCCATGAACAGGTATATTAACCTGCAGAAAAATGAAACCACATAAGAACCCTGGCTTTTTTCCCCAAAATAGCCAAAAAAGCCCAACCATTTGTTAATCTAAAAAATGAGACTTTACAAGAAGACAGAGAATAAAAGAGCTAGTAAAGACAGCAGAGATTCTATTTCAAAGATGATTAGGCACAAAGACCATGGAGGGAGGAAGGAGGCGGAGAGATAGAGGAAAGACTAAAATAGGGCTAAATAGATTATGTAAAAGCACTTTGAACAGTATAAAAGTACCATAACAATATTCAAGAACAACTTAAGATAACTGAAAAGCCACCTATTACTTTTACATCCTCTGGTTCAAGATAGCCAACTGAGTACATGTGTTTCAATCTCCCCTCTTCCCTTCCAAATTCCCATTGATAGGACAGCAAAGGGTATAAATCCTTGAGAAGGGAGGAGGGGCTGCAGAAGACCAGATTTTGATAAATTTCTGGAAGACAGATAGCAAATGAGACTACACTGAGAAATACACCATAGTTGAGAAAACCCAAATTAAATAATTAGAAAGAGCTGCAGCAGAAGTAGGAGTCCATTTTCCCAGCAAAGACTGGGAGATGCCCAAAGCTTGGAGAGACAGCAGCAATGAGAGATGGGGCAGTAAATTAAAGGAAGGTATGGGTAACATCTGGGCCATTTGGTCCCTCCCCAGTTTCCATACACATACTCAGCCATTGCAAAGAACATCATTTGTCCCTGGGATAGAACCAGACAACTGTTCTCCAAAAATTAAAATGTAAAATTAGAAGTGTAACAGAGGAGTGGATACTGACTTCCTCATCTTACATAATGAAAGTCAAGAAATACAACCTGATGTTGATGGAATCAAAGTTAGAGAATAGATTATTCATGCTGGAAAAATAACCCGTAGCAGAACTAAAAATAATACTGTAACTTATAAAACTGGAGAGTGAGAGGAGGAAAGAAGATAGGAGACAGTATAAATAAACCAAATAGTTCACCATGAAAAAAACTACATAGTTTTAAAATAAAATTTAAGTTTCGGGTGGGTAACTAGCAGAAAAATTAAGAACAGAAAGATGAAATGAAATACGCTCTCTGAAGAGCGAGACTATGGGAAGGACAGAGAAGAGGCTACACAACTTTTTCAACTGTGAAAGGGGAATACTTTTATATTAAAATTATCTGCTAACTACTTGAAAAAGATTCTTTTGAAAATGGATTGACCCAGAAAGTTAGCCTGGGGGACATAAAATCTGGCTACCTACTCTGATATCTTTCAACCTTTAGAAAAAAAATAGACATAATTCTTCAGATCTTGAGGAAAAATTACCTTCCTAAGCACACAAGTAAGGAAAAAGGAATGGAACTGAGAAATAAGAATGATTTTATCTTTCAGCATTCTGATAAAAGATGAGTCAGAAACGAGGGGCTGTAATTCCCTAATCCTTCAGGCTGAAGAATGGCAATTGGGAATAGTGTTTTCAACCTCAAATTCCTATTCTGGAAATTGTTAATCGGCTTGAATGGTGGATGGCTTAATTATATAAGGACCACATTAATGTCTCAGAGGAGGGAGAGTGATCTGATAGGAGGTTTTAATTTGAAACACTCTTCATAAAATTAAAAATGAATGCCAAACAGACTATAATCCGTGCCTCTGTGGAGAAGTAAAAGTCCAATATAGCTGTAAGAAGACTAGTGTGATCAATTGGGGCTTTAAGGCCAAATTGATCCACTACTAGTCAATAATCATGAATATTATTCATTGCGCACTCAAAAGGGAGTAGTCTCCATTTTCTGTTTCATCTGGTAGGTCTTTCTATAGGTTATTTTCAGGGAACTAGAAGAGGTGCCTATATTTGTAAAAGAAGAACATTTTCAGACTATTCATGTCCTCTGAAATTACTCTATAGGACTAAAAATCCTGGGAGCCAAGTGTATCTAGGTTACAGCACTACTCTTAAATAGAACAGTGCAGTTTGGGAAAATTTGGATCTATTCTCTTCTGTTCTAGAGTTTTACTAGCAATTTAGCATTCAAAAAAAGTGACGGACCAAATTGGCAAGTTCAAATCTATATAAAGTTAAAAGTTACAAGGGCAATAGCTCTTTCTAAAGTATATAGAAGTACAATAACAGCAAGATCAAACATGAAAATCTCCATCCTTGGGGGACAAATTCTATCTGCTAATTTTGATCCTTTCATGGCTTTCTAGGATCCAGGACCACTACTGACAGGTATGTTTGCCTTAGTTGGGCTCTACAGCAGCACTGTCCAAAAGAATGATAATGCGATCCATACAGGTCATTTTAAATTTCTAGTAGTGAAGCTTGAAAAAGAAACAGATAAAATTAATCTTAATAACATATAAATTCAATATATCCAAAATATTATCATTTCAACATGTAGTCAATATTTTAAAACTATTCATGAGATATTTTACACTGTTTTCAGTCTTTGAAACTTGGTATGTATTTTACACTCACAGCTCACCTCAATTCAAACAAGGCACATTTTAAGTCCTCAATCACCACAAGTGGCTAGTGGCTGAAATACTCTCATTTGAAAACTTCTCCTTTCAATTGACTGGCATGACTTAATGTCAGTTTCCAAGTCAACTGTAGTTTCCTAATATCATACAGGAAAGGCAGGAGTCCTCTTAGTTGTGATATAAGAGGCCTGACCTCTATTGAAAGAACCAATTGGATTGATGAAATGAACACACTTGCTTGCCTCCACTCCTAACTGAAATCCTACCACAGGGACAATAAAAGGGGAGGGGGAGCACACAAATCTCCAAGAACAAAGAGCATGGGAACAGACAAGAAAGAGCCCCACTCTGTTCCCAGAACATCAGGAGCCAGACCTACAGACCACCCCCACCTTCTTCTCTTCCTTTCCAGCTAGGAAATTCACGCAAATCTCTCAGGGGAACTGACCCACCGAAGAGACACAGATCTGACAGCTGGATGTCCACACATCGAACCCACCCCCCTCTAGTGAAGACTACCAAAACCAAGAAGCTCCACTCACACACAGTCAGTTTTCAATCAGCTTTTAAGTGCCTGGAAGTTTATTCTTCCATTCTCAAGCCTTTACTGAGAGCCTACTATGTGCCAGGCACTGTTCTAAGCACTGGGGATACAGTAATGAAAAAAACAAAGTCCCTCTCTCAAGGAGCTTACATTCTAAAAAAGAATATAGACAATAAACAAATGCAGCATATAGAAGAGAAGCAGAAATAAAGCAGGGATGGAGGATAGAGTGTAATGGGTAGAGGAAAGGAGGAATGTTGTTTTAACTCAGAAAGTCAGGGAAAGTGTCTCTGATGAGGATAGCTTCTTGTGAAGGCCAGAAGGGTGGGAACCACACAGATAATCTGGGCAAAGAGTGTTCCAGGCAGAGAGACGGGCCCGTACAAAAGCCCTGAAAGAAGAGTACCTTTGGCCTACTGGAGGCACACGAAGAGTCCAGGTCAGCTGGAGCAAAACAAGGGACACCGAATGATGGGGACAGTATCAGAGAGGTTGAAGTAGGCCACAGCACACAGGCCTTGAAGACTCTAGGTATGCACTACATTTTTATTTCAGGTAAAATGGTAAGCCATGAGAAGAAGAGTGATATTAGCTGATTTATGTTTTGAAAGAATCACTTTGCCAGTTGTGTGAAGAAATGACTGTAGGGCAGCCTGGACGGAAGCAGAGAGATCAGCGGGAAGGCCACTGGAGTGGTCCAAGTAAGACATAAAGGTTGCCTGACAAAAGGAGGAAGAAGTGAGTAGGAGTGAGAGTTGGGTTATGCTTTTGTTTTTGCTTTTAATAATTTCAAACTTATAAAAAGGTGGCAAACAAAGGATAGTACAAAGAGCGCTCATACATCCATTACCAGATTCAGCTATTTACCTATTATCAACACTTTACTCCACTCTATCGCACGCATGCATGGACGGACAGACAGACACACACACGTTTACATACACAAAATTTCTTTTTTGAACCACTTGAGGGGAAGTTACATATATCATGGTCCTTTTCTCCTAAACACTTCAGTATATCCTTAAAAAAGGCAATATTCTCTTACATAATCACAGTAATCAGCTTCAGTAAACTTAACATGATACAATACTTTTATCTAATCTACTGTTTATACTCCAATTTTGTCAGTTGACCCAATAATGTCCTAGCATTTTATCCCCTCCATCTCAGGATCCAGTCTAGGATTGGATGCTGCATTTAGCTGCCAATCTCTTTAGGCTCCTTTAATCTGGAACATTTCTAGAACATCTACGACACTGACATTTTTGAAGAATAAAGTCCTCTCCCCCCATTCTAAAATTAGAATGTTTCTCATTTAGGGTTTGTCTGACATTTCCTCATGATTAGATTATGCATTCTCAAGGAGCACAGGTGATGTTGAAATTTTCTCAAGCTATTACATTTTCCCTTACTGATGCTGTTAATTTGCTCACCTCGTCAAGGTACTGTCTAATTTCTACGCTGTGCTACTAATGTTACTTTTTTCCCTTGTCACTCAATCTCTGGGGAGACACTTTAAGACCACATAAATACTCTACTCTTAAACAAAATTTCCCCCTATATTAAAATTTGTTGATGACTCTTGCCTGATCCAATCTTAACTATAAATATTATGCAAAGATGATTTTCCAACTCTATCAGTCTTCCCACACTTACCAGTGGGTCTCTGCATTTGACTGTTAAGGGCTCTCCCTCTTCACCCATTTATTTATTTATCTGTCCCTGATCAGTATGAATTCATGAATTCTTATTTTTTCCAATGATTTATAATTCATTTCTGTATTTAACTATTTTGGAGCTCAAACTGTCCCAGATTTGGCAAGTGGAAACTCTTCAAACTGTTCCTATGTCCTTGTGACATGTCCCATCACCTTTTTCAGCACTTCCATACATTGTGGCATAACAAGATACTCCAGGATCATCTTATACCTACCCTGCCCCAGCCCTAGAATCATCCAGTTCTCCAATGTGCTTGGTTTTTAGTAGGCAATGGTATTAGAGACTAAGACCTGGGTACTAGTTGTGCACATTGCTACTGGGATGTCTTTGCTTCTTGACCTTTCAGATTCTGATTTTTTATAAAACAAGTGATCTTGCTGATGGAGTGAATACTGGCTGTAAGAGAAAAAGAAAAATCACAGGTGACTCCAGGGCTTTTGGCCTGAGCTACTGGATGAGTGATGTTGGCCTTTACTAAAATGAGGAATGGAAAGTTTACAGAGAAAATCAAGAATCCCATTTTGGATATGCTGATTTTTGATACTTATTAAATATCCAAGTGGAGATACTGAGCAGGAAAGTGGATGAGTCCAGAATTCAGGGGAGAGGATCAAAGTGGCAATATAATTTTGGGAAAACATTGGCATATTAATATTTAAAGCCACAGGACTAAATGAATAAGCAGATAAAGATCACCAGACATTTGAGGAAATGTCTCTAACATGAAAGCTAGCCCAAAACAAACAGAAAAAAATATATAATTCAGAGGAAAAAGAGACAATGCACATAGCAGACAAAAAAAAAAAAACAAACAAATCTAAAATAGCTTCAGTGATATCCTTGAAGATATGAAGGCCTGTGTCTATGAAAGAGAAGGGAGGGAAGGAAGGGGGGAAGGGAGGAGAAGAAGGGAGGAAGGATTTATTTAATTCAGTACAAAGGTTTCAGGTAGGGCTAAGCAAGGCAGATGTCTGAAGGAAGGTGGAGAAGGAAGCACACCAATGCAGGGTTGGCAGCTCCCAAAGGGGTTTTGGAGAGTGTCTGCATAATTACCAATGGTGGCCTACTGTTGGCTGTGGGAAGCCTGCTCAGGGTGAAGAGAATATTCATTGGTTGCAGTGGAGGGGGAGATGGAAGGGGGAAAGGACTGAACCATCCTACAATACCAGAGCCTAAGAAGGCTAAGAAGATGGTGAGGACATAAGACTAGGGAGGAGAGGCAAGCAGTGACAGGAAGTTAGTTATAATCGGGGAGGACTGATCTAATCATTAAATATATTAAGTTAATGGAAACACTAGCAAAACAGGGAGCTACAAACATGAAACAGGAGAAAATTAGAAAGAACTTTGTGGTGTTGAAATGGATTCATGGTTTTCTAGATAAAAAGATATGGTATTGATTTAAATGTGTTCTGACTGTGTGTGTATGTATATGTACATGTTGTGTGTGTGTGGGGGGGAGGTATTCTCTAGATTTTTTTCATTGAAGAGACCCAGAAGCAGCAACATCCAATAGCAATGAACGTACCTTGTACATAAATCTTGGTTTCTAAATGCCATTCTCCACTAAAAGGAACCAGGGATACTTAGAGAATATGGCTGATTCCAAAGCTGGGGCAGGGAAAATATAAGATGAGCTTGGAACATCTTGATGGACCAGAATGCAAAGAATGGCTCAAGGAATAATGAAAATGTGTCAAAATGACACAGAAGACAGACTCTTAAGGACTCTCACTGGCCATGAAAATTGCAGAGACAATGGTCCCAACATTAATGAGTTGTTGACCAAATTATATTAGTCTGAGCCTCTTGTTATATAACAAAAAGAAATCTTGATTTGCTTAAATAACAGTACTTGGGGTTTTCACTACTTGCAACCTACACCTATGTGTAAGACGGGCAGGAGGGATGACTGAAAGCCTTCGAGTCCTTGTATGGATCAGAAAGGTAAGGGACTAAATAACTTTGGACTCTGGTAAGATACCATGTTGATACCCACTAAAATAATAGAAAGAGAATGTAAAACTCAAGTTTGTAGATGGAAAATAACAAAGCAAACCTAGTCAATGAAAAGAGTCAAGTAAGTAGACCATATCTGTAATGTTTTACTCCTTTAAAAGATCTGAAGCAAATGTAGCTAAACTAATCTGATGGAGCTGGATGTAGGTACATGGTGGTTTATTAGTCATTAACTTTCTGTATGCTTTCAATAGTTCATAAAACATGTATATTTTCTTAAAGGCCAATTAAGAAGCTACTAGGCAAAAACCTTCCATCTCCAGCCAGTCAAGATCTGGACTTCATGTTTATCATCCTAATAAGGATTTAACCATCAGTTAAGAAAGAGTCTAAGGAATCAAAAAAGAGATAGAGACAATTCTAGCTAGTTTAAGTAGAAAAGATATTTCTGAAAGATATTACAGAGCTTTTAGAATTTTCCAGAGGGCCCATGCCTATGTAACTTGCAACAACACCCAAATCCTCATGCAAGACTGCCACTAGGCACTGAAACCACGTCTCATATCTTGAGAGGTAAAGGTGCAGTGACTAAGAGCCCCACCATTTGCCACCATGAAAACCAATATCGATGCCAGCTCTGCCACCTTTATTAGGAACACATTCCATACTGTGCAGTCTTCTTCGCACTTCTCTCTTCTGAATTCAAATGACTACATCTAGTTGGCTGGGTCTGGATCAGATGCCTGAGCCTGGATCAGATGCGTGAGCACTGGCTTCAAAAAAGATGAGGAAATGGTTTTCCGGCTTGGGGACACAGAACTAAAAGTGGCATTTTCCCCAAGAGAAGACAGATATTTAAAAGATGCTGAGTCACTACATATGTAAAAATATCCAGAAGTCCACTATAGTTGGAGATCACTGAAAACTGGCCAAAGAGGCCTACTTAACACAAAGGCACTTAGAAATAGAATCAGGCATAGTCAGAATGAAGCTGTGTGAAAAGACTTCATCAGAGAATTACACGCATGGTTTACTGGGTACTATAAAGAGCTATTTATCCCCACATACGTACACACACACACAGAACACACGCATCTACTCACTCCTTCCCTGGAAGCTTAACATTACATCATAAAATATATTCTTTTGAAAATTATCTTAAATTGGAAATCCTTTGAAAATTATAAAACATTAACCTAACATCAGTCAATAGTAAGTTAGTATAGAATACTTGCCTCTGAGAGACAAACATTGAGAAAATGAAAAGTTTTACAAAAGCAAAGAGAAGGGAGGGGTCATTTGGGAATCTGTAAAACTACGCCTTCAGAGGGATGGTACAAAATCAGGAAGCACCTAGAAGGAAAAAGAGTAAGTGAAGAGAGGTTTAGTAGAAATTATGGGAAGTCTGCTGAAGACAAAGTTTTCTTACTCCACAAATTAACCCAGGGTTCTACAAATATCCAGTGATCGAGATTGGCTTAACCAATTGAGCCACCCAGGTGACCCATATTACACTGTCTTTTTCTTAATAATATACAGCAATTCTTTATATATCCTAATATTAATTACTTATTAGTGATTTACACTGCAGTATCTTCTCCCACTCTGTGGTATATACTTTCATTTTCTTCATGGTTTATATTGAGGACCAAAACTCTTCATTTTACTGTAACTGAATGTAACGTGAAAACATAACTTATCAATTGTTTCATTTATGATTTGTAAATTTTGTGTTCTAAGCAATCTTTCCATACTCTGAGATCACAGATATTCTATTCTCTCTTATAAGTTCTACAGTTTAGGGCACCTGGGTGGCTTAGATGGTTAAGCATCTGCCTTCGGCTCAGGTCACCTGGGATCGAGCCCTGCGTCGAGCTCCCTGCTTAGTGCAGAGCCTGCTTCTCCCTCTCCTCTGCCATTCCCTCTGCTTGTGCTCTCTGGCTCTATCTGTCAAATAAATAAATAAAATCTTTAAAAAAAATAATAAGTTCTCAAGTTTACTTGTCCCTGTTTGGTTTTTTTAATACTGAGATATTACTGGGCACCTGGGTGGCTCAGTTGGTTAAGTGACTGCCTTCGGCTCAGGTCATGATCCTGGAGTCCCGGGATCGAGTCCCGCGTCGGGCTCCCTGCTCAGCGGGGAGTTGGCTTCTCCCTCTGACCCTCTTCCCTCTCGTGCTCTCTGTCTCTCATTTTCTCTCTCTCAAATAAATAAATAAAATCTTTAAAAAAAAATAATGAGATATTATTGTCTTCAGGAATATAAAGAACTTAGACTATCCTCAGAAGTATAGTTGCAATAGAGTCACAAAGAGAACAAAATGACTACAATGAAAATAGCTATAACCACAGAATTATTTGGCCTCCAAAAAATCGGTATCAAGATAGAAGGTAGTGTAAGAATAACTAATCAAATATTGATCTATTTTATATCTCCCCTGTAAAAATAATTTTTAAAAAAATTGTTACCCAAAATTAAACAATTACAGTGAATCTGCATTTGTGAATTCACCTTCTCACTAAAACTTATTTGTAATCCTAAAATCAATACTCAGGTACTTTAGTGGTCATTTGCAGATATGTATTTGCGCAGAGTAGAGAAAATTTTGAGTTACCAGATGTGCATGCTTCCAGCTGAGGTTGAACAGGGCAAGGCTCCTCCTTCTTGTTTTCATACTATAAACAAGTATCCTTTCTGCAGTGTATTTAGTGTCATGTTTTTCACATTTTTATGCTCTTTGTTGAGGATTTTGCTATATAAAATGGCCGCCCAAGCATAATGTTGAAGTGCTGTCTAGTATTCCTAAATGCAAGAAAAATGGGATGTGCCTAAATGCAAAAAGAATGGGATCTTAGAAAATAAGTGTGTCAGAAAAGTCTCATTCAGGTGTGAGCTATCGTGCTGTTGGCCATGAGTTCAATGTTAATGAATCAACAATATATATTTAATAAGGGTCTTTTTAAACAGAAATACATATAAAACAAGGTTACGCATGGATCGATTCAAAAATGCTAACATCAGAGACTTTCAAGAACCTAATCCTTTATTTCCCTAAGACGAATGGTTTAGGATTGGCTAAGTCAGTGTTTGAGGTGACTTGACTTAGTGTGAATAATGAAATTGGACTCTAAAGTTGTAGAAAGAAAATTAAGAGTACTGCTTAGGATTCTGTTAAGCACAATGTCATAGATACTGTCGGTTCTACATTATTCATACTACATGTCTTATTTTTCCACTAGAAAAATGTTAAAATTGTAGATTAACAACAAAGGGTTTGAAAGAAAATACTATAGGTATTTAGTGATTTACCACCATCCAGAATGACCTACTTTGTCCTCAAGGTCCAAAAAATACATTTTCTACCTAAATTCTAGCTATACTTGATCTATAAGTGGACTTTATTCCATATACCCAGAGATGAGATTTAATAACTCAATCCATAAACCACTGATATATAAGCCAGAATAGAAATGTATTGATTTATTAAAAAAAGAGATGTCTCTTTTTGTTAACATAAACACATATATCTTACTCAGAGAACTTCATTCAACTCCCAGTGTGGAGGTACTTGGGAAATCAAATTAATAATTAAAAACTTGACTGGTAAAGCACAGAACTATAGTCCTGAAGAATATTTAATAATGAAAGCAGACTGATGAACTGTTACTGCCCTAGAATAGGAAACATATTTCCAATAATAAGAGAGTATTAAAGCTAACTAGGCACTGATACAGGAGTTCACTCATGTAGGCCTCACAACAGCCCTATGAAGTAGGTAACACATGATTATTCCTTTTAGATTAGGAACCTGGGTTTAGAGAAGTTAAGAATCTTAACAAAGGATAGGCCTTCAAACCTCCACAGGCTTCCCATTGCTCTTTAGAATAAAATCCAAATTCCTCACTATGCCCAGAAGACTCTGTGTGAGCTGGCTCCTTCCCATATCCCCAGTCTCATCTCATACCATTCTCCCTTCTTGACAGGCTCCAGCCACACATGCACCCACTCTGTCCCTCAAATACAATGATTCCTTTCCTACACTCAGGCCTATGCACTTGTTAGTCCCTCTTCTTGGAATACTCTTCTTCCAGATCTTTCGAAGCCTGATCATTCTAACCTTACAAGTCTCAGTTGAATGATATTTCTTCAAAAATATCTTCTTTAAACACTCCATCTGACATTCTCTAATATCTTTCATCCCTCTGTTCATTTCATCCACAGCACTTTATTTAATCTTAAATTACCATGCTCAGTTATTCATTTACTTGATTTGTCTATTTCCCCAACAAAATGTAAAAGCTCAGTATGTAGCAGCTTATCTGTCTTATTTATTGCTATATTCCTTACCTCTTACATCGTAACACAGTTCCTGGCACACAAATTGGTATGAAGTATTTGTCGAATAAATGTTTAGGATCAATGATCATTTAGCAGAGCTACAGGAGAGAAGATTTAAAGATTAAATGAGCTATTGGACAAAGTCAGTGCCTCCTTATCCCTTTGTGTCATGATGTCCATAAAAAAATGGTAACATTTATACAGCACACTAGAATAAAAAAGACTGCCTGCAGACATAAGTGACCAGCACAAGGCTCTAGGTATCCCAGGACCAGCCCAGCTGCTCAGAGACTAAGAGGCTCATTATCTCATAATGCTTGGAAAGCTCTAGATTGTGATAGTTCAGATCTCTTCTTACTCTGAAATTCTGATTTTTATGAACTCTTACAAGAAATATACAAAGGCACCTGGGTGATTCAGTCAGTTAAGAAAGATGCAGACCAAGGAATCTTAATTCTAGCTATCTAATATTTAATGAAGTCTGCATTTATAAATTATAACTTAATTTATAAATTGATTACCAAAATAAAGTCTATGACCAATTCAGTCTTTACCACCTGTAATAGCTTTTTTTAATCCTTAAGACTGATCTGAGAGTGGACTACTAATATAACTCATGATAGCAAATGCAGTAGGAGATGAGGAAGCTACATTTTAAAGCCCACTGGTCACAACAAAGACATCTAATGCTCAGTCTAGATAAAGACTCCAAAGTAATCTGTTCTTTTACATGTTATTTATCCCCTTATAACATGTACAACCTACACTAACTTTGTTGACAACCCAGGCTAGCACATGGCCCTGACATTTCATAAAGTTCCTATAATTCAAACAGAATTTGGAAGGCTTCATACTAAGGTCATTAACTTTACTCATCAGTTACATTAAAATCTGCACCTAAATGTGTGCAGTTTATTTTGTGCCAATTATACTTCAATAAACCTGTAAAAATTAAATAAATAAACGTCTGAAGGTAATGATCAAAGTTATTATCTCTAATAATGTGACAAAGAGACAACATGTGTCTTTTGATCTAATCATTGAGGACAAAATATCACCCCGTGATGTTCCTGCCAGAAATGTATAATCTATTTACAAGAAATATCAAAAAATCCTGAACTGAAAGAATATCCTGCAAAATAAATGGCCTATATTCTTAAAAAATGTCAATGTCATGAAAAACAAAGATTAAGGAATTGCTCCAGATTAAAGGAGATGAAAGAGAAGCAAAATGTAATTCTTACTTTGAAACCTGGGCAATAATTTTTTTCCTTTTGCTATAAAAGATGTTAATGGGAAAACTGATGAAATGTGAATAAGGTCTATAGATTATATAAAAATATTATATCATTGTTAATTTCCTGATTTTGATAACCACATTATGGTTATAAAAGAGAGTATCTTTGTCTTTACAAAATATGCACTGAAGTTTTTAGCGTTAATAGTGTATCCTGTTGGGCACCTGGGTGGCTCAGTTGGTTGAGCGGCTGCCTTTGGCTCGGGTCATGATCCTGGAGTCCCAGGATCGAATCCCACATCGGGCTCCCTGCTCAGCGGGGAGTCTGCTTCTCCCTCTGACCCTCTTCCCTCTCATGCTCTCTATCTCTCATTCTCTCTCTCTTAAATAAATAAATAAAATCTTAAAAAAAAAATAGTGCGTCGTGTCAATAACAGAGTTCAGGAAAAAATATTCTGAATATGCATATATATGTCCCTATGTACATGTTATACATATGTATAGATATACAAATAGTAAGTGGGAAGAGAAGAGAAAAATTCAAAACAAAAACAAAAACAAAACCTGAGGATATGTGAATACAGAAAAGATGGTTTCAAGGAGCACCTGCGGGGCACCTGGGTGGCTCACTTGTTAAGCATCTGCCTTCAGCTCAGGTTATGGTCCCACGGTCCTGGGATCAAGCCCTGCGTCAGGCTCCCTGCTCAGTGGGAAGCCTGCTTCTCCCTCTCCCAATCCCCCTGCTTGTGTTCCTCTCTCGCTGTCTCTCTCTCTGTCAAATAAATAAATAAAAATCTTAAAATAAAACAAAACAAAGAGCACATGCAAACTATGAGGGGAAATGCTGGAGAATTTACCAGTTTCAAACACAGAGATAGAACGTGAGAAAACATACTACCCAATAACATATATCACTAATTTTATTACAAGAGGAAGTAGAGAAATTTCTGCAACAAACCTTTATCAGGAACAGCATTTTCTTACATGTTTATTATTTTTATGGTCTTTTGTTAATAGAGAAAATTATGGTAAGAAATATATCAAAACACTGAAATCATACACTAATTTTCAAAGGAAATCCTTTTACTCCGTCATTCACAAAGCTGCATAACATAAAGGGAAGCAGAGCTGTAGGCAAAAAAAATAGGAGAATTTCCTATGCTAGAATAAAGTGTTGTATCCCATATAGACAGATACACCAATGGAATTTTGCTGACTGAAGACACAGCAGCCTAATTCAGCAGCCTGAAGCCCAGAAAAAATGTTGGAAAGATACAGAGAGGTACTTTAAAATCAAAAGCACACTCAAGGTATTTTATTGTTCATATTAATCTAATATTAATATATACAAAATGCATTTTATCTAGCTTATAAGGAAATAGAAGGAGCTGTGTAAATTCAATTCAACAAATATTCACTGAAAGCCTAAATTAATTCTTAGTGCTCAGATTAGTGTTCCTGCTAAAACCTTTAAATGAAAGAAAGGATACATTATACATGTTGAAATGATTACTGTTAGTAAATACTCCATGAAACCAGGAAAAAATTTCCCTTGAGAGAACCATTTTCTCCACTAGCAGTAGCCATTCCAACCAGTTTGTTTCACAGAGGTGTTGGGATGGTGCTGGTTAACACATCTGTGTTGCAGAATAACAGATATGTTCATTTCTAGGGTTTTCCATGTAGTAAGGTACTGAGTAGGTATAATAATACAAACACGTTTTATTGGCATAGTAATTTACTACAAGACACAGAATTTAGAGTTATAAGACTATATATGAAAGAAGTGCTTTCTGGATCGACATTACAATGTAAGACTTTCCAAGAGTTTCTTAGTGGAATTTATATACTGCCAAAGTACTTGCCTAAATAACTATTTATACCCTACTTCATTCTGCGAGGAATTTGAGACAGGAATCTGTAACTAGCCTAGTATGGCTTTTTCTCATTATCTACACATCTTAGCTCCTTTACTGGCATCACACCCTTATTTATCTTTTCAGTATAAATTTCTGTGATGTTTCTTTGAAGTGGAACAGCTCAATCAGTAAGCATCACTGAGTCCATAGTTAAAACAGAAACCAAATACTATGTTGTGAAGATCTGGTGGTCTATTATTGATTGCAGCTTTAACCTCAAATATCTTGTAGCATTTTACACTATAATTGTTGTTACTATCATAACAATAATTGGAGTTAATGACAACAATAATAAATATGACTGAAACAATGGAGTTACTTGATTTGTGAAGCTTTACCTCCCAAGAAGGAATCAGAAAAATATACTAAACGGATACATCCTAGAAAATAAAGTGACAAAAATTAGACAGAATTAAATTTAATGAGTACAGGGGCGCCTGGGTGGCTCAGTTGGTTAAGCGACTGCCTTCAGCTCAGGTCACGATCCTGGAGTCCCAAGATTGAGTCCCGCATCCGGCTCCCTGCTCAGCAGGGAGTCTGCTTCTCCCTCTGACCCTCCCCCCTTCATGCTCTCTCTCTCTATCTCATTCTCTCTCTCAAATAAATAAATAAAATCTTTAAAAGAAAATGTAATGTGTACAGTTCTCTCTGATTTAAAAGGATGTGAAAACTCAGTTCTGTGCGTCAAAGATGTTATAAACACATAGAAAATTACCACTAAATTCTAGCTCGTGGCATTTTTATCCCATTCTATAAACTTGATTACATATGCCTTTCAAAACTGAGAATTATCTGCTAATACTCAGTCTACTCTACATGTCTCCATCTAATTATATCCATGCCCAGGAAAAGAAAATGTTGCCTACACTATAACACTTTAGGATTTGTCAATAAGGAACACAGACTGTAGGGTAGTGAGACAATTATTATAGAGGGGAAACAATACACATTTAAGTGTAGAGAAACCCTTCCTAAAGCAGAAAAGACTCTTTTGTTTCTTTAATTGATGTCACTTTGGGTCATCTAAATTTTGCCTCATGATCTAAAATTGATCACCTTAAAATGAGAACAAGGAAATAACTGAAATACTTAAGTTGGGGCTGAATGGTAATTTAGTATTAGAGTGGCGATGTGCAGGAATTTTGGGGTTACTAAACAACAGATAAACTGCAAATACCTTAGGAAATAAAAAAGCTAAATGTAAATATACCGAATTAAGTATTTTTAAGAATGGAAATAAAACCTTAAAAGAGTAAAGTTTGTTCTAATAGTCTTTTTAAAAAGTTAATACTAAAGCAATATATATGTATATGTTATTTAAAATAATCTAGTTAAACAAATTGGGAGCTGGCTTTCTTTTTAAGATGGCAGTTAAGGGTAATTTCATTAGAAGGGAACGAATACATATTTGTTTAGTTATATCCAAACATGACTTTTAAGAGTCCATTAACTACCACAGCTGCTGTGGTAAATTCATGTATATGTGTTGGCAGGAACACATAAAGGTATGATAGAGAGGAACAATAATTAGAAAATGAAAAAAACATATTAAAGTTTCTGTTTTTGTGGAGTTAATTTCTTTTCTCTTCCACCTTTTCACATCCTCTTCCCTCAAGAAGTTTCCAGAACCCAAAAAAATTTATTTGGCAAATATTTGTGGAAAAACAAATCAAATATTAATGATCACCATACTGTTCTGTGATTTTTTTTCCCCCAAAGAAATGGGGAGAGGGGACTAAGAGAGTAAAGGACAGAAAAGTATGGGTTTAGCAAGAAGTCAGTAAAATTTATAAGGAATATCAATGCTGGTTTAGAATATAAATTTCATTAAGGAAGACTCCGAGAACTTGTGTATAATTATAAACAAATGTACTAACAATCTTTGAAACTCCATGGGAGTAAAATAGCCATCAGTGTATTTCATAATCCTAGATTTAAACAGCTTTTCTAACAAGCTGTCTGGGTAATTACTAAGCTATCTAAGAATTACTGTGAACTTTGTACCTTTTTAGTTCACTGACAGATGACTATTAGTTATTAGCTCAAGTAATAATAACGTATTAAAATACTTGCTTAATATACAGAAACATGTTTGCATTTAGACTACAATGAACTTTGTTCCCCAGAAATATACTGTGAAAAGTCACATAGAAATCTGTGAATCAGCAGTAGGAGCAACACAAGTAAAATCAGTTGCTATTTCTCTCAGAGTCTGTGATAAATAAAAGTCACCTCGTGCCTGGATGCATAGAGTATTTCTTGATTTGAGAAAAAAAAAATTGTTGCTGTTGTCATGTTAATGTTTTGCTTGTGATCATAACTACAACTAGAGAGGAAAGTTTATTAAATTCTCCTTAAGAATTCCTGATCTTTACAAACATGGTTAAGTGTGTTGATCTGATTTTCTAAGAATTAAATAATTCACCTTCGGTAGAGGTAAAGTAACTCAGAGACCAAATCCATGAACTGTTAAAAAATTCTAATTGAGGAGGACATTTTGAAAACTAAAGTAAGTTCAATAAGAGAAAGGCTGAGGCAGAGAGAATTCTTGTCTCTTTATTGTGTTATTTAGAGCATATAACTAATTCCAGCAGGTAGAAGGAGCCCTCATTAAAAAATATTTATTGATTAGTAATTTAAGTGTTACTGGAAACTTCTGCCACATTTTGAAACTCCACTTTTTATTCTAAGTAAGCCCTTAAAATAGAACCAAGGCTTTCTAATATAGTGGTTAATGTCAAAGCTTATTTTATGTGTCTTTTCTTTTGACATTATATATTAACATCTTATAACATTTTTCTTAAGTCACTAAGTTATAATTCTATTGATTAAGAAAATGAACAGAAAAAAGAGACAAACTAATGGTCATTAGCATAATGGCAACAGTGTGTTTTCAACTAAGAATTATTGGGGGAAAGTTACCATATTAATTAGGTAATCCGTGTTCCTTGAAAATAATAGTCAACATAAACACATGAAACCTGAACTTTTAAATATGGTAAAC
This sequence comes from Callorhinus ursinus, assembly GCF_003265705.2. Lineage (NCBI taxonomy): Eukaryota > Metazoa > Chordata > Mammalia > Carnivora > Otariidae > Callorhinus > Callorhinus ursinus. The sequence continues at coordinate 5,945,272 of NW_027397086.1, forward strand.
CTAAATATAAGAATATACTGATACAAATTAGGAATTATATGTCTAATGACTATACAGTTTCTCTTCAAACATGGCCTCTCATAGTATTACACACAATTAAGAACTTGACTAACACTTTCTGGTGTTGGTTAATCAAGAAAACCTCTTTGAAGTGGATGGACTCGAGTTATGATTTAAAGGAGAAGGAAATAGTGAGGAGATAGGAAGAAAACTATTCCCTATATATTAGACCTTACAGCCTCCCTACTGCAGACAATATATCTCTTTTCTTAGCCATAGGCTACCCACTCACAAGTCTTTACAACATCCATGGTGGTGGTAAGGAACAATTTAATACAACAGCCCGCCCCACAGAAAATTTCCACTCAACTTTAAAGGCTTGTCATATCTGTCCCATCAATTGGTGAGAAGAGATGAAAATGGATTCTCAAGAGCAATAGGCTTAATGCACTACCCCTGAGGTAGTAAACCATCCCACTTAGTGTAAATAGTTTTGAAACCTGGTGATATAAGTATAAGATCCATTTCTCATCTGTAAAAGCAAAGGCTAAAGCATATTAACTGCTATGGTTTCAAATCATCAGTAAAGCTAAAATACCAGGAGAGAAAGGTGAAGATCCACTATCTGTGGCTCTGGACTTTAACCCTAGGCAGTGAATTGAATACATGCCAAGTCCAGTTTCTAATTTTAATTTGAACTATTCCCATAGTAACCATATTTTCACTACATATTACTAATTGTATAACCACAAATAAAAGAAAACAGACATGTAGAACATTACAAAAGCACAAGCTAGACTTTACAGCTTAAGAGTCAAGGCTGAAATTAAGTAGACAATCCAGAATATGCAAGAGGACTCTTAGTCTATTATACTGAAAAAGGTTAAAAATAGTGAAGATGTAAATTTTCAACAACTGTTAGCTATATGTACAACCACCATGTTTTTATATTTCTCATATCGTAAGTTCAAATACAATGCTTAAAGTGACAGCACTTCAGCAAATCATTTTTTAAATTGCTTTGACACTTTACATATTAAAGATTTATTTTACATTTTTAAAAATTTATTTTTAAGAGTTTCCATTAGCATTAAAATGGAAATTGTATTGTTATTAATGGTCCACAGTCTCACAGTGTCAATGCCAGTGGAATAATCTCACTGGGTAAAGCCCTCCATTAATATACTATGGGATGAGACATATTGGTTTCTTTAGATCCAATAAGGCACCATTGGAATCCCTGCAGTTTATATGTTGTATATGACTGTTTGACAGAGTACATACCGGGCTCTAAGGACCCATGGATTTAGTAAAATTGGAAGCATTTATTTTACTGCTTAACCTAGAGCATATGCTTTCATCAGGAAAAATACAATAGCAGTAAAAGGGACTGGTAAAACCTCTTTTACTAAATTCTGAATCTAAATATTTTTTCAGCTGCCAACCAATTCTCTGGAAAGGTATGCAGCTACAACGGCTAGGTGCTATATGTGAAAACATTACAAATCAAAAGAACATTAATATTCCCTCTTTGTTAAGACATTAATATCTTACTACAACACAGTACACCTCAGAACATATTTAAATCCTGCACAAATTTTTACCTGGGACCATACCGGAAGGGTTTCCATTAACGAGTAGCAATTATCCAGAAAATGTTTCTGGAGCGTGGGCACAAAGAACAGAATTATAATGGGGCCGTACATATAAAGGATATAGCAATAGAAGCAACATTACCGGGCTTCCTTTAGAGTGAGGATGAAGCCAGTGACTGCTGTTTGTACACTACCATTAGAAAGAGACTGTTCTGCCAGAGGCAGAAAAGTTGGTGAGTGAGTGCATCAATACTGAATTCAGTCAGTGTTGCCTTCAAAATGTAATGGCTCATTCAGTGCAAACATTAGGAAAAAGCTAATGGAAGGGTTTCCTAGCCAGCTAGATTGAACACAACATGAGGTCCTCCCTTGGTATACACAATGAACAGTGTTTAATTCTGCCTTCTGGTTGCCCAACTTTGCAATCTTTGGAATGAAGCGGGGGATAAAAGAGATTCTGGGCTTTGCTTTGTTTTATCAACTTATGGGTCTGTAAAAAAAAAAAAAAAATGCTGTGAGGTTCTACTTCCTCTTCATAGACCAAACATAATCCTGGCAAAAGGCATAAATAGATAATTATAATAGTCTAGGGTACTTGTTATTTTAACCTCAGAATCTCTTTTGTTGTTGTTGTTATAAATTGAAACTGGAGACACAGAGAAAGCTAAAAGATTAACTTTTCATAGTACTCGATAGGGCATCATTCAGTAACATAAACTAAGCAGTAACTAAAGCAAGGATTCCATTTTTTTCCCTTTCACCAACCTTGATTTTAGAAAGGTTTTTAATTCTAAAGTTTTACTGTTGCCCAAAGAGGCAATATGCCCTACTATCGTGTATCAAACTTTAATGTGTGTATGATCACCTGGAAATCTTATTAAAATAAAATTTCTGATTCAGTAGGTCTGGAGTGGGGCAAACAGTGTACAATTCTAATAAGCTCCCAGGTGATGACCATACTGCCAGTCCAGAGCATTTTTGAGTAGTAAGGGTCTAGCAAACATAGCAGTTTTTTCTTCCCCATCAACTCCCACATTTCCATAATTTAAAAAATTTTTTGAGTAACTCAATTTCTCCAGGTTTTCATTTCCTCATTTGTAAAATGAAGAATTCGTATAATCAGGCTTTTGCAAGAAAGCACATTTGTAAAAAAGCAAAAAGTATAAGCATTATGATAATAAGGATAATAAGATTAAAAATGCTTATTACACATTGAAGTTGGGTGACAAGGTACATGGAAGTCTGTTATACTCTTCTCTCTAGTTGTGTATTGTTTTTAAGTCTTCATAATAGAAAGCATTTTAAAATGTGACCAATCACGAAATCCCCTAAAAAAGTTGTTGTATTTTATATATACTGATTTTAATATATTGTGTTAAATTTTTAAAAATTCATCCAAAAGGCACCAAGAAACATTTGGGGTGATGAACGTTTTCATTATCTTGACTGCAGGGATGGAGTCACAGGTATATATATATATATATATATATATATATATATATATATATATATATATAAAATTTGATTAAAAATTACAATTTGTTGGGGCACCTGGGTGGCTCAGTCATTAAGTGTCTGCCTTCGGCTCAGGTCATGATCCCAGGGTCCTGGGATCAAGCCCCACGTCAGGCTCCCTGTTCAGCAGGAAGCCTGCTTCTCCCTCTCCCACTCCCCCTGCTTGTGTTCCCTCTCTCACTATGTCTCTTTCTGTCAAATAAATAAATAAAATCTTTAAAAAAATTACAATTTGTTAAGTTCAGACATGTATATATATGATTTTTTTAATGTTTTATTTATTTATTTTTGAGAGAGAGAGAGAGAGAGCACGAGCGGGGGAGAAGGGCAGAGGGAGAAGCAGGCTGAGCAGAGAGCCCAATGCAGAACTCGATCCCAGAACCCTAGGATCATGACCTGAGCTGAAGGCAGCCGCTTAATCGACTGAGCCACCCAGGCGCCCCTATATTTTTTTTAAAATAGGTGCAGCTTATTCAGGTGAATTAACTATACCTCAATAAAGCTGTTTGAATAATAATAAAATTTACTTACTCTCAATTTTGTTTATGAAAAACAAAAACAATAGTCTGAAGTTCTCAATGGGAAACCACTGCTTCCCCTATCACTGGGAGTTGAAAGCTGAGGTTGGCTTTTCAAGTCTTGACCTGAAGGGTAGTACTGCAGTGCCAAGATACCCAGTTTTCAATCAGAGAACTAAGACTCCTTAGTTCTAGCAGATCATGTCAATGTCGTACTTAACTATCTCCACTAGCTACGTGGCGCTGCCAACCCCACCACCTCTAACCCCTCCATTCTCGCTTCCTTCACCTCCCTCACAGTTCTCTTTCTAACCACCTAGGGAAGTTATTTTTCTTCAAAAAGCCACACCCCGAAGGATCTATTCCAGTGTAAATGCTGTTTCCTCTGTCAAAAATGTAGTTATCCTTTTTCTGCCCTTTAGACTATCTGTCCTTTGTGATCCAGTTCAAAATCTACCACCTTTGTGAAGTCTTTCCTGACTTCCTTATGCTGTCAGGTGCTCTCTCCTCCCTACTCCCACAGTATTCTTTCATACCTCTAGGATTCTAATAGGATAGTCTATAAATTTGACCATGTACCCCCAATATACATATATTTATTTACATGTACAATGTTCATGTACTATTATTAGCTAATATTTTAACATATAAAATACAATTGGAAAAAATACAATTAGGGTAAGGTCCATTGTTGCAACAGTGGTCAATTATAAAATACAAAAATAAAAATTATAAAGATTAGAATTAAATTATAAAGAAATGATCACTGTGATTCTGTTTTTGCTGACTTTCTGTCAAACATTATAGATTATATTATTTTTCCCTCATGCACAGCTAAGAGATTACAGTAAGGGTAGAAGTGTCAGTTCTACCATATTAACATACACTTGCATTATTCCTCTGATTTTAATCCATGTTTTTCTTCACAGATGCTTCTTAGATAACTTGCCCATTTCATGAGCATTAATTTAGTTAAATCTAGGTAACATAATATACACATACTCCCACCCAGGCACACAAACAGGCAATACACAAAAACAAACCTGGAACTGCCACTGATCTTTCCCAGTACCAGATACTCTAAGTAACAAACAATCCTCTAACACACAACAGCAGATGTCAATCCCTATTTTAAACATAGTAAAGTTTGTCTTATTGTTTAGGAAAGTATACATTCGAACAGCCAACTTAGGAAGAGCTTGCCCAACATCTAGTAAAGCTGATGATGTGTATCCTATGACCCAATGTGGTAGGCAGCCTTTAAAGGCCTCCAAAGAACCTACCTCCTGCTATTCACACCCTTATGTAATTTCCTCCCCTTGAGTGTGGACTGGACTTACTCCTACTGAGCAGAATATGGTAGAAGTGATGAGATTCCAAGATTAGATTACAAATACACTGTGGCTTCCACCACGGGTTCCCTCTCTCAATCACTTGCTCATTCACTCTGCGGGAAGCCAGCTGCCATATTGTGAGCTGCCCTGTGGAGATGCTATGTAGGGAGGAACTGATGTCTCTGGCCAACAGCCAGTGAGGACCTGAGGCTTGCCAATAGCCATATGAGTGAGCAGAGAAGCGAATCCTCCCCCAGGTGAGCTTCAAGATGACTGCAGGCCCACTGCCACCTGATTGTAATATCGTGAGACACTCTAACCCTGAGGCACCCAGTTAAGTTGTACACAGATGCTTAACTCAGAGAAACTATGAGATAATAAATATTTGCTGTTTTAAACTGCTAAGTTTTGGGGTGATTTGTTATGCAGCAATTGATAGCTGAGCTCAAAAGAGATACGTACAGGAATATTTATAACAGCACTTTATTATATAAAGAATTAGAGCAACTTAAACATTCACCATCAAGAAAATTAAGAATAGTCCTCAATGAAAAACTATACAGCAGGAAAAATGAATGAACTTGAACTAAAATGTATCAATGTCAAAAATTCTTAAAATCAACAATAAGTGGGGAAAAAAGCAAATTGTAGAAAGTAAGAACAGTACGAAACAATTTTATAAGGTTCAAAACAGGCAACAAAAAAAATCATGTAAATGATAAATGCCAAATTCAGTGTGGGGAAGAAGGAGAAAAAGAAAGAGGGATGAGATTAGGGAAGAATACACAGAAAGCTTTCAATTGCCTCTGTAATGTTTCTTAAACTACATGCTGTGTACATGGATGTTTGCATGTTATGTATACTTTTTATATTGTCTGAAATCTTTTGCATTAAAAAATTATAAAGATACTGGAATTAAAATAAATAAATAAAATAACATATAACCACACACACACAAAATAAAGTACACATGATGAAATGGATAAGCTTAAATAGTTTTGATAGTTTCTTCCCCATTCCAATGAATTATGGTATATATCCCACATAAGACCACTACTCACATACTAAAACACTTAGCATTCTATGTCAACTATCTATTTAAATGTATATCTCCTCCCCTAGGCCATGAGCAACTTCAAGGCCCAGAAAAAGCATTCAGTAAATGTTTGCTGAATAAATTAATGGTATGAACAGTGCTTATATGGGTTTCATTTTCCTAACTTAATATCTGTTTATTTCCAAATAAACTGACCATAGTTTGTTCACCATAGGAAACAACTAATGACCTAAGAAAAATTAACTTGGCAAAGCTGCATCCACTGTTATTCATTAACTAATATTAATAATTATCCACATTCATTAAAATTGTTGGCACAAGGCTCAGTCTTCCTCTCCATCCCAAGTCATGCCATTAGGCTGACTTCAGGGAACATATGAGAAATTCAACCAACATTCTAGGCTTACAGTTCTCTGACCTCTTTAAAATCAATAATCTTTAGCTCCATTTCACTTTAACTCACCAACTCCCAAGGCCACATTCTGGACTTTATCATTCATCACCTGGAACTTCTCAACCTCTGAAGTAAAATACCAGTGACTTATTCTATGATCACAGCCACTAACACTGCCAGATCCTTCACTCCCTTTCCCCCACTCTACCTGCTCCTCAATCTAATTGAGTCAACCAATCCTCAAACCCCTCCATTTTCTCCTATTTACTACTATCCACAATGGATTATATGGTTGAACATCCTAACTATGCATACAACAGAGCCCTATAATCCACTTTCCTCCTATCCTTTTCTCTCATCTGCCAAGAAAAGTCCCCAAGCATATACTAATGTTGTAATCTACACTAACTTCTTGAAGAAATCACAAGTGGTCATGCCTGTCCTGTTTCCGAATCAGCCTCCAAACTCAGCTAAGCCCGCAATAATCAATTATTTTTCTTAACCTTGGCCAGCTCACACTTTTATTCTCTCTTCAGTAACTATGCCAGGCCTTCATCACTTCCCTCAAACTGTATATCACCCCAGCCCAACTTTTACTCTACAATCTCTCCTATTTCATCAAAAAAGTGAATCCATGTGATACACTTTCCTTCAGCTTTCCAATTTCCCATTATAAATTTCTCTAAATTCTAATTCATACCTCACATAAATCGACTTAAAAAACATAATGTCCACCATCTAATGAAAGTCAACTCCATCTGTGCTCCTAACTCTTTTCTTCTACCCTCCTCTAACACCCTGCTCCACTCTTTCCTCTCCACAGACCCTCCTACCACTCCAACCTAATATATTCAAATCTTGTGCCAACTTAAAAAAGAAAAAAAAAATCTCTGACTTTGCATCATTTTCTAATTACTCTAATTCCTCCCCTCTTTTCATTCGAATGTCATCATTCCACTGACACAATTTATGATAAGGACATCTTATTTCAGTTTCATCTTACTAGGAAAGTTTCATCTTCACAGTGGAAATTATTTTCCTCTCTTTGCAACTCTATCTTCTTAGTTTTCACTCTACCACACTCTCCTAGTTTTCCTTGTACTTTGTGGCCATTAGTTCTCTGCCTCCAGTGTAGTCTCCCCTATGGTGACATTCCCTGGGATTCTCCCTGACCTCACCTACCCTTGTATTTTCACAGTAAGGTGAAGACATCTCAACCCCTATTACAGCTCAGATTTCCTCCCCTAAGAAAAATTCAAACTCCTATATCTATCAATGAAACGTGTATACTGAGCCTTCCCATAGGCACCACAAACTCAACATAGTCAAAACATATCTCCCTTTCAAGACTGAGATCAATGAAAAAAGTAGGGCGCTCCAAGGGCCAGGCCCTTCACAGAAATATTGAAAAAATAAGCAAAAATTGTCAGAATCTGATTTTTCAGATTCAAAATAATCAAAGGGTTATAGCAAACAGGAAAACACTGAAACAAATGAAAAAAAGGTAATGTTAAAACAGCAGGAAAGCTTCACAGCACTTTTACCTTCCCTTGCCCCATCTCCCAACCTGGTTCAGCGGTGGTCTCAAAAACAGCAGCCTGTGTTCTCAGTGTGACACACTGGTCCCTAGTTCTGGAGAGAGCAAAGCAGATCTTATTCTCAGAGAAATGTTTTTGTTTTGACCTGTCTAGAGTTGCCTGAAGGACTGATGCAAGGCACTTATCTTTTGCTTAACTCAGAACTTACTCAGGGTGCAAAAGGAGCCATTCCTTTAAAATAAATAAATAGATAGATTAGATCAGATTAATAGAAATAGAGAAAGAAAGATAGATAAGATAGATAATTTTTAAAAATTGTAAGCAAAAAGAAGAAGCTGCTGTCAGCTGGGGCAAAAGATTATAGTTGACGCAAACAATAAAGCACTGAAAGCCTGGGGAACAAAGCAGGAGAGCGAGTTTCTTGGGAAATTAGGGCATTTAAAAGACCACATATATTATGTAATTTACAAAGTCAAATGAATGCTCACAGCAGGACACATGCTCTGAGACCTGACAATACCCTACCCTAAGCTTTGACCTGTGGTTGATTTCTAGGCTCAGCACAAGAGAGTAAAGACCAAGAATCGGTTGCAAATGGCCTAGCTAACAGTTAGCAAACACTGGGAAATGTTTATCTTAACTTCTTCTTGATTTTCCTCCTTTATTTTTATTTAAAAAATTTTGGAGGGGTTCCTGGCATTCAAGAAAATCACCATCAAAACACTAGCTTAACACAGTCTAAAGGAACAGAGACTTCAGAGAGCATACATGACAAATACAGACTTTACAGTCTTTTAAAAATCCATAAACAAATAAAAGCCACAGTCCACAGCAAGAAACAACTTTGAGAAAGGAGAAGAATGTGATTTCCAGAGATATCATATTATACTATTCAAAATGTCATTTTCAACAACAACAAAAATAACAAAGTAAGCAAAGAAACAAGAAAGTATGCACCATTCTAGAAGAAATAAACAGAAACTATGCCTGAGGAAGCACAGACATTTTTAAAATAAAAAAAATTAAATAAATATTTTAAGTAAACTGTCTTAAATATGCTTGAAGAGTTAAAGGAAACTATGGACAAAGAGCTAAAAAAAAAAGGTGAAAAAAAGTCTCAAGAACAAAAATATATCAATAGAGACAAAAATTATAAAAAGAAACCAAACAGCAATAAATGAAATGAAAAATTCACATGAGGGTTTCAACAGCACATTTGAGCAGACATAAGAATCACTGAACTTGAAGACAGGTCAACTGAAATTATCTAGTCTGAGAAGAAGAAAAAAGAAAGAAGAGCCCAAGGGACCTGTGGGACACCATTAAGCATAGAAACATAGACATAATGAGAGTCACAGAAAGAGGGCGCCTGGGTGGCTCAGTCCATTAGGTGTCTGCCTCTGGCTTGGGTCATGATCCCAGGGTCCTGGGATCAAGTCCCGCGTCGGGCTCCCTGCTCAGCGGGGAGCCTGCTTCTCCCTCTCCCTCTGCCACTTGTATTCATTCTCTCTCTTTCTCAAAAATAAATAAATAAATCTATCTTAAAAAGAGAGTGACAGAGAGGGGAGAGAGAAAGAGACAGAAAGGATATTTGAAGAAATAATGGCAGAAAGTATCCAAAGTTTGATAAAAGACATGAAGCTACACACCCAAGTTCAATAAGCTCCAATAAAGATAAATGCAAAGAGATCCACATGCAAAGAGATAATGAGACACGTTATCAAATAGTTGAAAAACAAAGAGAGAATCCTGAAAACTGCAAAAATAAGTGAATCATTACACAGAAGGAATCCTCAATAAGGTTAATAGCCAAATTCTTAGCAGAAATGATGCTGGCTAGAAGGTAGTACAGTGACATATTTAAAGTGCTGCAGGAGAAAAAGTGCCAACTAAGAATTCTGTAGCTGTTAAAATTATCCTTCAAAAATGAAAAAGAAATTAAGGCATTCTGGGCAAACAAAAATGGAGGAATTTCACCATTAATACATCTGCCCTACAGAAATGCTAAAAGAAGTCCTTCAAGCTGAAATGAAAAGACACTAGACAGTAATTAGAAGACATATGAAGAAAGAGAATTTCAGTAAAGGTAACTACATAGATAAATATAAAAACCAATGTCACTGCATTTTGGTTTGTAACTCCTCTTTGTGTATCCTATATGATTTAAAAGACAGATACATTAAAAAAATTAAGTATTTCAATGAGTACACGATGTATAAAGATGTAATTTATGACAATAACAACATAAAGGAGTGAGATAGAATTGTACAGTTGAGTTTTTGTATGCTACTGAAACTAAGTTAACATCAATTTAAATGACTTTGTTATAAATTTAGGATATTAACTGTAATCCCTATGGTAACCACTAAGAAACTATGTAAAAAGTAAAAAAAGGAAATGAGAAGAGAGTCAAAACAGTATAATACAAAAAATCAATTAAACACAAAAGAAGGAGATAATGGAGTGAGGAACAAAAATTTATATGACATACTTAAGAAAACACAATACACCAAAACTTGCAAGATACAGCAAAAGCAGTGCTCAGAGGGACTATATAGCTGTAAAAGCCTATATCAAAAAAGAAGAAAGATCTCAAATCAATAACCTAACATTACACCTTAAGGAACTAAGAAAAACAATGACAACAGCAAACAAAATCTAACCCTAGCAGAAAGGAGAAATAATAAGGTGGAGATTAAAAAATGGAGACTAAAGGGGAGCAGTTGGTTGAGCAGCCGACTATTGATTTTGTTCGGGTCCTGATCGTGGGGTCATGGGATCAAGCCCCACATAGGGCTCCACGCTCAGCATGGAGTGTGCTTGAGATTCTCTCTTCCTCTCCCTCTGCCCCTCCCACTTGTACTCTCTCTCTCTCTCTCTCTCTAAAATAAATAAATAAATCTTTTAAAAAAGAAATGGAGAATAGAAAGACAATATAATCAAGGAAACCAAATTTTGGTTCTTTAAAAAGATCAACAAAATTGACAAGCTTTAGCTAGATTAAAACTAGAGAGAATAAAGAACTAAAACTTAGAAAGTAGAAACATTACCAATAACCTTATAGAGATAAAAATGATTACTGTACACTAACTGATTACCTAGAAAAAATGACAAATTCCTTGAAACACACAAAGTAACTAAACAGATTCAAGAGAAAAAGAAAGTCTGAATAGATCTATAACAAGTGAAGAGATTGAAGGAGTAATCAAAAATTTTCCAAGAGGGGACTTGATTAAGCATATGCCTTTGGCTCAGGTCGTGATCCCGGGGTCCTGGGATTGAGCCCTGCATCAGGATCCCTGCTTAGTTGCTCAACGGACAGTCTGCTTCTCCTTCTTCCTCTGACCCCGCCCCCTGACCGCTCATGTGCTCTCTCTCTCAAATAAATAAATAAAATCCTTAAAAAAATGTTTTTTTCCAACAAACAAAAGGCCAGGACAAGATGGCTTCACTGGTGAATTGCATCAAATTAACACCAATCCTCAAACTCTTCCAAAAAATCAGGAAGGAAGGAACATTTCTAACCCATTCTTTGACACAAGTATTATTGTGATACCAAAGCCAAAGATGCACAAAAAAACCCTACAAACCAATATCTTTTATGAATGTAGATGCAAAAATCTTCAACAAAATATTAGCAAACCAAACACAAGAGCATTTTTTTTTTAAGATTTTATCTATTTATTTGACAGAGAGAGACCCAGTGAGAGAGGGAACATAAGCAGGGGGAGTGGGAGAGGGAGAAGCAGGCTTCCCACTGAGCAGGGAGCCCAATGTGGGGCTCGATTCCAAGACCCTGGGATCATGACCTGAGCGGAAGGCAGACGCTTAACAACTGAGCCACCCAGGAGCCCCAACCAATAGCATTTTAAAAGGATTATACACCATGACCAAGGATTGCAACGGTAGTTCAATATATGAAAATCAAAGTAATATACCACATTCACAGGATGAGTTAAAAAAACAAACAAAAACGTGATCATCTCAAATGATTAAAAAAAACACATTTGACAAAATCCAATACCATTTCATAATAAAAATGCTTGGAAATCTAGGAATATAAGGAAACTTCCTCAACATGATAAAGGACATTTATGAAAAATCCACAAGTAACATAATATGCAACAGTGAAAGACTGAAAACATTCCCTTTAAGATCAAGAACAAGAAAAGAAAAATGGGGCTTGTGGGTGGCTCAGTCAGTTAGGCATCTGCCTTCAGCTTGGGTCATGATCCCAGGGTCCTGGGATCAGGCCCCACATCTGGCTCCCTGCTCAGCAGAGAGCCTGCTTCTCCCTCTGCCTACCACTCTGCCTATCTGTGCTCTCTCTCTATCTCTCTGTCAAATAAGTAAATAAAAAAATCTTAAAAACAAAAAGAACACAACAAGGATGCCCACTTTCATCATGGCTATTTATCAAAGTGTTGGAAGTTCTAGCCAGGTCAACGAGGCAAAGGAAAAAATAAGAGGCATCCAAACTGGAAAGGAAGGAGTAAAATTATATCTATTCTTCTATGACATGATTGTATGTATGGAAAATTCCAAAGAATCCACCAAAAAACTACTACAGCCAATAAATAAATTCAGCAAAATTATAGGGTACAAGATCAGCACACAAAAAACTGGTCGCGTTTCCATACACCAACAATGAACAACCCATAAATACAATTAAGAAAACAATTCCACTTACAATAGCATCCAAAAGAATAAAATATGTAGGAATAAATATAATCAGGGAGGTAAAAGATGGTACACTTAAAACTATAAAATACTGCCAAAAGAAATTAAAGACTTAAATAAATGGAAATATATCGCATGTTCATGGACTAGAAAACTTAATATTGTTAAGATGGCAATACTATCCAAAGCAACATACAAATTCAATACAATTTCTATAACTGTTTGTAGAAAGAGAAAAGTTAATCCTTAAATTCATATGAAATTTCCAGGGGCTTTGAATAGTCAAAACAGTCTTAAAAAAGAACAATGTTAAAGAACTTTCCTATTTCAAAACTTACTACAAAGCTACAGTAATAAAAAAAACTATAGTAATGGAATAAGGACAGACATACAGATTATTGGAATAGAATTGAGAGGCCAGAAATAAACCCATAGATCTAAAGCCAAGGGATTTTTTTTAAGATTTATTTATGCAGGAGGGGCGCCTCATCAGTTGGTTAAGTCTCCAACTCTCGATTTTGGCTCAAGTCACCATGTCGGGGTCCTGGGATACAGCTCTGCATTGGGCTCCATGCTCAGTGGGGAGTCTGCCTAGGGATTTCTCTTCCTCTCCCTTTGCCCCTACCTCCCCTCATGCTCTCTCTTCCTCCCCCTCTAAGATTTACTTGTTCATTTTAGAGAGAGAGGGGGAGAGTGTGCATGGGGGAGGGGGAGAGAGAATCTCATGCAGACTCCCCACTGAGCACAGAGCCCAACGTGGGGCTGGATCTCATGACCCCAAACCATGACCTGAGCTGAAAGCAAGAGTCAGATGCTCAACCAACTGAACCACCCAGGCACCCCTAGCCAATTGGTTTTTTACAAAGATGCCCAGACCATTCCGTGGGGAAAGAAAAGTCTCTTCAACAAATGGTGCTGGGGCAACTGAATATCCACATCCCAAAGAACAAAGTTGGACCACTACCTCATACTATGCACAAAAATTAACTCAATCAACCACCTAAATGTAAGAGCTAAAACCATAAAACTCTTAGAAGAAAATACAGTGGTCTTCAGGTCCTTGTATTTGGCAATAAATTCTTAGATATGACACCAAAAGCAAATGCAATAAAAGGAAAAATTGATGAACTTGATTTCATCAATATTAAAAACTTCTGTGCATCAAAGGACATTTCCAAGAATGTGAAATAACAAGGTACAGAATACATTCACAGGAGAAAATATTTACAAATCACATACCTGGTAAGAAGAGTCTAGTATCCAGAATATATAAAGAAAACTCTTACAACTCAACAACAAAGACAAGCTACCCAAATAAAAAATGGGAAAAAGATTTCTTTTTCATTTCATTTCATTTCTCCAAAGAGGATATACAAATGGACAAAAAGCATGAAAAGATTTTCAATATCAGTAGTTATTAGGGAAATGCAAATCATCAAAACCACTATGAGGTATCATTTCACACCTAGTAGGATGGCTACAATTTTTAAGATTTTTATTTGTCAGAGAGAAAGAAAGCAAGAGAGAGCACAAGCAGGGGGAGTGGCAGGCAGAGGGAGAAGCAGACTCCCCGCTGAGCAAGGAGCCAGATACAGGACTCAATCCCAAGATCCTGGGATCATGACCAAAGCCAAAGGCAGATGCTTAACTGACTGAGCCACCCAGGCATCCCTACAATTTTTTTAATAGAAAATAACAGGTGTTGGTGAGAAACTAGAAGCCCCACACAGTGCTGATACGAATGTAAAATAATGTACTCGCTGTGGAGAACAGTTTGGTGTTTCCTCAAAAAGTTAGACATAGAATTATCAGATGATCCAGAAATTCCATTCCTAGGTATATACCCAAAAGAACTGAAAACATGTACTCAAACACTTGTTCACAAATGTTCATAATATTCACAAGAGCAATTCACAATAGCCAAAAATCGGAAATAATCCAAGTGTCATAAAGTGAAGAATAGATTGTGCTATAATCACAAAATGGAATATTATGACCATAAAAAGGAATGAAGTATTGATACATGCCACAACATGGAAGAAACATGAAAACACTGTTAAGTGAAAGAAGTCAGTCAAAAAGGAACACATATTATATATAACTGACCCTGAACAATGGGGGGAATTAGGGGCACCAACCCCCTATGAAGTTGAAAATCCACATATACCTTTTGACTTGCCCAAAACTTAATTACTAATAGCCTACTGTTGTCCAGAAACCTCACCAATAACATAAACAGTTGATTAACACATACTGTGTATGGAATATGTATTATACACCATATCGTTACAATAAAGTATGGTATAGAAAATATTAAGAAAATCCTAAGAAAAAGAAAATACATTTACAGTACTGTGTTGTAAAAAATCTGCCTATGAGTGGATCCACACAGTTCAAACTTGTATTATTCAAGGGTCAACTGTAATTCCATCTACATGAAATACCCAGAATAGGTAAATCCAGACAGAAAAAGCAGGTTGGTGGTTGCCAGTGGTGGCGGGGAGGGAGAAATTGGGTGTGACTGCTTAACAGATATGGGGTATTACCTTTTTTTTTTTAATTTTTATTTATTTTGAGAGAAAGAGCATGAGCAGAAGGAGGGGCAGGGGGAGAGGGAGAAGCAGGCTCTCCTCTGAGCAGGGAACCCAACGTGGGGCTCAATCCCAGGATCCTGAGATCATGACCTGAGCCGAAGGCAGACACTTAACCAACTGAGCCACCCAAGTGCCCTGGGATATTACCTTTTGAGGTGAGGAAAATGTTTTGGAACTAGAGAGAAGTGGTTGCACAACAATGCAAATGTACTGTCACTGAATTATACACTTCAAAATGGTTAATTATGGTTATATGAATTTCACCTAACGATATATATATTTTTTAATTTTTTTAAAGATTTTATTATTTGTCAGAAAAAGAGAGAGAGCACAGGGAACGTCAGGCAAAGGGAGAAGCAGGCTCCCTGCTGAGCAAGGAGCCCGACACGGCACTCGATCCCCGGACCCTGGAAACATGACCTGAGCTGAAGGCAGCCGCTTAACTGACTGAGCCACCCAGGCATCCCAGGATATATTTTTTTAAACTGATTCCCTCAAGCAAATGGAACAAATACACACTGCTAATACAAATATAAACTAGTATAAGCATTTTGGAAAATAATTTGACATTATCTAGCAAAACTGATAATGAAAATACCCCATGACCCTGCAATTCCATTTTAGAAAATCTCTCAGTTGATGACAACCACCTACCTGGTCACCTACTAAAAACTAACAAATATCCATGTATTCTCTTCCCTCACATACTATATTCAGTTCGTTTCAACAAACTGACATTGACTGTTTCCTACCATGTGCTAGCAGACACAACAATGAACAAAACATAATATCTCTGCCTCACAGACCTCACAATTTACTGAAGGCAATATAAAATTAGACACATAATTAAAATACAGTGTCATAAGCACAGTAAGAAGGGAAAAATGTTATTGGAGTACATGAGATAGGCAACTAACATAGACGTGGGGAAGTTCAAAAGTTTCCTGGAAGAAGGATACCCAGCCTAAGTTCTTAAGGATACATAGGGACAAGTCAGAGACAAGTGAAGGGAGACAAAAAAAATTCTAATCAATCACCTAATTCTTACTTTTCCTTTTTTTTGGTTTTATTAAAACCATTGTTCCCTCTTTTTTAATCCCTACTATTACCCACTAGAAGTACACACATCATCACTGACCTGAGAAAGACTCCTAACCAGTATGTTTCTTCCAATGGTATCCAAAGTGAACTATGTAAAAAATCTGTTCATATCACTCTCTTGCTTAAATCCATCAGTAACTACCCAAAATACAGAATAAAACCTTCTCCCCACACAGAATTAAAGCCTCACTGATGTGATCCCTGCCTGTCCCACCTCCTGCCTCTTCTTCTTACTTGATGATTCTGCTTATATTTATCTACATATATCACTCCATTTCTCACCAGAAAGTATTTGCTTTGAATTTCTGATGCCTTACTTATGTTACTAACATATAATGAGTCCTCAATACATGTTTCTCGAATAAATGAGCAGATTAAATAACAGCAACAGCTGTGACTTATTAAGTACCGATGATATACCAGATACTACATTAGATGCTATGTACACATTCACCTCTAATTCTCACAACCACCTTGAAAGCTAGGTATTAGTGGCCTCATATCAGGAAAAAGATCACTAAGGCTCAGAAAACATTAGGTAACTTGCAGAGGTTACAAATCAGTTAAGTAGCAGCTCCAGAAGTGGGACTTACATCGGTTAGATTCTAAAACCAGTATTTTTCTACTGCATCAAGCTGCCTCCCAAACTACTCTTAAATATTGTATCTCTCCAAAATATTAGTGTATCTTATTATTTATAAACTGCCTTCCCCAATGTGAACATCAGTTAGAACTGTCTGACTCTAATTGTGTTCAGATGTGCCAAATGTTGATTCAGGAGTACTAACCCAGTTCCCAAAGCATAGAAGTGACAAAGAACTAATAATTATTAATTGCCCAATCATTCCAAAAAAACAATCCCTGTCAATCATCTGTCTAAAATGGGGGAAAAAAGCAAAGTTTTTATTTTGTATGACAAGGTTGAAAATCACCTTACCATTTCTTTATTCTTCATGTAATATACATTTTAGTTTGCTTGAGAGTGAAATGAAAAACACACACTCCTTATCACAAACGTGTAACTGCCCTCAGGAGGCAGATAGTGAAGAAAGACCCACTTTGAATTAGGCAGTAACATGCTTCCTATGTACTTAGAGGTTAATATTTGATTTCTCATGTATCCACCACCTATTATCCTACTATAACACACACTGTGCAAGCAGACACAACATGAGCTCTGTATCACACCAGGTCCCCTGATTATCCAGTCCGCTAGCATGAAGGCCTCCCATGCTTACATTCCTCACCCCAAAATAAAATATTCTCCAAAAATTTAAGACCCAGCAGAATTAAAAATTCAAACTGCTATGAATGTAAAGGTTAAGCAATGCTAACAAAGCTTCAAACATCAAATGGAAAGGAAGAAAAGTAGGTAGAAAAGGAGAAAAGAAAATTAGCAAATATTCAGTACCTACTATATACCAAGCACTGTACTAGATATTTCACATAAATTATTTCATTTAATAGTAGGTTGCTAATGTTGCTTGAATAACTGAGAAAAACATGATTTTACATCTCAATTTTGCTAAAATTAGTCCTGAGAGGGAAGGTAACATGTAAGGAGAGCAATCTTACTTGTTGTTCTTCCATTATTTGCACCATTTTAATGGGATTTTTCTATTAATCTTTGACAAGCCATGAAATTTTATATTTTCACCATGACCAACCCATGAAATTTACCAACTTTGTCCATGATTCATACCAGGTCATAGTTATAATGTCTGCTATGCATTTTAGCTAAATAACCACTGAAACTTCTCCCTTTGGACAGAATGAAAAATCTGCCTATAATTAAAGCAGGAATTGTTAACTACAAGCAGTTAAAGTTTACAGCATTGTTTGACAGTTGCAAAGATAAGCCAGTAAAAAGCCTGAGATGCTGTGTCTACCTGTACTTCCCACACATTTGAACAATAGTGTGATATCTCTTAGCATCATAAAATCAATCTCAGATTAGGTAATGAAATATGCACCAGCCTTTTCCCAGAACCTGTGACAAATCACACACAATCCTAAATCTTCATAAATCACGATTAAAGACAAGTATATCATCACCAACACATATATCTTCCCAAGCCTGACCCAGAGACTAATGAGAAAAGGCCTAGACTATCTCATCTGATTAATTAATTCAAAATGTCTGCTGTTATTCAAATGTGAGGCTGGTATTATTTGAATAACACTTGACAGCAGCGCCTGAAGATATCATTTCTGATTTGTGAAGCTGCCGCTGCATAACTGATGATAGTTTATGAAAATGTTCCAATGAAGCTGCTTTTCTTGGCACAACTGTGAAAGATTTGCCAAAGAGGTGGTTCTTTTTTTGTCAGCAGTTGATGTTGCTAATGTTGTCAAATATTTCCAAAATACATAGTCTCTGGAGTCTTTTCTCCTTAAACATTGCCACAATAGCAGCTTTTCCACCTTCCAACTTTGCCTGAACACAAAATTGCCTTACAGAAGCCCTCTCTCCTTTTTAAGGATCTAAACAGCACCTTCCCAGGATTCACTGAGTCCCTCCAACTAGCAATTTTTTACAAAAAGGACTTTGACACTGCTGGACTGAGCTTGAGGGGCTTCCCCCCCTCCCGCCCCGCCTCAACTGAATATTATACTTTCCTTACAGAATTGTCAGAAGGAAGACCATAGGGGCACCCGGGACTGGCTCAGTCAATAGAGCATGTGACTCTTGATCTCCAGGGTGTGAGTTCAAGCCCCACACTGGGTGCAGTTAAAAAAAAAAAAAGGGGGGGGGGAAGAAAAAGACCAATAAAATATCTTAAGGTAATGTAAGGGTTTTTCTTTTTTAATTGAAAAGCAAAAAATAAATATTTTTAAAAGCCTAAATACTGTTTTCCCCTTCAAAAAAAATATTACAGCTTTCTGGGCAAAATGCAATAAATGGGGCTAAGAGAACCTCAGAATCAACATTATTTATGTTGTGATCCACTTTTTACTTCGGAGATTTTTCAATAGTTCATACTACATATGGCAGTATCAGAGCATACCACCGGCAGATTCTCCAACTGATAGGCCTGAGTATTATTTCTGAACTCAAATTTTCCTTCTTTGCTCTTCTAGTGAGGAGCACAAAGACTCCTCAGAGAGATGTTAAACACCCTGCAGTGTGCATCTCCTTATCATTCAATTTCTTCTTCCCTGCCACTTAAAACCCACTTGCTTCTAGAAACTTTCTCCATTTACAAGCCCCCTCTATTTCCTCTTCTATACAGTACATTCCATCTTTCAATACTGTGAAAACAACATTAATACGTAACTAATTTGATTAAACGGGCCAATTCTGCTTTTAAAAACACCGTACTTTTAATTTTTTTAAAAGATCTTATTTATTTATTTGACGGAGAGATAGAGCAAGCACAAGCAGGCAGAGCGGCAGGCAGAGGGAGAGGGAGAAGCAGGCTCTCCGCTGAGCAGGGAGCCTGATGCGGGGCTCGATCCCAGGACCCTGGGATCATGACCCGAGCCAAAGGCAGCCACTTAACCTTCACTGAGCCACGCAGGCGCCCCAACACACTTGGTATTTTTAAATAGTAAATATTAAAGCTGAATGAGACCTTAGAAATCACCTAGTCCAACTCTTATTTTGTAAATAATCACTCTGCAACTTCCTCAGACCCCAGGAAGCTTATGCTAGATCTGTTTAGCCAAAGTGCATCTGTTGATCTTTCCTTTTGCTTTTATGTGTGCAGTTAAGAGTGATTATAGGATCCACTTTACAAACGCAAAGTTGTCTTAACTTTAAAGAACATTCAGCAGAACATCATATTTGTATAGGCACTTAATAAATACTCCCAGAGGACCACAACAATGGTTTAAGGATGTATTGTTACCTTCAGGAGTAGCATAATAAAAATCTACTTCTTTTCAGGTAATTGTTCCATACAGATATTGTACACAAAAATAAAATAATGGGGGCACCTGGGTGGCTCAGACGGTTAAGCGTCTGCCTTCGGCTCGGGTCATGATCCCCACATCCTGGGATCGAGCCCCGCATCTTGGGATCCAGCCCCGCATCAGGCTCCCTGCTGGGGGTGGGGGGGGAGCCTGCTTGTCCCTCTCCCTCTGCCTGCTGCTTCCCCTGCTTGTACACACTCTGTGTCAAAAATAAATTTAAAAAATCTTAAAAAAATAAAAAATAAAACAAAACAATGAACTTAGCACAAGTTATATTTTATATGTAGTTTACTTCTCAAAAGGTGACACATGGATCCCCGGGGTTTCCTGAGACCCTTTCAGGAGTCCACAAAGTCAAAATTATTTTTACAATACTAAAAGGTTATTGCCCTTTTTTTACTGTGTTGACATTTGCACTGACGGTACACAAGCACAGGTAGAGGAAACTCCTGCTGCCTTAGCAACCAAGCAAGGCAATGGCACCAAACTATACTAGCAAGTCATTGTATTGTTTACCAGGCACTGGAAAACAACAACAACAAAAAACACCAGTTTCACTTCAGAATGTCCTTGATGAAACAGTAAAAATTATTCATTTAATTATACCTTGAGTACATGTCTTTTTAATATTCTGTGTGACAAAATAGGAATTATATACAAAACACTGCTGCTGCATACTAAGTATGAAGAAAAGCACTTGTACAACCGAGTTCCAAGCTGAACTAGCTGCTTGAAAAACAAATGACTTACAAACTTGGTTATTTCAACTTAGATATTTGGCAGACTTTTTTTGGAAAATGAACTTCCAGGAAAATAACTATAGTTTTTGGTGCTAATGATAAAATTCAAGTTTCAGTGAAAAAAATTAGAATTTTGAAACACTGCTGTGTCCACCACTGTGAGTGTGACAGCTTCCCAGTACTTGAAAACTTTTCTGATAAATTGTGTAATATTAACAAATGTAATTTTTTTTGCATTGTCAGACTTTGTTTGTATCTGAGTATAGTTGACACACAATGTTACATTAGCTTCAGATGTACAACATCGTGATTTGACAAATTTATATGTTATACTAAGTTCACCCACCACAAGTGAACATTTGTCTCAGTACATCACTGTTACAGTATCAATGACTATATTCCCTACACTATGCCTTTTACACCCATGACTTATTCATTCCATACCTAGAAGCCTGGGTCTCCCACTCCCTTTCAGCCATTTTACTCGTCCCTTCACCCCCATCACCTCTGGCAACCATCAGTTTATTTATAGGCCTGATTCTTTTTGTTTCTTTATTCATTTTTATAGGAGAGGAATTATATGGTATTTGTCTTTTTCATTCCGACTTATTTCACTTAGCATAATACCCTCTAGGTCCATCGATGTTGTCTCAAATGGTATGATCTCATCCTTTTTATGGCTGCACAATATTCCAGTGTGCGTGTGCATGTGCACGTGCGTACACT
Source organism: Callorhinus ursinus (assembly GCF_003265705.2). NCBI lineage: Eukaryota > Metazoa > Chordata > Mammalia > Carnivora > Otariidae > Callorhinus > Callorhinus ursinus. The sequence continues at coordinate 5,966,979 of NW_027397086.1, forward strand.
CCGTATCCTCCTTATCCAACAAATGTAATTTTATCTTAAATAATGAAATGTGTTAACATTTGGAAGATAAACCTAACTAAGTGAACCAATATCTTCCAAATGACAAAAACATAGTGGTACAAAATCATGCATGAGTAGAAGAACCATCAAAGTGCAAACGAGACCAACAGATTTTAATGAAACAGAGTAGAAAGTTTAATGTGGCTTCAGATTCCACATATGAACTAACCTTTAAGTAACTACCACTTGTCAGGTGGGGGGATGGGTTAGCCCGGTGATGGGTATTAAAGAGGGCACGTACTGCATGGAGCACTGGGTGTTCTATGCAATGAATCATGGAACACTACGTCAAAAACTAATGATGTAATGTATGGTGATTAACATAACATCATAATAATAAAAAAAGAAACTACCACTTGTCAAGTTTTGGAGTAGTATCAAAAAGAACATCCATAATGATTGGAAATGGCTGTGAAAATACTCTTCCAGGCCGCCTGGGTGGCTCAGTCGGTTAAGCATCTGCCTTCAGCTCAGGTCATAATCCCAGGGTCCTGGGATCGAGCCCCACATCAAGCTCCCTGCTTGGCGGGGAGCCTGTTTCTCCCTCTGCCCCTCCCCCTGCTTGTGCTTTCTCTCTCTCTCTTAAATAAATTTTTAAATAAAATAAAATACTCTTCCCTTTTCCAATTACATATCTGCATGATGTCAAATATCACTTCATATATATCAACCATATGACAATGGACTGAATCAGAAGCAAATATGAGAATCCAGTTGTATTCTATTAAGCCTGACATTAAAAAGACTTGCAAAAAAGTAAAATAATGCCATTCTTCTTACCATTTTGTTTTGTTTTGGAAAATCCTGTAAAGAGTTGATAATTATAATAATGTTATTTTTGTTATGTAACAAGTTTATGGCTGGCTCAGGCAGTAGAGCATATGACTCTTGGTCTTGTGTTTATAAGTTCAAATCCCATGTTGGGTGTAAGGATCGGGTGTCTGGGTGGCTCAGATGGTTAAGCGTCTGCCTTCGGCCATGTTGGGTGTAAGGATCACTTAAAAATAAAAATGTTTTTAAAAAAAGTAACAAGTGTGTAATTTGTAAAGTAACTTAATATTTTAAAAATCTGTTTCAATTTCTAATATAATATATATTGACAGATATTAAACCCACTTAAACAAAATTTCTTTTAAGAGTATAAGGGGGTCCCAAGATCAAAAAGCTTGAACATTATTGACATAGATATTTTCCTCAGAAATCTTCATTCAGGAAAGTTTAACATATTAAATAGTTTCCTACTGAACAAATCATTTACTTAATTTATATACATAAGAACTGGATATTTCATTTTACTTTTTTTAAAGATTTTATTTATTTATTTGAGAGAGAGAGAATGAGAGATAGAGAGCACGAGAGGGAAGAGGGTCAGAGGGAGGAGCAGACTCCCCGCCGAGCAGGGAGCCCCATGCGGGACTTGATCCCAGGGACTCCAGGATCATGACCTGAGCCGAAGGCAGTCACTTAACCAACTGAGCCACCCAGGCGCCCGAGAACTGGATATTTTAAAGGAATTCTACCATGAAGCAAAACTTGAATCCCAGGGAGCAAAGAAGCTGCCAATAAGACAAATTCCCTTCCTCACAAGGAGCTTATACTACCTAGAGTGTAAACCAATACTTTTTTTTATTACAGGTCAACATATGCTAATTGCCAAGTAAGTCCCTTAACAAGCCACATCCCAAAATCAGATTTCCCTCTTCTCACTGTCCTCTTTTTCCAGGTCTACCAGAACCCGAGACTCACTGCTAGCTTGTTCTTCCCCTCCATGCAATTGTTCTATTTCATATTCCTGATCCTTTCCCCTTAATACAACCATTCACCAGGCTCAGAGATCAATGTTTGTAGAACCACTAGTAAGAAAGTAAACCCGTTAGGCTTCCAAGAAAAAAGTGGACTGCAATTATAAATTGGGACAAAATATGGGTTAAAAAAAAGTCAACCTCTACAAAAGCAGTTCTTTCATTTTTTTTATGATTTTATTTATTATTTGACAGAGAGAAAGTGCACAAGCAGGGAGAGCAGTAGACAGAAGGAGAGGAGAAACAGACTCCCCGCTGAGCAAGGAGCAAGGGAAATCTGATTTTGGGATGTGTGTTGTTAAGGGACATATTTGGCAATTAGCATATGTAGGGCTCAACCCCAGGACTCTGGGTTCATGACCTGAGCCCCAGGCAGATGCTTAACTGAGCCACCCAGGCACCCCATACAAAAGAGGTTCTTAAACTGAGGGCCATGGTCTGCATGAGGGATCCATAATGATTTTCAAGGTATCTATATACTCTCTACAATTGTATTCAAATTTCCAGGAGTAGGTACATTTTTTTTTTTAGGAAGTGGGCAATGTATCCATTGCTTTCATCCCATTCACAAAGGAAAGTATAACCAAAAAAGATTTAAAACTTCCTGCTCTACAGCTTTCTGGAGTACCACAGCATAGGTATTTGTGAAAAGCAGTTATGACTTATTAACTACTAGTGGAAGAAATAACATATTTGAATTATATGGCTTTTTAAGAATAAAGACAAAAAAGGAATAAAATATTCATCAAATAGTTCTAAGCTTTCCATGTTTTAATGATTTTCATGAAGCAAAATATTCGGCAATTAGTTTATTAGTAGCAAATGAGATTTAGACATATACCTCAACTGAAGAGCTACTATCTAACTCACCACTTAGCATGCACCAAATTCACTTGTCATTTGAAATGGTCTTCTGGTACTGCAACTTAGGAAATTCATGACATAATTATATCCAATGGCTTTTCATTATAAATATTTAGGGTTCTGCTTTTTAACTTTTTCAAATTGCACTAAGGGTTACAGTAAAAAAAACAAATCAATATGAAGTACGATATCCCATATTTTTACACCTGATGAGCCACAAAAGATCTTTGGAGGGTTCAAAACAGGAAGTAAATAGTTCAACAATGACAACAGTACAGATAAGTTATATAATTAAAACTAAGTCTAAAGGACAAAACCTATAGCAATTGAGTAAATGAAATCTTACTATATTCTGTGTTCCCACAGAAACTGGCACAGACAATGCTAGTTTAAAACTAGCATTCATTTCAATAACTCATAATCATAGTACATTTTTATTTAATCTTAGGTTAATCTTTGGACTAGTCAAATCCATGTGACCAATCTGTCACCTCTGAAGATAATTATTTAATTTATCATTAACTTAAACAGAGATTTTTGTATCTTACAGATAGAAAACTCAGTCATGAAACTGTACAGTCTAAAATGAATATAAATCAATCATTATGACAGAAGAACTTATTTGAGAGTCAAAATGAACAAAATATTCTGTGTCAGCAAAATGTCTCTTGTCAAAATCTACTCAAAACAGATTTCACTACACTGTACTAAAACAAATGTCCTTCCCAACTCTATAGAGAAACAAGTATTAAATCATCATAATTCAAAACTACTATTTGGAAATACACAAATATTTCCTAGTTATGAAATGGATTGCTTATCATACCTAGTTTTAAAGTAAAAACTTCAAGGTGATTATTTAACTCTAAGCATGTTAACAGGAGTTTCACCACAGATTTTTCTTTTTTTTAGCATAAATACTATCATTAATGATAGTAATGGGAGAAGTAATATATAAAAATTACTTTTATATGTAATTTGCATATAAATTATTAAGATTCAGGTAAGTAACTATGGCAGTTTTCTTATATTGTATGTGGTTATTAGAGTTAAGATAAATTTCTACATAAAGGATTAGAAAAATGTAATATCAGATTTAAAATATTCAGCACAGGGGTACCTGACTGGCTCAGTCGGTAGAGCATGTGACTCTTGATCTCCCAGTAGTAAAGTTCAAGCCATTGAGCATAGAGCTTACTTATAAATAAATAAATAAATAAATAAATAAACAAACTCAGCACATACACATCAGAAAATGTGTGAAGAAGGCATTTACTTATTTATTTAAAAATAAGTTATTGAGCACGTTCTGTGTGCTTCAGAAAAAAAAAAAAAAAGACTAGTCCTGCCCTCTAGGAGCTTACAGTGTCCTAGAGAATAGAAACTAAAAAAATAGAATAGTCCTTCCATTCCTAAATGAATCTTTAGAGCATACCACTGTCGGTATCAATTTAGCCCAATTTTATCCAATGAACTTTAATGACCCAGAAAACATCAAGATTTTCAAATTATAGTAAGAATAAGCCCTTCTAAGTAGAGATAAGTAAAATCTTCCAATATTTTCCCTATTAGGTCATAATTTCATACTCTTTTCTTTATCTTATAACCCAGATAGACCCTTCTTTTTTTTCTCATAGCTTGCTAGCTCAATAATCAACTAGAGATTTTGTACACCCCACATTTTACTTGGAAGTTTAAAAATGAACCGACAAAATTAGGGATAACTGGGAATGGCAGCACAAGTCCCAAGTTTTAAAGACTACACATATTTTTCAGTTAAGAATGTGTCTGTAAAAGATCTGCAATACAAATCTCACACACACACACACACACACACACATCATTCTTAAATGCATTGAAAAATCGTGGTATGATTTGTAACCATTTCCCTTCAACTTGCTTCCCGCCCTTAAATAATGTGGGATCTCAGTTCACCAGTGACCATATTATCAAATATCAGGGAGGGTTTGGTACTTCAATTTTACAAGAACTAATTTCTTTAAAATACAAACAACTTTAATTATGTCATTTATGAGAACCTGTGACCAGGTTCAAGGTCTACAAATAATCTGTTTCTAGAGCCTCCATAAAGAGGGGCATTATAGGATTATCCAATTAGAAATAATGCTATTTTATTTTATTGAATGGATTTTTTTTAGATGTTTAAAAACTGCAACCTTCACAGTAGCTGTGAAGGATCCCATGTCTAGGAAACCAGCCAGGGGTAACAATATCTAGAACCACCAGTGCAAAAAGAGGAATAGTGACTTCTCTGTATTTCTTTTTGAACTATAATCATATCCTCACCTCTGAGTTCTAAAAACAATATAAAAATAGGCTTAAGTCTATCTACCGTAACTGTCCCTGAAAAACAAACCTTTGCAAATAATCAGCAAGGGCAACTCTAAGGAATGATCTAAAACTCTAATATCCTAAGGTTCCAAGAACCATTTCAGATCTTAAGATAAAAGCTTTACCTATGAAAAATGTACAATGTATTTCTAACTAAAAATTGAAACTTTTTGCAAAACAGTATTTTTTTTATAGCATGTAGTTTCCCCTAAAAGGCGATAAACTCTTTATTCTTGCTTTGTGCCTTAAGACATAATCTGCTTTTATCCTTTAGCAAAATATGAACCAGCTACTAGGCTGACAATGCCAAGAACCATGACAAAATGGATTATTAATGAGAAACTGAACTCCAGAACTCTATTAATTTATGTCTTCCTGTCGGATCCAAAAGATATATCAGCCTTCTCACTCAAAAGAAAAAAAATGCCAACACTGTACTTTGTTTTAAAGTTCTCCACAGATGAAGAATTCATTATCCAAAGTACAGTTCTGTTATTTCAGGCTTTCTGGTAGAATAAAGAATCTTTATCAAATGGCTAAGAAAGCTGCTGACAAGTGCAAGTACCTTGCAAAATATATTTACGTCAAACATTCACTGAGAAAAATGGGGGAGGGGAAGAAAAAAGGTGAAAGCCCCCGCAACACTCCTGTCCCCATCCTATGCCAGCAGGCTTTAGAAAACTAAGCCCTTTTGATTCCAGTTACAAAATGGTAAGCAGCATTAATACAACTGCATGTTTGTGGGTTTTTTTAATTCCTAATTACACTAATTATTCTGACATGAAGGGAAATGATCTAACAAGTGAAGAGAAGAATGTGTGATTTCTTTATGCATAAACAACAATGTTTAAGTGACATAAAATATCCTTTTAAGCTTTCATAAAAAAAATCTATCTAATCTATGCTTATCATAATATTTATGAAATAAAAAAACCAGAGAGGAAAAATTGCTATAATGTACTCTGTGTGACCTCTGCTTTCTACAGAGAATGAAAACAGCCTTTTGCTTTTCAATCCCCATCAAAGTGGAGTAAAAGGAGGGACAGCGTTCCCGTGCTCACTGCCATTAATCATTGCTTTCTTCAAGCAAGTGCGTATTAATTTCTGTCATCCCAAACATCATCGAGTATTGTTACAGCACCGTTCACTCCTCATTCACCACCAGTTGTTACCAGTTTCCCTACACTGAGCAGAGACAGGGTGAATCGTGTGGATTTCAGTGTTAGAGGCCTTTATCCCTGGGGTGCTGACACCAATTAAGCCATTTCAAGAAGAAATGAGAACAGGCCCAGCCCTTCCATGTAACAAGAGCTTGCACCTAGCTTTGGCAGGTTGCCATTTCTCTAGCTTCACACTACAGAAATACTCTTCTCCACATCCTTTTGAATGATTCAGGCTGTTTACATGTAATCGGCAACAATATTTTTTTGTTCATTTCTTCAGGTTCAAACTTAGTGCCCAGCATAACCTAACACAAAAGACTGGGATAATCTAGATGGTCATCTAGAAAGACGAAAACTATTATTTACAGAATCATTAAATTCAGGTTAGGAAATAAAAACATATATTCTCTTTAATTCTGTGATAAAATTTTTTTAAAAAAGGCATTTCAAACAAAAATTAGAATGTGAAAGCTACTGCTTTTCTCAAACTGGGTTAATTGAAGATAAAACATTTTATTCCATTAGCTCAATTTTAGCACTGTATTTGCTGAAAGAATTCATTTACACAGGAATATAAACCAGATACTTCCAGCATTAATGGCGGAGTTTGTGTCCAGTTTAAAGAAGGTTATTATCAACATCGTATTGACATTTGCTTTCCTTTGGAGTCTTTGGTCAGGCACTAAAGGCTATGCTTTGTAAAAGGTTACCTCCAACTCCAACAAAAATCTGCTCAAGTGTGTTTAATTAATATCATTTTTGCATCACTAAATATAGACATCCATCAAACTCTTTCACAATATTGTTGATTTTTTTGACTGCTTTAGATCTAATCATTCTCCTTGTTTTAGACATTTACATCTGCTTTTAAGTTTTTATGGTTGCCTGTTGGCAGGCAGCAAAGTGGAGCTGTCGATGCTACTGCAGAATAATGCAAGGTTTGTTATGAATTAAATATTAGAAACCTTAACACAGCGGCCAATAAGAATTATTTGCCTTATTAAAGCAGCAGAAGACGCTGATTAAATTTTCATTGCATTGCAGTCTTTTTCCCATTTCTGCTTTCAATTCATCATTCTAATGTATGAAAGGCTCGCCGAATAATGGCAGGGGGACTTAATTTCTGGAATGCAAATATAGCAAAGAAAATACCATAAATACCCTCCCAGAAAACATTAAACAGTCAGTTCTAATTAAGTGAATACTAACTAAGTAAATATTCTCTTAAAGGGAAAAAAATAACTCAAATGTCAAGAATTCAAGAAGCAAAGCACAATTCCCTATATTACAAATATGTAACAGATACACATTGTGGGTGGACTGTATTTTTTTGGAAACTACTCTTCTTGTAATCAGTTAACTCTTTTGCAGGCCTTAAAGCACTCTAAAAGAAAGGGAATACAGCTACGGTTGTGTTCAGCTTTGCATAGTTTCTGAAAATTTAATCATTTTTACAAGAAATATATAGCAAGAAAGGTAATAAAACAATGTATGTAAAGTAGCGCTCAGCCAGAATGGCAACTAGCATTTCTGAATTCCTACATTATGTTTTAAATTTATATTTACTGTTGCAAATATATTTAGGGAATAAACTCCCCCTGTAAAAATACTGTAATCGTATGTCCTATACTGAAGGTTGTTCACGTTTCTGCCTTAATGTGAGGAAGAAAATGAACTTCAAGTATCCATTTCCCCTAGAGAAAATCTCTTCCTTGAAACTCTGCAACTAATGAAATGGGGATCTATAAATAGCAGCATCATTACCATGAGAGCCTCTGCTTGGTACCAGTCTCTGCAGCTGACCCTCTTTATACTAATAACTACCAGACTTCAGTCTCATTCCTCTATAGGGTGATCAATATTGGGACGGTTAAAAAATGTGATGGAAATTTAACCTACAAAAAATGGTATTTACTTATCAAGTTTCCTAAAAACATGCAGTGTCGCCTATACTTATAGCTTTCCACTTAGACTTTACTTAAAAGGTGGTTTTGCTTATTGTTTTGGCTTTTGTATTTTTTTTTAACTGAGATGAGTGGGGCTCTGTAGCTTTTCTCTAATGTTACAGAGACGTGCGTCATGACAAGACAAAAGCCATAATACACCTGAAATGCTCCCTGCTGAATCTCTCTCGATGAACCTCATTAAAATGGTTACTCTATTCCAAATATTATCCACTGAAGCATTACTGTAGTAAACTCTTGCTTGAATTGTTGAATACAGTGATGGATAAAAATCAGTGAGCATTTAATCAGTAAATGTAATGATTTGGAATGATGTTTTACTCTTACTCAAAATACAATATTTTCAAATTCAATAGATCATTCTAAAAAGTTAACCAATATTTAACATCTCCATTGGCTGTAAATTAGACCTTAATAAAGAATGTAGCTAAAGGATCTAGGAAAAAAAAACTACTTATTAGATCTTTATAGAATACACTACTGCTATGTATAATTTATTGGCACTGAGATATTTATGTTGCACTTCATTAATGGTAAATATTCAGTTACATTTGCATCTCCTACATATAAAGAGCTCAATTGTTCACTAATTTCATATCTCTTAAAAATAAATATGATAAAACGTTCCAGTGGGTGGATGAGTTTAAAGCCTTTTATTCCCAGTGACAAAATTATTGATGACAACATATCATAAATGGCACTTCCTCCATATACACATGTCACAAGAAAATGTAAAATATTGGTACAGCTGCACATGTAGAACATTTACTTTTTAAATGAAAATATAACATTTCAACATTAAACACAATGTGGCTTAATCAAGAGAATATATGTGAATTCAAAGGTGACATCAAATTTCACACATGCTTAACTTCCTATTCGGTGTACTTGTAGGTACTATATGCACAGAAAAATGTAATTAGCCTAATTTAAACACAAAAGGCATGGCTCATTTTGGCACAATCAGATACACATGTGCCATCACGCTCTGTTCACTAATGTTTATGTTTACCAAATTATTGTTACCATCCAGTTCAAACTATGAAATGGACCACAGAAATTCAAATAAAACTGATTTTGAAAAAAGTTTTTAAAAATATATTGCAGACAGAAAAATTCTATTAGAGGTACACAATATTACAATAATATGCTATGCTGATTATTATTTTATAAATTCCACAAAGGTGAACTTGTCCACTGTATGCAACCACTATGTTGAACACTTCCTCTCCTATATCTATCTACAGAACTAGGACTAAAATACAAATAACAGTCATTTTTGCATGACTGTTTTCCTACAATGAACATGTGAAGCACAAAAGGAAATGATGTTTAAGAGTTAAATCATTAAAAAGCAAACAATCACATTTAAAGTCTGAGAACTGAAATTTACAATTTAGTAAAAACAGGAAATCTGTATCTGCTTTTTTTTTTTTTAAGCGAAACATACAGAGATGGACTTTAAAATAGAAAGTAAACTTCCAGGGTCCTGAAATTCAAGCACAAAATAATTTATTTTGTGTTGCCGTTTCATTTCAACTATCCCCATGCAGAACAAACTGTATGAAACGAACAGTTTGGATAGGTTGGAATGGGAGAGTTGTAGAGTTAAATAAAGCAGATTTGTAAATGGCAGAATACTCGCAGCAACTACGCGGTTCTTGCTCTGAGGCAACTGATGGAGCAGAGCTGTTCCACGGCACTTGACAACAGCAGTGCTCCCACAATTGTAACCCTCAAATCCAATCAATCGTTGCTCTTTGCATTTCAAGCAGCTCCTGGCTGCCACTGCCTGAAGATAACTATTTTACCACCTCTGTCATGCCTAATTAACAAGTCAGATGTACAATTTAGAAATTTTGCAATTAACCTGCTAAAATATTGCTGGAGGATGCTAATTGTTATGCCAGTTGCCATAAAAGCTCATTTGCATAACTTATGTGTGAAAAACAATTATGAGCCGCGTTCACAGACGCGGTCCACAAACTGCTCCTAGCTACGGATGAGAGGGCCACAAAAACACTTAATTCATTGCCCACAAAATTATGTTCCCCCTTTTCTTAAACAGCATCTGTTTTGTGAAGCTATATTCATAGAAAATCCCCAAATCAACAATTAGAAGCATATGTAAATGTGCGATTACAGTTCTTTTTCTTTCATTGACAACTTCTCCTTTTTTGCTTGCATGAGGAGTAGGGGATGATATGATAAATGCCTCACTGTTCCAATTCCCTTGCACAACAAATAGGAAGTACATTTGGCAGTGCCAGTGAAACTGCCAGCCCACCAGCCAGGAGGAAGCCATTCTCCTCTGCTCTATCTAGTCACGGCAGCACCATCACTAGAGGCCACTTTAACAACAGAGAAGCTAAAGTCAATTGTTTCTTCAGTGAATAGGCTTCTGTTCTCCAGCATATATTTACTGAGGCATTTAGGGCAGATTTTTGCCATTAAACTGAAGTCTGTAAAACATGGTTGTCTACAAATATTTACACTAGTGCTGACCGCAGCTCTGCTGCCACTCAGTGTCACTTTGAACCTGACCACATTTTTTTTAAGCTCAGGTTTTGCCATCTTCTTTGAATCCTCAATTTCCACAACTTCCCTGGCCCGAGCTGAGAGATTCTGCCACCACTTCTGGAGCAAGGAAAGCCTGGATTGCCACTTTACTATGAGGCCATGGGCTAATTACTTAACCTCTGAGGTGTTGGTTTCCTCATCCACAAATTGACAATTAAAATACCTACCTTGGAGGGTTGCTGCAAATGTAAAAGATATTACAGATCGTCTGCATTATATGAATTTTTCCCAAAAAGAATGTATCACGTTTTAAACTTCCAAGAATATTTTTTTAATGCACTTAAAACACCCAGCACGACACCTGACACACAGATTGTCCTCAGTACGTTGTAGTTTTTATTGTTATCATCATTAAATGAATGGAATCTTCTGGAGGGGAGAGACTTGCCTTTCCACTCTGCTAAATTCAGCAAATTATAATTGCTTAAGGATGAACAGATTTAGAAATCCTATGGCTTGGCCATCAATTCTAACATTTAAAATTCAAAAGGAAAACTTCATAGAAGCAAATTATCTTTTTTCTCACATTACAATGGTTGATAGCTACTTTTTCAAATGGGAAAAATGTCTGTATTTCTAAAATAATTTACTCACTGAACAACAGTCAACTGAGTATAAACTTTAAACTCCCAATATTCAAGTTAAAACAAAGTACACACAGAGGGTAGTTTAGTTCTAGAAAATACTCTAACATATTAAGCCAATATTTCGTAAAATACTAGAAATTTAAAAGCGACATAATAATCACGGTAACTAAAAGCCATAATGATAATCAGTCAAAAAAAGAATTGGTTTCATATTAGAAACTCTAATCTTTTTAGCCTGATTATACCAAAGGAAGAAATGTTTCCTTCATTGAACACAAAATGTCATTTACTTAAATAAATCAAGATCAGTTCGTATAATACATTAACAGAATAGAATTTATGTATAGAGTCCATCATTCATTTTCAGACATTCCATTTGTATACGTGATCCCAGTTAAAAGGTCAAGAACCAAGAAGTCAATAAGTTCCTAAGGATATCCTCAATATCACATCACAGCTCTAACAAGTGGTGAGCAAGAGGAAATTCAGTCACGTCAAACACCCACACCCCATACACAGTTAAAAGAATTTCCTTCATTTTTTTCCTCTACTGATTCCAACAAAGAAATATGACGAGAAAAACTGGAGGGTTCTCACTTATTTGAATAACAAGTGAAAATCTAAAAATATCTTCACTGTATGTTATTACCAACTGTATCACTGGGTTTTATAGTGACAGCCCTGTGCTATAATTTCTGGGAAAACCTCTACATAAAGCTCCATAAACCCAACCATTCCTGTAATGTATCGCCTTATCTAGCACAGAATCATTTCAAACACAACTTTTCATGTTAGTATAATTTGTTCAAAAATGGTAATAAATACATCCATGAAGCCAGAGAAATCGTTGCACAATCTATTGTAACTTGTTCTTACCAGTACTGACAGTTAATCCTAAACCTAAGATCCAATGTAAAGGAAAATAAAATATTCCGATATTACTTGGTTTAATTAAAGATATTCATTATACACATACCTTTTAACGGACAAACGCTCCTGATCAACATTATAAATAATCTGGGCCAACTGCAGAGTAATGTCTGTGAACAATTATCACAAAACTAAAACATGGATAGCTGTCAGTTGGTGGCAGAGTTCTTGCTTTCATAATAAATATAAAATCAATTTCCTGTTCTAGTTCCTATTCCAAGTTGAAAATGATATATCTGACTATGAATTCCAACTACCTTCATCCTTACTGCTTTTTTTTTTTTTGAAAGAAGTGTGGGGTGAGAAAGAAACTTATGAGACCACCTAAGTCAATTCTTCTTCATTTGAGGACACTAAGATAGTAAAGGTATCTACATAACATCACATATAAGCTTGCCATTTCACTTACATAAATTCTTTTAAATACAGTGATTTCCCCCCATCAAATGCCTATCAAGTATTTCAGGAGTCCCTCTTGATAATTTCTCTATAAATTCCTATATGCAAGGCTTTTGTACATTTGAAAACCTGTAAAAACCTTTCATTTAAAAAATAATAATATGCAATTTCAAAAGCTTTTTGTTCTCATTTCAATCAAAAATAACTTCATACACTTTAAATGAAATTTTGCGAGTAATCATAGACTAATGAGGATTCATTGATTTAACTAGTTCAGGGAGTCTGAGAAGGGAATGAGAATTTAAAGTAAGCAAGTTATCTCATTTAGAAGACCAGCTAATATGCAGGTACACTAAGTCCTCTTTACTGAGAAATGTAAATGTCTCAGGAGAGACTCTCATTGCCCTCTCTTTGTGCACATTCCTAACTCCTATTAACATTAACAGGCACCACACACGCACACAGAGGAGATGCCAGCCTTGGTAGTGTGTATGCATGGCAGCTGTGGTGACTAAATAACCCATATGGCTCTGAAGAGAAGGTATGGTTTTACTAGGTCTAAAGTCCCAGCCACAGTGGTGGAATTCAGCCACGAGAACCAAGCCTCAATATAAATGCTTTATCCAAACTCTCTCCTATCTAACCACAGCCTGGTAGCAGTTAGGGCAGGGTTTTGCAATTCTACCTCTAGCAGTGGTTTAAAAAAAAAAAAAAAAAAAAGTTCCATGTTTGAGGAAATCTTAAATTCTTCAAGGGCCCAGGGAAGTTCTGTCCTCCTCCCAGACCACGACTCCAATCCGCGTATTCATTCATGCATTTCCCCCACAAAATACAGAAAATCACACAGGAGCTTTACAGAGAGAAAAATCAAAGGTCTGGCTTAAACCACCACAGTCAGCAAAATCAGAGTCAAGTATGAAACTCAATCTTCAACATGAAAATCAAAAAATGCAGTGATCTTCTATAACACATATATGCCGAAATGTAAATTCCACAGGTGTGTAAAGTGCAGAGTATAACCACTAATTCTAATTGTTCCTGCTTTTAGGTATTGAAGTCACAGTCTTAATGCTCATTTAATATAGTATCCTGATGCCCAGGTCAACAACTTATTCCTTCTTTCCCTAGTGAAGAAAATATTCTTGTGAAGTTCAGTTTAGTGAAGACATTACTGCACAAACACACACACACAAGTTTACACTCTGAAAAGAGGTGATAACAGTTTACTAGCCATGTTGCCGAAATTAGGCTTTAGAAAAAAAAGACTAGACGACACATAATTCTTAGTATGCTTTCATATAAGAGAGTACAATAAAAACTTCCTATTTGTATCTCCAATTAGGTCAATTAATATTCAGAAAAGGTCTGTAACACCATGTTTCAGTAATCATAAGAGGGGGAAAAAAATACAGCAATGTTCTAGAAGCTTCTCTAGACCTTTCAATCAATTTTATTTATATGCAAAACCAAGAGAAACTAAAAAAAAAAAAAAAAAAAAAAAAAAAACAAAGCTCCTCCTGATGCTAAAGCTCTCAATTTACTGACAGGCAAATGGCTTCATGCTGCCACTTAATCTCATTTCTTGCATAATGCCCTCTAATTAGCATATCAAAGTGAATTAATACTTCTAGGGCATTAGCAATGGGGAAATCTGCTCCAGGCTCACAATAGCAGTTAAGAGAGAGCCAAGAAATCCTCAAAAACACCACAAACCACTTTGCATTGCAAAACTGTTCAATTTATTTATCCTCTCTCTCTAAACACTTTTACCGCACACTGTTTTACTACTGTTCACCAAACAAAATGATAATTGCCAAAGTTACCAGCATCTGTAATGCCTGTTTAGAATCTTAATTTAGATTATGTTGCAGATAATTTCTATATGCAACCATTTGTTCTATTATAAATGTTAATATAGAGACAGTGGAAATGTTGACATTCTCAATTAGTTAATTTGAATTTGAAATAAAATTTTATGGGATTTTAAAATTTATGAATTTTTTAATGTAAAAAGCCACCTGCTGGACTCTGATGCCTAAGAAATGTGCTTTGAAAACTGGATGTATCACATAAAACAAAACAAACACAAAAAAAATCATTTTGCCATAACATATGTTGAGTCTCCCAAATAATGGTTTAAACATCGTGAGGAATCATCAGCATTAAAAGGATTACATTGTATACGAAGTCCTTAACACAAAAGGGGTTATTGTTCAAAATGGCTTTTTTTAAAGCAGTTAAACTCAAGAAAAAAAAGTACAAAACTTTTAACAATTATTTTTATCCATAATTAATTTTAATTGTCTTCAGTCCTATCAGCTACTATCATGTAGTCTAAAAAAAGAAAAAAACAAAAACAAAACCATGCCACTTCAACTTAACACATTCTATCACACAATTTTTTGCTACAGATACACTCAAATGTAGTACCAAAGCAAACTACCGTTATCATCAAAAACTACAAACATATTATATTTATAGAATACGTCTATAAAAAATAATAAAGAAGAGATTCTGGTTACTATTCTACCTACAAGGGCAATAATTAGAATTAAGTTTGAAGATTATTGAAATTTATTTGAACATGTTCTATGTCTGAAGGCATAAAAAGATGCTTTATTTTTTCAGTGACTCATTCAAGCATTGCTTATTAATTTATTTGCTAAATATAACAACACTATCACCTAACTGTGATAGCAATTTGATTAACTTCTGTAACTGTAAAAAAATCTGATAGCCGGTCTGAGAACTTCCACCAACTTACACTACATAGTGATGTAAATTACTTACTCTCTTCATACTTAAAGACTCAAATGGCCTACTGAAGTAGAGCAAATGCTTGAAAAGGTCAACATGAGGGGGTGGGGGGTGTGCAAGCTTTGTTAGTCAGTTACTACCTAAATCATGCTGATCACACTGATAAATGGCTAACACAAGCCTGCTGATAAAACAAATAAAACATTATTCTCATAGTGTCAATACTGAAATAATAAATACCTAAAGATGTCCACATGTACCTGAATAGAGGAAAAATAGTCTAAAATCTTTATTTAATTTTATGTGTTTGTGCTGATGTTTTAAGTATTTATTCTGAATAGATACCTCAATGGTATGAGTATAAAATAAAGTGGTGACTGATTTAGGGTGTGGTTCATGAAATGCGGTTTCAATTCTTTATGACCATACTTCATATAACAGAACTTCATCCTGTATAATGCCACCATAAAGTATCAAAATATAAATACTCCAAGTAAGATGTTAAACTTAAATCTGTCTTGGAAGAAAACTTTTACAAAATTTATAAATAGAAATCTAAACGTACAAGTGAAATTAATTAAAAGGGAAAAGGATTATGGTATGAAAGATGTACACAGATATATTTTATGAAAGCTGATGAAACACTAAGCTCTTTAGGGCAAATCAGGGCTTCCTTTGCTACTGTATTAATATACTTCTGATTAAGAATAAAATTATGTAAATTAATAAAATAATATAGTAAAGTCCCAAGCAAAAGACCAAAAGTACATCAATCTGTAATAAAATGAACTCCACTAAAACTGAGGCATGAAAGAATTACTTGCACAGATCAGGTTAGTACTGACAAGAGGTTCAATATATTTTTACTGGGAAGGAAAAAAAAGGGTTTTAAGATATCCCCATATTTTTAAAATAATATAATACTTGATACCGTAGATCATGAAGTTCTAAACCAGTATGGTAGGAGGATTTTTTTGTAGATTTTCTATGAATATGTTGCATGTATTGTCTTAAAAGGATGAGAGAGGTAGAGTAAGAAAGTTAGCAAAACACCACTCTTTTACATCCTCCCTCAATACCTCAAGAAGCTACAATGAGTTATACAAAACTACAGAAATAGAAAAAAAATTCAATGAAAATATTCTTAATTGCTTTAAGGAAAAATTTGTGATAAAGCAATATAATTTACAACATTTCTAAGATATCCTCACTTTATATTTTTTCCTGTTTAGTTATTTAATATTTCTAATGTAAACAAGACATAATGTGTCTAAAACGGATATGAAAGTTAAAATGTTAAAATAATTTTGAAAGGGTGGGAGTTACAGAGAAAACAAGACTGGCCAAGTGTTGCTAGCTGCTGAAAGTGGGCAATTAGTTCATGGGGGTTCAAGTTTCTCTTCTCTCTACATGTTTTTTACGTTTCCAGTTGTCCATAATAAAAAGTTTTTAAAAAGCTAGAAAGTAAGTTCATTTAAAACACAAAAATGAATCATGTATGGAACGGTGCATTTGCTTTTAGACGTCTGGGACAAATAATGATAATTATATTGGAAATACTGCAAAAGCAACTTAAAAGAATACATGCAATATGTACAATAGCACCTAGTCTCATATATAACAATTTTCACCTTTCCTGTTAAATTTTCACTTCATGGAATATTTGGTTTTTATACATTGGGAATTAAAGAATTACATGGCACTATACAAAGAAAAAGAACAAATTTTAATATTGAAGCATAAAAAAAAAAGAAAACAGAAAAAGACTCCAATGAGTCTCTAAGCCTGTAGGGTCAGAATTAAATAGAGGTTCACTGAGAGCACTGCTCTGTCCCTCTGAAACCTAGTCATACTGATAGCACTAAAGATAAAAGGTTTAATCATATATATCACATTCTAAATGCATATAAAAACTCACATAACAAGCTACATTCTTGATCCAGTTTTGATATCTAAAATTCTTATGACTTGTTCGTGGGGGGGGTGTCCCTTAAAAGTAAAGCATTTTTAATAGTCATTTTCTTCTCCTTAAACATAAAAAATACTTCAACCAGCCCAACCAGCCAAGCAGGCCTTTCTCTTCCCCTGCGGACACCTCCTGCAGTAGAGAAGTTCATTAAGTTTTATGATCTTCCCAAGTCAGTCCTGCTTATAAGCCTCACAAAGGCCACAAATCTGGCAAACCATCATGTATGCCATTAGACATTACTAGTAAATGAACGCTACTTAGGGTTTGTGGTGGCAATAAATCAGAGTTTGGTTGGCAGCTATCAACATAGAGTATTTTAACCTACCATTTAGAAAGGAAAAGGTTGTGTTGATTTTTTTTAATACAAAACATTTTTTTCATAATATGATTCAGATTATATATGAAAATGTTGGATTTTCATTAGAATTTTTAAAAATTCATTTATTTCTCAAAAAGAACCATTTTCTTCATTTGAACTCTCATAATTAAAGGCTTTGGAAAGAAGGCAGATTTGAGAGGATGGAATATTTCACAAAGAAAAATACTTCAACAATCAGATTAAGGTGGCCAAAAAGATGTAAGGGAATGCACCAAAATAAGTATGTAGGTGAGGAGACCTCGGAGCATAAAGGATATTTAATAAGACATAGATGGTAAAATATGACTAAAAAGTAATTAAGAGGAAAATCTTAACATATCAACAATTATTTCGCTGGTTTCTTAGTTTAAAATAGAGAAATATGTTGATTTTAAAGGCTATAACTCTTCAGTTGCTTTCAAACTGCATAAATATCACAACTCAACTAGAGATGACGTTTCTACTCAAAAATAATTGTACAATGGATTTTACAAAAGAATACATTTTCAAGAAAAGGCAAGCACCTCATAGTAAAAGTATACTTTCCCTAACTCCGAACAAGAAAATAATATAATTGTGGTAGATTACGCATTTATCTGTCAGAAGGGAAAAATACCTTTTCATATTTGGTAGGAGAGAAAAAAGATGTTTTCCAAACTAAATCCCTCATGTGCATCAGAACTGGCTATGTTCACTGCCTAATCAGAAACCTCAAACTCTACTGGCAGATATATAAATATGGAATTTTTTTAAAATGATTTTGTCTTATTTTAGGAGAATCACAACTGAAATGACATTATCCACTGAAGTGACAGTTTCCCCCCCCCCCACCTTCCGACTAGTCAACCCCCTACTCCTCCATTATGCAGAATAGAGTCATCACATAATGTTCCGGTTTCTCTTACAAATGACTAGGTAAACTTTCTCTAGATTGCAGAGAATTAATATTTGGATACTATATTATTAGATTAAATAAAATGATCTAAAGAAAAATCATTGTATAATATACATATATTCTACAATGCTTATTTTATTAGTTCAGGATGTTTCCAAAGCAGAACTGTGGGAACAGATGTGGGGAAGAAGGGGGGAGGCCTGGAATTTGCTGCCCCGCTTTCTTTGCCTTGGTAACACTAATGTCTACACAGATGTTTTATTTCAAATCAAGAATACTAGGTCCAGTGTCCCTGTCTCCTTCTAAGACTAGTTTTGGAGGGTGAGGTGGAGCTATGGGTAGTAGGGGAGAAAGGAGAGGAGAGAAAGAGCTTCACCCCCATCAATCATTTGGTACTTAAATCCCATCCCTCTCGAGCTTAGAGGCAGGCAGGAAGATGCCTCAGCCCAGTCAGCCGCCTTTACTCTTTGTCGGCTGCTGGCTTTTTACAAAAGAGATAACGTACAAACTTGAATCTGCTGGCCAAAACATAAAAAGAGGATCTAATTTACAAGTTATCACTGAAAGCCTCAGAAATAATTTTCAAAACACAAAAATTTCCTTTGTCAGCTACCTCTTGCTTCTTAAATAGCAAGAGCCCTAGCAAAGCTCTCTGCCAGTAATCCCAGACTCTGAAAAGACTTGTTTCTTTTTCGTAACTCACCTTTGACATGAGGCTGACTATACTTTCCTTTCAGAATGGTGTAACTAAGTCTTGTGCAAATAAGCAACTAGAGGACTTATGCCTCCTAATTGAATTCTGCCTGCTGCTAAATGTCTAAACAAGAAAAACAGTTTGCTGGGTTTGGTTCTCAAGCTGGCTAGGCCAAAACTTTAAAAAGGCAAAAAAATAAATAAATACAAATAACGAGAAGGGGGTGATAGGGGAAGAATATCAATCCCGTCTCCCTAGTAATATAATGCTGTGTAAGTTGAATCAATCTTAATATTCACAACATAGTCAATACCCCAGTGCTTAGCTGTCAGCAGAAACTGAAGTGGAGCCCTGATAGCAAGAAAATCCTTGGACATTAAGCAACATAATTTACTGAGAATTGTACACTTTTAGGCTTCTAAACTAAGAATCTTCAAGATTTAATGCTTGTCTTATTTTATAGTCAGATAAAAATTATCTACCATTTTAAATCACAATGCTTCCTAAAGGTAGCTAAAAATCAACACAAAGTTAGTAATTTAAAATGCCTGTGCTTTTCAAAATGTAAAATCTATCTTTAAAGGAATCACTCAACATTTACAAACCATGAATACTATGTGAATGATAAGCAGGAAAGCTACTCTTTAAGGATCTCAATATTTTCTGTTAATTATGGTTTTAGCATATATTTTAATAGGTAGCAATAATCCATTTTCTCTTGATTACTTTTACAATCAGAATAGCATTGCAGAGTGAAAAATATGTTTAAAAGGAGGACAATTCTCCTACCAACTAACGTGTGTATTCAGTGTGCTATCATTTGTGCACTCGATTTAAACACAATGACTTTTAATCTTTTAAATAGCATCACTTGTATATTGGATATTGCTATATCCTGGACTTTTAACTCTCTCTTCTATGCCTCAACTTAAAAAACAGCAACTTTATAATACCTTATAGCTAACACACACACACACACACACACACACACACACACACACACACACAACAGTAAAGCTTGCTTAATGCACTTGTTTGCCATATACAGGGCAGATAATGCCAAATCTGAAATAGAGCATCTAAATTAAATTTCTAATTCCACTTGAGTTCCTACTATCACCTCAAGGCTAAAATACTTTTAATTTTAAAAAGTCTAACAAGAAAATTAAATTGAAATGAATTGCCAGAAATTTGTCTGTTTTTGTAGTTTTTATTCCAGCACTTCTATAAAACCTGTCTTCTCATGTGTTCTCTGCTTTGAACACTTCAAAAATTGTTTAACCTGCTAATGTGAACCTTTTTCTACTTTATAAAATATACTAAACATATTTACAATGTAATGACTTCAAGCATAAAATTTAATGAAAGTAGTAATAGATGTAATACATTGTATATGCCTAAACACATCATTACCCTTTCTTGCTCCTTAAAAGTAGCCTTCCCAACTAAAACACTAATTCAAACATCCTACTGGAGTCTGTTCAATTGCATCTATTCTTCGATCTGTGGAGCTGAAGCTTAGGACTGTCTAAGTAAAACAAAGTTCGGGCGATGCTTCTCCCGGGGTCTCGGTCCCTGGCATCCAGTCTCCCGTTGCTCCTTTTAAAAACTGACATACAAACAAGGCGAAAAGGAGCGGGGGAGGGCGGCCGGCGCTCCAGGGCCCCCTCCCTGCCTGCAGCCAGGGGCGGCCGCCTGGGGACAGCGACCCAGCCCCGTCCGCATCTACACTTCATTTTATACCAGGAGCGGAATTGAGAAATCGACTCCAGATTTATTGCAGTTTTTTCTCAAGACCAGGAGGTGGGAAGGAGAGAATGATCAAAGATGGCGGTGCCCAAAAGCAGCAGCTCTCAACTGGAGAGTGGAAGGAGTAGCTCTGACCCCACCTCGGGGGTCTCCAGGCCCACTACGGGGCGCAGCCTCCTACCTGTTTTCTCTTTGATCTCACACAGGACGCTGAAGAGCGCGGGTTTCATTCTGTGACAGTTCAGGGCATGTTTCCTAAAAAACAAATAGCAAAACACAAAGGTATTAGCATCACCTATGGAATAATATGGCGCCTTCCTTTAAGTTAGACCCAAGATTTAATTCCGGCCCTCTATTTTGGAAGGCTCCTTGGAACCATGGCAAGTCAACAGAAACTCAAGTTGACTAGTTAGCGACAGCCCGCAAGCTCCGGCGGCCAAAGATCCAGCCCCAACCAGGCGCGACCCATCTGCCCGGCAGGCAGCTGCCTCGGCGACCGCAGGGCGCGAACCCGCGCGGGGAGCCTAGATAGCGGGACAGACGACGGCGACCCGGGGGAGGGGACGGCGCGGAGGGACTCCCGCGTCCGCCCTCCGCAGGGGGAGCGGGCGCGGCGCCGGCGACCGCCCGACTACGGCCAGCGGGCGGTGACAGCTCGGCAAAGTTTGCGAGGCGGCCCTCCCTTCCCCGAGAACTTGGCCGCCCGCACCCGGACCCGCCAGGGAACCGCCCATCACCCCGCGCCCGCCCGGCTGGGACGGCCGCCCGCACGTTGAGGTCGTCCCGCGGCCAAGTGGAGCCCGGCGCCGCGACTCCCGGATGGAGGAGAAAGTTGCACTTCCCGCAAGTGCGGCCCGGGGCCCTCTCGGGGCGGCGTGCACAGGGTCCAGGCGGGAGGTTTGAATCCGTGGGAGGGGGCCGGGCTGCGAGAGGGCCGGACAGGGGAGGGCAAGAAAACCACAAAACCCTCGTGGCACCAAGTCAGTCCCGTGCCCCGAGAGCAACTTTGCCGACTCCCGCCCGCGTCGAGGGGTGCGGGCAAGTCCCCCCGAGGCCCGGGCAGGAGGCCGATTTGCGGAGAAAGTTCCCTGCCCAGGGCTGAGGCCCCTGCCCCGGGCGCCACCCCGGGCCCCGACTCGGCCGCGGGCCCGGCTCCCGCACACACACAAAAGATGCTTAATGAGACGACACCAACTTTGCTTGCGCCTCGTCCAAGCTCTGATCGGTGATGGTCATGATCTGGTGGAGGATGTCGCCGATGTCCTGCTTCCTGCCGTCGCCGTCCGCCCCTTCGTGGCCGTGCGGAGGAGGCGGCAGGGCCATGCCCCCCTGCACCGAGTGGCCGGCCAGGTTCACCCCGGCCAGAGTCTGCAGCATCCTGGATTGATCGTCCATCCCGCCGCGCGCGGGCGGGAGCGGGCGGCGGCGGCGGCGGCGGCTGAGGCGAAGGCTGAGGCGGCGGCGGCGGCGGCGGCAGCGGCGGCGGCGGAGGCGACGAGGGAGGAGAAGAAAGAGGGGGAGGGGGAGGGGGAGGCGGCCGCGCGCTCCCCGCCCGCGCGGGGAGGGGGCGGCCCGGCCGGCGGGGCCCGCGGCTGAGGCGGTGCAGACGGGAGCCCGGCTCTGGCTTCCGCCGCCGCCGAGGCTCAGGAGAAGCGCCAGGCGGAAGCGCCGGGCTCCGCGGTGGTGGCGGAGGCGGAGGCAGCGGCGCCCGCTGCCCTCACGCGGCCGCCGCGCCGCCTCCGCGCCGCCGCGCGCCCCGCCGGGCGGCCCCGTGCAACTTGCTCCTCAGCGCCCGCCGAGTTGCCGGGACGCCCGCCGCCCCCCGCGCCAGCCTGCGCACTCCCCTTCCTCGGCCGCCGCCGCCGCCTCCGCCGCCTCGGCGGGGCGGGATCCGAGCCCCGGCGGCCCCGGGGGAGGGAGCGGCGGCGGCAGGCGGCGGCGGAGGAGGAGGCCGGCGGGCGGGCCGAGGGGAGCGAAGGGGGCGGAGGAGGAAAGTTTGGGAGCGGGCGGGCGGGCGCAGCGGGGCGCGGAGCCCAATGGAGGGCCCCGGCGGGCCGCGCGCCGGGCGGACAGCAGATTGATGGGGCGGGAGAAGTCGCCGCCGCCACTGCCGGAGCCGCGCACCCTGCCAGCAGCAGCCGCGGACCGGGCTCGAAGGCCGCTCGGCTGAGGGATTGACAGGCTGCCAGTGCCACTCACTCACTGCGGCCCCAGCGCCCGGGGGGAGGGGCGGGGGCGAGAGGGAGGGCGGGGAGCGCTCCGCACGCTCCGCCCCCGAGGGCGGCGCGCGCGCTCATTGGGCTTTGCGCCTCCCGCCGCCGCCACTGGCACCGCCCCCGAGTTGCGGCCGGCCCTCTTTGGCCTCTGATCCCCAGCGCTCGAGAGCGCGCCACCGGATCCTCACGCCTGGTCGCGTCCTCCGCTCGCGGGACAGGCCGCCCGACCCGCAAACGCTGTGCCCGCACCCCGGCTCCTGATCTGTAGTGTTAACAGTCATGGGTGCGAGGAGTTGTGTATGGGACACGGAGCAACTCGTTCCAAAGCCACCCATGTGCTTTCCCGCAGCGCCGCGAGCTTCACGCCTAGGACAGCGCCTGGTACATTTTCCCGCTCTTCCCGTCAGGAGGTGGTACCCTCAGGGTTCCGGCTGCCCGTCCCAGACCAATCGTATTGCGCTAGGAGCCGAACGGGGCGGGACAGAGGCAAGAAAGCGCTGTCCCAATTGGAGCGTTCGAAATGTCCTGGGCAGAGGCGGGGAAGCGGCGGATGGTGGCCCCGCCCCTCCCGGGATCACCATAGTAACCGAGAGGGCGCTGCTTGGAGTTGGCGCCAGCGCTCAGGCCTTGCGCTGTCCCTCAAGAGGTGACCAGGTAAGGTGGGAGCCTGTTGTCCCGCATGCTTCATGTCTGCTCTGAGCGGATCTGAGTACTGTACACTTTCTCTTGAAAGGTGAGCATAAGAAAATGTGTCACAGGGAAGTGGCTCCGGGAGGAAGGAAATGGCCTGACATCCAGGACCAATTCAAGCCTTACAACACTTAACACACTCTGCAATTCTTGGTAATCCAGGGATTACTCCTTTGGCAGGGTTTGCTTTTAGCTGCCTCCAGATGGACCAAAGCTGCAAAAAACGAGCTCTTTATTACAAAGATATGTTTACTTAAGGATAGACTGGATTTCACTTATCAACTTACCCCATCACCATGAGTCATTTAATGTTGGGGACCCCAGTCACAGATTTTCATATCCCTAACACCTTTTCTCCCATTGCTCTCTGTCTACAAATGACTAAAGTCTCACATTATTTAGGGATCTAGACTTCCGGCTCTTGTGGACGCTTGAGCTTTCTCTTAACCTGATTTTCCAAACAGCTTCAACATGTTTTCTCCATTTGAGATTCACGGAGCTCATTCTAGTTGGGTCCTTTGGTTAGGTGGTTCTGAAAAGTCTTATTCCTTCCCCAAACACAGTAAGCTGTCTTATTTGAAACCAAAAATAGGGGTATGAGATATGAAAAATGGCTCTTACTCTGCAGGGTTTAATGTAGGACAAGCAGTTCTTTACATGCCAGATGGATTCTTGGAATGAAGCAGGCTACTCGGTTCCAGGTTCTTTCCTTCATATGTTGTGTGTACTTTTAAATACTCCCCACTGCAAAACTAATAGCTAACCTTACAGTTAGGCAAGCTAAAATCTTTACAAACTGCACAGCTGCTGGAGAGGGAGTTCCAAACAATCCACTCTGCTTACTTACTTCCAAAGAAGCCCCCTCATGTTCATTAATATTCCCTGCTCTTCTATAGCCCATTCATATGTCAAGTTTCTGATTCTTCTTTCAAGCCCCCATTATGGGTTACTCATAGTCATCATTGATTGGCCTTTCTCTTTATTCTTAACTTGTTTTTCAAAGCTGTCACTAAATCCTTCTACATTTTTGCATAAAGGAGCAGGAGCAAACAGCCAGTCTTTCTCGCAATTCTTTAATGCTGAAGATGTAAAACCACAGAATTCTATCCGAAAGATGCCTTAAGCTCTAAATTCCTTACAGCTCTAAAATTCATTGATCCTGTGACTCACTATCAGGCCACCTTCCTGCCCTTCTGGGCTCATAATCTTGACTAATCAGTCATGAGGATGAAGCTAATTAGCAGTGGGGATTTATGGTTATTTCTAGCCTGCTCCAAAACAATGAGTTATGTAAGCAAAGCAACATATATAAAAATGTAAATAAAATTAAAGAAACACTTAAGCAAATAAAGGCAATTGGGAACTATGGGCTATGTAAGCAAACTGGAACATAAAAATATAAATTAGAATTAAGAAAACAGTTAAGCAAATGCCAGCAATTAGGAATAAAACAACTTGTTAAATGTCTAACACCCACAGCTATTTTATGGCACACACCTCTATAAACCCATGGTCATTCAGTGATGTGGAAATTTGGTATCATAATTCTGCATTAAGTGATTGGATTAGATTGGCCTTCTGCTTGGGAGGTTTCTCTTTTTGTTATTATCAATATGAGTTGCAGTAAAAGCCAGAGGGTCCTAGCGAGGATTCCCTCATAGGCTCATTGACAGTCACCATTGATTTAAAGTGTAAATTCTTTTAGATTAGTTTCCAAGCCCCAATAAACAGTGTCAATTAATTGCACATGTTCCAAGATCTCTTGTGCCTTTGCCAGTTTCTCGTGTAGGATGTTGCCTTGTCTCCGCTCAGCAATCTGAGTCACGTGGTTTGGTGCCTTCACAGATAATAGAATAGAACCTCCCTAAGTACCTGAATCCATCTTTGCTCTTTCTAAGGCAGTGATTATTAAAAAGTCAAGGGAAATGTAATTTACTCTTGGTGAGTGTACATTCATGTAAAGTTAACAGTGACAAAATGGTGAAAACCAAGTAGGGGCTCTCTCACATCCATCCCTTTCCATAGGTTTATATTAACATCACCATTGCCTCTGTCATCAATGTGGTGATCGTCACGGCAGATGCCATTATTGAGCACTCTCTCAGGGTGGGACATTGTGCTCTGTGCTCCCCTTATTTCATCTTATTTCAGTCTTACAATAGCCCTGTCTAGGTCAGGTTATTATTAAACAAGGAAACAGAATGAGAGAGGGTAAGGAACTGACACAAGACCACAAAGCCAGTAAGTCCTGGACCTTGGATTCAAATCTTGATCTGTGTGGCTGCAAAGCCTGCCCTATAAAACACTGTGCAAAAAAACATCATTTAGGGACGCCTGGGTGGCTCAGTTGGTTAAGCATCTGCCTTTGGCTCAGGACATGATCCCAGGCTCCTGGGATCGAGTTCGGCGTTGGGCTCCTTGCTCAGCAGGGAGCCTGCTTCTCCCTCTCCCTCTGCTGCCCCTGCTTGTTCTCTCTCTCTCCCTTTCCGCGTTATAAATAAATAAAAATCTTTAAAAAAATTTTTTATGTCATTTAATCAAGGTTACTAAGTAAAAATCACCAGGCCTTAACAGGTGAACTGTAAATTAATGAAAGTAAGTAATTAGTACTTAATAAAAGGAAGATAAGCAACTCTTTTAGAGGAATCTGGGTCTCATGGCAACGGAGGAGGGAAATGCAGACGAAGCCCAGCCAGGCCATCCTCCATGGCCACCTAGGACTTTGCCTCGCTGCCCACCTTCCCTGCCATGCCTATCTTTGCTGATCTTCATCTGCTCTAAACTCTCAGAACATATTGCCTGAAATATGTAACTTACTACCATACTAAATAGTCCTGTGTTGTTTGCTCTCCAAATCACCTATTAGTTTTCTCATCTAGTTCATAAGCATGTTAAGGGCAAGGTATTTTGAGGTTTGACTACAACTTGGTTGATTTGACTTAAAAAAAAAAAACAGAACAACATCAACAACAACAAAATTTGGACAGCTAAGAAAGATGTCACTTTGGAGAAACTGACTAGATACTTACTCCCAAACATATTGCTCCGTCACTATAGAAATGACTCTTTAGAAGTGGTCTTTACAGTTGCTAGCACATGTGACATGTGACAAATCTTCATCTTCTGAGGCTTTCTTTGAGCAACCAAAGAATCAGGGGGCTAACAGTGCACCCTTCTACAATGTGGTCCTTAAAAGAGAATATTTATTGAAATACATAATTTCTGAAAAGTTTGATAGAAAGCCCCATCTCTCTGTTCTTTCATCCCTTATAGCACCTAGTACAATGCAGTTGTATACACAGTAGGCACTTGGACCCGACACTGTCAGTTGCTTGCCCACTTCCTTCCATACTGATAGAACTGTGATTTTATTCCCATGGCAATATGTTCAGTCTCCGTTAAGGACTAAGTCAACTATGAACATCCTATCCCCTGCCTTCTGAGCTTGTCAAGGCACGGGGATGATGGGATAACTTTCCTATTAAAAATAAGAGACAGACATGGCTCTTTTCTCCTTCCTTCTACCTCTTTCCCCCTTTGAATGTGATTCTGATTCTGGAGCAGCAGTGGCAGCCATCTTGTGATAATGAGGTGACAATATGAGGATAAAAATCAGCAGAGTTTGGTGGTTTATCTCTGTGGTCTCCCTCCTCCAAACCCATAATTCCAGTCTAATCATGAGAAAAACATTAAACAAATTTCAGTTGAGGGATATTCTGTAAAATCCCTGACTAGTACTCCTCAAAACTGTCAAGGTCACCAAAAACAAAGAATATCTGATAAACCATCATAACCAGGAAGAGTCTAAGGAGATATGATGACTAAAAGTGGTATCCTGGATTAGATTCTGGAACAGGAAAAGGGTATTAGGTAGCAACTAAGGACATCTGAGTAAGCTATAGACTTTAGTTAATAATAATGTATCATGGGGTGCCTGGGTGGCTCAGTCGTTAAGCGTCTGCCTTTGGCTCAGGTCATGATCCCGGGGTCCTGGGATTGAGCCCCACATCGGGCTCCCTGCTCAGCGGGAAGCCTGCTTCTCCCTCTCCCACTCCCCCTGCTTGTGTTCCCTCTCTCACTGTGTCTCTCTCTCTGTCAAATAAATAAAGTCTTTAAAAAGAAAAGTAATAATAATGTATAGCTATTGGTTCATTAATTGTAACAAATGTACCATATTAACATAAGATGTTAATAATAGGGAAACAGGGGGCGCCTGGGTGGCTCAGTTGGTTAAGCGACTGCGTTCGGCTCAGGTCACGATCCTGGAGTCCCGGGATCGAGTCCCACATCGGGCTCCCTGCTCAGCAGGGAGTCTGCTTCTCCCTCTGACCCTCTTCCCTCTCGTGCTATCTCTCATTCTCTCTCTCTCAAATAAATAAATAAATAAAATCTTTAAAAAAATAAAAATCTTTAAAAAAAAATAATAGGGAAACAGGGTGGAAGGTATTAGAGAACTCTGTACTACTCTTTTATTCCAAAATAAAACATTTATTAAAAACAAAAATAAACATGGTAAGTGGGGCAGAAAGACAGGAAAAGCCTAGGTGCCTGCAGATATTGTTGACTATCTGAACACAACCAGTAATTGCTTACTCCCAGGTTCCTAGTTATGTGAGAAAATTTAATTCCTATTTTTAAATTCCTATTGGTTTGGGTTTTCTGCTACTTACAGCAAAGCTGATCTAGCACTATAATTACATAAAGGAATGATAGAGGGAAGAATAGCCTAGCATATTGCCTGGTACATAGTAGGAGCTCCTACAGGTTGGAAGATGTTATCTAATAAAAAAAAAAAAATTGCATGATCTTTGCCCCAGGTTCCTAGGAGGTAACTTCTAAAACCTTTGCAGTTTCCCAAGTGAGAGGAGTATCTCTGTTATTCATGAGCCCCTTGGATCACACCTGAGTTTATGCTAACAAGAAGACTCAGGATAGAGACTGACCACCAGAAAGACCAACCATGTAATTAAAGGGTTGGGGATTTGAGCCACTGCATTCTCCCAGGATGGCAAGGAAGCTGGAGATTGAGTTCAATCATGTGAGCAATGAACGACCCAATCATGCCTATGTAATGAAACCCTAATAAAAACTCTGGACGCCAAAGCTCAGTGGAGCTTCCTGATTGGGAACACATTGATGTATCAGAAAAATTATGTGCTCCAACAACACAGGGAGAGAGCATAGATGCTCTGCATTCGGGACCCACTAAGACCTTGACCTACATGTCTTTTCATTTGACTGGTTCTGATTTATATCCTTTATAATAAAACTATAATCATTTCAGAGCTCTTTGTCATTTAGTGAATTATTGAACCTGAGGGGGTCACTTGGGATACCCAAGTTTGTAGCCAGTTCAGAAGTACCGGTGGTCTGGGGAACCTTGAACTTTGGCATCTGAGATGAGGGCAGTCTTATTGGGCTCTGCATTAATTATGTATTGCTGCATAATAAATTACCTCAAAACTTTTTGGCTTAAAACAACAAACATTTATTATCTTAGACTAAGTTTCTGTGTGTTAGGAATTTGGATGCAGCTTAGCTGGGTGCCACTGGCTTAGGGTCTCTCATGAGGCTGCATTCAAAAGTGACAACCGGGCTGTAGTCACCTCAAGGCTTATCAAGGGGAAGGTCCACTTCCCAGCTCACTCACATGGCTGTTGGCAGGCCTCAGGTGCTCAATGACTATTGGCCAGAGACATCGGTTCCTTGACCCATGGGGTCTCTCTGAGGGACAGCTCACAATATAGCAGCTGGCTCTGAAAAGAGTGAGAAAGCCAGAGAACAAGCAAGATGGAGGTCAGTCTTTTGTGTGTCCCAATCTCCTGACACTTTTGCTGTGTTCTGTATTAGAAGCAAGGTACTAGATCCAACTCATGCCCCAGGGGAGAAGGTTACACAGAACATGAATATCAGGGGAGAATGATCACTGGGAGCTGTTATGGACTGAATACTTGCACCTCCCCCCAGATTCATACATTGAAGGCATACCCTCAATGTGATAGCATTAGGAGATGTGTCTTTGGGGGTGCTAATTAGGTTTTAATGAGATCATGAAGGGGGAGATCCCTTGATGGGATTAGTGCTCTTATAAAAGGAGGAAAAGACACCAGAGCTTCCTCTCTGTGCCATGTGAGAATAGAGTGAGAAGGCAGTCATCAGCAAACCAAGTAGGAGGTGGAGGGCTCATACAGGCAAAGGCGGGCGTCATCTTGAAGGCAGCCTAACCCGTCCTCAGATTTAATTCTCAATGACAAATCAAATCATGGCATGATCCTTGCCCTCTTTCTCTCACTTACATTCCATGGGATCTACCTTTGCAATGTGCTTCTTGGCCAGGCCTTCAAGGTCCTCCATACACTACCCTAGTGCTATCTCTCCAGTCTTATTTCCCACGATTTTTCATACATTCATTGTTCTCATCGCTCCTGTTGTCCCACACTTTCTGGTCTCCTGCTTTTGGTCATGCTGTTCCCTTTAATAGGAATGCATGCCCAAATCTTACCCATCTTCAAAAATGCTGTTCAACTTCTTTCACATACTGTGTCTTACTGATCCTCAAAATAACTCAAATATTTTAAGACAAGTAATATTAACTTCATTTTATAGATAAGGTTCAGAAAGTAATCGCGGCTTACATTTACTGAGCACTTAGATTGTGGCAGCCCCATGTTAATGGTTTCTCATACTTCATCTAGTTAAACCTTCAAAACACTGTGAGTTGGGCATTAACCTCCCCATTCATAGTTGGAGAAACTGAGACCTAATGATGTCAAATAACTTGACCAAGTTCACAAGGCGGGTGAATGAACTATGATTCAAACAGGTAATCTGGTTCAGCATCCTTGTAAATAACCCCCATGCCACACTGCCTTTGGAGGGGTTATATCACTTGTCCAAGGTCACACCATTATTAAGTGACAGTGGAATTGGGACTGGAGACTCCTCCCTGCTCTAATGTCACCTCAAGAAAGTCTCCAAAGGGAGTAAATCCTTCCTTTTTGAGTCCCCAATATTACTTGGGTTCTTAGAAATGTTACCTTCTTTTAGATTGTAATAAAATATGCATAACTTATCAGTTTAACTGCTTTTAAATGTTCAGTGGTATTAAACACATTCACACTGATATGTAACCATCTTTCCAAGCTGAAATTCTGTCCCCATTAAATACCAAACCCCCTCCTTCCCTGTCCCTGGAAACCACCATTCTATTTTCTGTCTCTGGGTACCTCATATATGTAGAATCATACAGCATTTGTTCCTTTTTGTCTGGCTTATTTCACTTAGCATAATGTCTTCAAGTTTCATCCATGCTCTAGCATGTGTCAGAATCCCTTTCCTTTTTAAGGCTGAATAATATTTCCTCATACGTATGTACCACATTTTGTTTATTCATTCATCCATTGATGGACACTTGGGGTGCTTCCACATTTTAGCAATTGTGAATAATGATGCTATGAACATAGGTGTCCAAGTGTTTGAATTCTTGCTTTCAGTGGTTTCAGGTACATACCCATAAGTGGAATTGCTGCATCATATAGTAATTCTATTTTTATTTTTTTAGGAACTGCCTTACTGTTTTCCATAGAGGCTATACCATTTTACATTCCAACCAACAGTGCATGAGGGTAAATATGTACTATTTATTTATTTGTTTGTTTGTTTAGGAGGGGGCACCCAGATATGAACCGGGGACCTCTTAATGTGCAGTAATATGTACCTTTTAATATGACTTCTAGAAATGTATCTTATATACTCTGTTCCTTGAAGAAAAGATCTCTTGACATTCAACACCTGAGCAACCTTATGTATAAAAGATGCTTGAAAAATATTTTCTTAAATAAATGAATAGAGTATCAAAAAATTACTATCTTGAAACAAGGAATCTGCTTGTATTTGAAACATACTAAAAACTTCAGAGAAGATCCAAATAGCTTCTGAACAGTGTGCCTAGAGAGATTTTTTGAAACTGGTGCATAAATCCAGAGTTTCATTTCTTAAAAACAATTGGTTCCACAGTATATTTCTTTTTCTCTCACCAGCTTCTTGTCAACACTAGGTTCATCTCCTAGTCCTGTCTCTTTTCTAGGCTTACAATAAAACTGATTTAAAGTAAAAGTTTCTTTAAGAATTATGCTCCAATATGCTGATCTGAAAATAAATTTTCCAAAATTATTCTTTTTTACCCATAAGGGGGCCATCAAAGATTTTCTGGTGATATTATTTTCTAAGAACTTATACACAGGTTATAAACTTGCTTCTGTCAGAAGCAACTAGATATTTTTGATTATCATCCATTTTGAATGTCTAGGTCAGATTTTAATGCAGAAACAATTAAAATGGACTCATAAGGCCTTTTATTTTATTACTATAAGTAATAGTTTTGTGTTACAGGGGAAAGTACTGTTCAAATATATATTTAAGATTTTATTTTTTAGAAATGAGTTCATGAATTATTTTTCTTATAACGTTCTTCCTACGATGTTATTGCTCATTAGTACAATAAGGTGGAAAGAAGAGAGGAGGTGAAGTAAGTAAATGATGCTTCACCAAACCATAAGATAGACATACAGGCAGAACAGGTTAGATATTTGCCTAAGATGAAATTTTATAATGCTCAGGAATTTCAGACAACTGTGATTATTCAGGGCAGTAAAAATGATGTCTTAGATAGTTACCTAGCATAAGACCTCTCTTCCTCTTAAACCTCACACCTACCCGCATGTCTCCAAACCCACATTTCCTACCCCAGGGCCCAAACCTCCTGGCCTCAGCTTATTGGACCAGGGATGAGCACTTGCCCAGAGCTAAACCAATCAGCCTCTCTTCTGGGGACTTGCCCTTGCACCTGGAAGACCCTGATTTGTTTGCTGGCTACTTGAATTGGGGTTATAACCTCCAGAACTCTGGGTCAGTCATGTTGAGTTAACAGCAGGGGAGAAGTAGAGAAAGCCACTTGTAAATAGAACATTCAGGGAAAGGAGAAAGGGTGTGGCCTGGGAAGGGATGGGTATTGGGGAGAGGGTGGGCAGGGAGCTGGACATCTCCCGGGTTCTGAAGGCTTTCCAATTTCTGGTTCTTATGGTGTCTGGGAGTCATTCAAGAGCCCTACAGTCTTGACTGGACCACTATAACCTGGATCCTGGCGGATGGTTTAATTTTGAATCATGTGTACATCTGCATCAGGAGTTAAGGAAGAGGGTTAAGCTCCAAGATGGAGCTGGGTGGGGTGTGATCAGGGGGGCCTAGGTAATCTGGCTGGGAAGAACGGGGGAAAGATAGAGGCAGAGACATTGAGGGGAGCTGGAGGTTTGAGGAGAGGAGGATGAGTTCAGGTGTGCACACGGAGCCTGCGGAGCCTGCAGAAGGACCGGGGTGAGGTGCAGTGGGCACCCGGGGTTCTAAAGCTGAGGAGAATGGTGGGACCAGAAGGAGAGGTTTAGAAATTATTAACATCTCAGCGGTATTAGCAGTTGTGACAGTTAACGAGATCACACAGGGAGATTGTGAGCATTGAGAAAAAGGAGGGTCTGTGACGGAGCACCAATGACTTAGGGACAGATGGAGAACAAAGGAGCCCAATAGGACACTTTGCCGTGGGAGAGAGACTAGGAAAGCGCAGCAGCACAGAAACCGAGAGTGTTCTAAGGAGAGAGAGGTCAAAAGATCAACTGAGTTAAGGTCTATGAGGTGTTCCCTGGATTTAATGACGTGAGGATTGGTGCCCTAGTGAAAACAGTCTTAGTGGAGTTAGGGGGTGTGGCAGAAGCTTGATGGAGTCAGAGGAATGACCGGTGAGAGAAATGCAGACTTGGGGCGGGGGGTGGTTAGTAGACAGCTTTTTGGGGAAATTCAGCTGTCCAGCAGAGGAAAGAAAGGCAGGAGCTGGAGGGCAATGTGGCGTTAGGGACTCTTAGGGGATCTGAAAGAGATTGAAAAATGTTTAAATGCCTCATAAGTAGGAGCTTGTAGTAGGAGAAATGGAAAGGTGGACCCCAATGAATAAAGCTCTGAGAAAGTAGAGAGGATGGGGTTCGTGCCGCGGG
Organism: Callorhinus ursinus; assembly: GCF_003265705.2. NCBI lineage: Eukaryota > Metazoa > Chordata > Mammalia > Carnivora > Otariidae > Callorhinus > Callorhinus ursinus. The sequence goes on from NW_027397086.1 coordinate 6,001,051, forward strand.
TGATGCTGCCCTTGGTAGCAATTCCTAAGGGAAAGAAGGGAAGAAAGCAGGAGGGAGCACAGGAGGAAGCTGAACTTCAGTGTAGAACTAATGACCATCTTGGTGGACCCCATGGGAACTGGAAAGGCTCTGCAGAGTTGTCCTGAGTTAGGTCAAGAGACCTGGGTCATTATCTTCTGGCACCCACCAGTTATAGGATGCCGGCTTCCCTGCCAGGGAAGGCCATGACCTTGAGTGAGGTGGCTCTCCACAGCTGAGGCAATTCCTAAAGGGACCTGACAGCTGAAGACTGCCTCTAGGTGGCACTCCCTACAACCAGGGCAACAAACCCTTCAGTGAAGAGGGATTTTGCATGGGGGGGGAGGGGGGCCAGAACACATTCCTCTCTTTTACCGAAATTACGAAGTTTAAGTTCCTTGGCCCCATGTTCAACTCCCTCCATTGTCTGGCCTCTGCCCTCCACTCCAGGCTTCTCCTCCACCTTATAGTTCAGCCCTACTCCTCACTCTGATCCTTCTGTGCCTTTCCACCCCTCAGTCTGACATGGTTCTGTTTCTCTGGTTCTTCCTTCAGAATCCATCTCAGATGTTGCTTTTCTGGGAAAGCTTCTCTGATTCTCCCAGATAAATCTCTTCCTTCTCTCTCCTGCCTTGTGCATATTTCTCTTTTTTTCGCTTAATTATCCTGCGTTGTCAGTTATCTCTTTCCCTGATTAGGCTATGAGCTCTCTGAGTGTCTCTGAGTGAATGATCTCAGTCTCCCTGGCCCTATGTGCTGGGCAGAGAGGAGGCACTGAGTTACCATTAGTTAAATGAATATTTGAATTAATTTATGAATAGATGAATGAGTTGGCAGAACTTGGGCTCAGTGGGCTGACTAATCTGGAGGCTAATGCCAAGGAGGGTCAGCAGCCATTTGAACAATAATGTCCAACAGGCATGGTGAGCCCTGGTCAAACCCATCTTTTCTGGGCGGGGGAGAGAGACCGTGAGCCAGGGTCGGGGTGGGAATGAGGGAGAGGGGAGAGGGAGAGAGAGAATCCCAAGCAGGCTCCACACCCACACGGGGCTTGATCCCATGACCCTGAGATCATGACCTGAGCTGAAATCAAGAGTCGGACGCTTAACTGGCTGAGCCACCCAGCCCCCCTCCCCAGGTCCAACCCATCTTGAGTTGACAGCCAAGAGGTCTTCTCTGATAAGTGAGGGCAATCAGATTTCTGGGAAGCAGCATTTTTATTCTGAGAAGGAAGGGGAAGAGGGTTGGAAGGGATGGGGAGATATTCTATCTCAATGGAAATAAGACTTCAGCTATTGGCTATGAGTACAAAGATAGGTCATGGCCATAAAACCCTGGAGTGGTGTGGGCTGGCAGTATGGGGCCAGTGTGGGGCCCAGGTCAGAGTCTTGGACCAAGGGTATAATCTGGTACCAGATTACAGACAACAGGAGGACAAGGAGGTCCAGGGTTCCCCCAGGCCCTCTGTATGCTGGCTCAAATCCTAGATTCATCAGATCCTGTTGGGTCTGGGGCTGGGTACTTCTGAGCCTGCTTGGGGTGGGCTCATTACATGGTCTGGCAGGTTCTGCCTTCTCTACTTCCCACCACAAATACTTGTTTTCTTCAAGTATTTTCTTATTTAATCCTCACACTACCCTTTAACAGTGATATGTGTTTTTTATTTGAACACTGATATAAAACTGACCATGTGCCAGGCACTGTTCTTAGCGCTTTACAAATATTAATGGATTTGATGTTCATAACAGCACTATGAGGTCAATAGGTACTTTTATCCTGTTTTACAGTTGAGGAAATGGAAACACAGGGATTGAGGTTACATTGCTAGCAGGTAAATGATAGTTTGTATTTTACACAACATAGGAGTTTATTCATTTATTCATTCATCAAGTAGTTATTGATAGCTTCCCTTGGACAAGGCCCTGTGCTAGGCTGTAGGGTACAGTGCCAAAGAAGGCAGGGGAAGCCCCAGCTTTCAAGATGCTTCTAGTTTGGGTCCTGCATTCCATTCCGCTAAGGCTTAGTGATTGCAGATGTTCTTCATGGATGCTTCCTGCTTATTTGTCTAGTAATTCTTCATCTTGAAGCCACCTTAAGGATAGAGATATCATCCTCAAGCCCTCTCATCTGCTTCTCTGGGAAATACTTGGCTTGTCTCTACCCAACTGGCTCTAGTAGGAAGAAAGCAGAACCCCATCCCTAAGAGTGAGTGGAATGCTTGGTTTCCAGCCCAATTTCTTGCCTTCATCCATACGGTCTCCTTCACCTGGAATGTGGTCTCCAACAATTCATCCTTGCCAACAACTTTGACAATAACAGCCCCGAAGACAGCTTCTTTGACTGTCTCCAGCCCTACTATGACAACACATTTCATGAATGCTGACTGAAGACATTCTCACTTAATTCTCACAACAATTCTATGAGAAAAATGTTATCATCGCCATATTATAGATTAAAAAAACAGGCTCAACAAAATGAAAGAACTTGCCCAAGGTCACCCAGCTAATAAGTAGCAGAGCTGGGATTTGAACCCATATCTGCCAGACTCTGAAGACCAAGCCGGGTTTTTTCTTTTTTCTGTTCTCTTTATTTTATTGCGTTAGAAATTTATTTCCTTCACATATACAGAATATAAAACCTATCTTCACAATGAATTATGCCTCTCTGCTCTCATTTTTTCACACAAAAATTAATGACCACTTCCTGAAAAAAAACCGAAATAAATCCAGAAGCCCAAACCCTTAACCAGGGCACCACACCACTGTTACTTAAGCTTTTGTTTCTGGAATCCTGGGATATTCAACATATATTCCACAATTATGCAGTTGCTTATGGTCTTCAGTTGTTTCATGTGTGAATTTCTTGTTTGCTCAGCTTGATTTTTATCCCCTGTGATGCACACAGTAAATGCATAATAAATGTTTGTTGAATGAATGGATTTTACATGTATCTTGCTGAAATATACACAGCTCTGTTTGATTCACTAGAGTGGCATACCCGAACAAGAAATAATTTTTCTTAATGTGTCCCTTATAAATTGAACCCGACCATATTTGATTAATTTCACATCATGCATTTTTATTGCACCAATCACTCTGGTATCAGGTCATATTTATTTTAAAAACAGATTCACAAAGGGTGCTGGGCTGGAGTGACAGTATAAATATGTTAATAATAAAAATAATACTAAAGATATTTTACTGGAAACTCTTGCATGCTAATGATGAGTAAGTGCATTCTACAGAAATATGTTTGATTTACAATGCAATTAATTTAAAAAAGATTCAGATCCTATACCATATCTTCTATACTTAGATAATGAAAACTAAAAATGAATATTCAGGCCGTAAAATCAGAGGAACAAAAATCACCCCTAAAGACCTTTAGCATTTTATTTAGAACAATAGCCCAATCACTGAAAATGGTGCCATTGTCGGATCAAACGTGTCCAGATTAGGAAGATCCTCCTGGGTAGTCGCAGTGATTTTGCCCTGCGCAGACCACGCGTGCACCCTGTACAGCCCTCGCGATGCAAAACACCACATATTATCCAGTGACCAAAGAGCCCTGGCACCTTCAATCATGCAAGGAAAGGCTTAGGGGGTTTCTTGTTCAGGAGGAAGCGAAGTCTTTCATGTCAACTCTCATTGTGGGATGTGTGAGCATTTCCATAGTTAGGTATTCGGCCCATCCTAGGATCCTGCTAAAAAGGAGAGGCATTCTTATACCCTATTCAAACTGCAAGAAATAAAAAATGTGCTTCATTTGGTATTTCATCACTTATCTCAGATGTTCTAAGAAAGCATGCATTCTTATGCACACTTTGAGGAAAGATGCCCATTTTTGTAATAGGATTTATAAAGTTGACTCTGCCCGCTTTGTATCCAAGAGGGGAAGAAGCAGATGCTGCCGAGCCATCATGCACCACAGGGATCTTCCCGTCAGTGCAAAGTGGTTGCGATTTTCCCTCATTTATTGAGGACAGATCTGCTGTGATGCAGCAGACACCAGACTTGGAGCTAGAATTGTTTTGGCTTATTAAACAAATCTTGTGTATCACTTTGGTAAAAAAGAAAATTTTAATTTCCAAAAAAGAGAGACATGCCAGGTTGAGATAGTGCATTTTCATATTTCTCCGCCCGCGATTATTCATCTGAAATACTGTAGAGTGAATTCTCACAATTTTCACTGAAAATACACACAACAACCCAAAACAAATAGAAAGGAACTAAAGTGGGCCTTTAAGAAATCTCACAACTTAGTAGCCAAATCATATCCCCTGAGGACCAGAATCATGGAGAAGAAAGTAACAAAAAACACAACATGAGAGCTTTTTGTTATAAGCTTTTCAGTATTATTTTGCCTTTCATCTCTGTGCACAATTATTTTGAGAAAAATAAAACTTTAATTTAAAAATAAAAGAATAAGGTAATCTACATCAAAGGAGAAAAATTGAAACAAAATGAAATATAGCATAGGAAAACTTGTTAATGATGCTTAAATGTTTTGTGGTTTACCATCAGGCCCTTCCCGTTAGAAACCATTTTACTCTCTGGGTATTCTTTTAAGGACCTGAAAAGGGGGGAGGGCAGAGATGACTATTTACACGCAGGAAAGTCTGTGTTTCCAAGGGATGTTTAATATAAAGTGATTAGTACCACTTCTTGCCGTTCCACCATCTCTCCCACCTGGTCTTCACGAGGTCTTCATGTGGGACAGACAGGTATGCTGTGGTTGAGGGTTGGAGCTTTGTACACACCTAAGTTTAAATCCCTGCTCTGCAGGTGATCCTGAACAATTTACTTCCCTAAGCCTCAGTGCCTCATCTCTGAAGTGGGTACAATTATAGTAGCTACTGCTTAGGGCTAGTGTCAGCATTAAAGGAGATGGTGCACGCAAAAAAAAAAAAAAAAAGATTTAAGTATTCCATAAATGTGAGGGGGAAATTCCAAGCCGAGTTTTAAACTCCTCTTCCATTTTTATAACATATTGTAGGCAGCACAGGCAAACCTCACCATTTTCTTTGTGATAATGAAGTTCTGATCTTTATTCCACTTCTCCCTTCCACTGTTCTCTCTAGGCATTGTTTCCTTTTGTCCTCTGAGCAGCATGCTTCTTCCATCTGCTTTCTGCCTCCTGAAAGGTCATTCGAAATGGCCAGCATGACCAGGATTTTACCCAGAACTGATAACATGGAAAAATTAACACCAAATGTGTTCATGCTTTTTTAGTTTTTAATGACCTTGCCAGTTAAGACAACCAACTTACCTTTAAACAAGCATTAAAACATTAAACTGAATTGTTCCTAAATTTTCACAGCTGAGTTGCCAGATTCCCCCACTCCCATCCCCACTGGGATGGAGGAGCAGGCCAGGCTCCGGTGAGTCCCATGGGACTGCGGGACTGCGGTGAGGTCTGGCTAGGGCTGGGTTTTTTATGTGTGAGGTTGGAGGGCAGAGAGAGACTAGAAGAGCAAGTCTAAAAGGGGCTGCCATTTGAAAAGGCTTGTCGGAAGGCAGGAGGAAAAAAGCAGAGAAAGGGCAAACCAGAAAGATGGGTCTGCCTTGGGGTTCCTGACCCTGGGCGTACTTGCCCACCTGGGCTTGCGAAGCACCAGCTGGAGGGCAGGAAGCGTTCATTTAATGAGTTGGAAGGGTGGGGAGATGGGCTCTAAATCACCGCCACATGATAGAAAAGCAGCTCATCTCTTGCGGCATAGAGCAGTGGTGAAGGGCCCGGGCTCCGAGGGTTCAAACCCAGCTCTGCTCTTACTAGCTGTGCTTTGGCGCACATTACTCCTCCACTCCGAACCTCAGCTTCCTCGTCACCGCTGTGATGTAAGATGGGAGTCGTTAGAACACTCAATTTAGGTTCCCATCTGTAAAATGGGAATCATTAGAATATTTAATTCATAGGGCAATTATGAGGATTCAAAGACATCATACTTAAAAAAAGTACTTCACTAAGGATGTATCATTCTCCAGATAGCTACGTTTCTCCTGAAACGTTACCAATCAGTGAGCCACTTCGGACCAATTTACTTCATATTGTAACTCATCCCAGGACTTCCTGTTTTATCTTTCTCCATAGCTCATACCACTTACTTATTTTAGGTATTACTTATATTTTCAATATCATCATTCTCCCTCCATTAGAATGTAAGTTCCATGAGGGGAGGGGTTTTGTCTGTTTTGGTCACTGATTCTATCCCTAGCACCTAGACAGTGCCTCGCCAGGTGCTAATAAATTTAGTTGCTGAATAAATAAGTGTTGGCCAACATTATTATTACCATTTCAGGGTCAGAAACTCATGACAACCCCTTGAACCAGGAAAATAAGGGAAGGGAAATACAAAAAACTCTAGGTAGGTAATCACTTGTAAAATTTTCACCAGGTTCTTGGTGGAGCTTTCATATCTGATCCTTCACATCAATCACACAAAACGTCCTGGAATCTTTTTTTTTTAAAAGATTTTATTTATTTATTTGACAAAGAGAGACACAGCGAGAGAGGGAACACAAGCGGGGGCAGTAGGAGAGGGAGAAGCAGGCTCCCCGTTGAGCAGGGAGCCCGATGTGGGGCTTGATGTGGGGCTTGATCCCAGGACCCTGGGATCATGACCTGAGCCGAAGGCAGACGCTTAACGACTGAGCCACCCAGGTGCCCCACGTCCTGGAATCTTTAAGGCAAAGGTTAAAGATGAAGGACAGAAGTCGTGACCAGCTGAGATCCGAGGTAGGGAAGGGATCTGCCTATTGTGTGATCCTGGGAGGGGAGACTGAGGCATCAAGTCTGGGATCCATCTTGGGGGTCAGGAAACATTTCTATGACTGAGGAGGGCAGCAGATTTTCATTTTGAAAGTTTATGTTCGTAATCAGTTTATGATATGCAAGTAAGGACTTTGAAATATTATCCAAAAAATACAGATACCTCTATAGCACCAATCCTTCCCTACGGATAGTCACTGCAGTTGTTTGTAAATGTCTATAGGCCTCTACCAAAGCATTTGTAGAGGTGTAGAAATGTATGTATATCTATATGTATAGATGTATGTGTATGTGCGCATATTTTTCAAAATATAAATGCTATCACACTCTATATGCTGCTTTTCAAATACCTTTTATCATCCTGTCATATGTGTTTATATCCCTTTGTTTAACCTTCCTAAAGATCTACCTCAGTTTTAATGGCAGCAGGAGTTTTTAAGTTAATGATGAGCAATTTTAAAAATAATTTTTAATAGGGCGCCTGGGTGGCTCTGTTGGTTAAGCGACTGCCTTCGGCTCAGGTCATGATCCTGGAGTCTCGGGATCAGGTCCCGCATCGGGCTCCCTGCTCAGCGGGGAGTCTGCTTCTCCCTCTGACCCTCTTCCCTCTCGTGCTCTCTCTCTCTCAAATAAATAAAATCTTTAAAAAAATAAATAAAAATAAAAATAATTTTAATAGCATTTATTTTTTAGAATACTTTTTAGATTTGCAGAAAAAGTGAGAAGATAAGAGTTCCCATATGCCCTGTACCCAGTATCCCCTATTATAACATTTCACATTGCTATAGTACATTTGTAAATATTAAGGAACCAACTAAAGTTGAATTTAGTTGAGTTTAGCTTATTAGTAAACAGTTTAGTTTATTAACTGAAGTCCATAATTCATTCAAATTTCCTTTGGTTAATATCTTGTTCTGTTCCAGGATCCAACCTAGGATAGCACATTACATTCAATAGTCTCCTTAGGCTCCTCTTGACCAGAACTTTCTCTGGTTCATGATGACCTTAACAGTTTGAGGAGTGCGGGTCAGTTCTATTTTAAGATGTCCCTCATTTGGGATTTATCTGATCTTTTCCTCATGATTGGACTATAGCTGTAGCTATAGCTGGGCTTTAGGGAGGAAGACCACAGAGGCAAAGGGCCATTTTCATCATATCATATCAAGAGTACATACTTGCAACATGACTTATTATTGTTGATATTATCCTTGATCACTTGGTTGAGGTAATGGATATTTATTTTACACTTTGAGTTATAATCCAATAATATTTTGTTGTTCAAATTTTTCAGCTTTGATCCCTGGCTTTCAGTTGGCTCCTGTGTCCCCTTGAATTACCTCCATCAATGGAGTTGTTTTTTTTTTTTTCAACCATTTTCTTACTTTCTGGTACTACATGATGCTTCAGGTTCATCTTGTACATTTCCTGCCCCAGCCCTAGAATTTGCCATTTCTCCAAGGAGCCCTGGTTCCTTTCACTGAAAGATGGTATAGGAAACCAACATCTTGGCACTAGGTGCATTCTTATGGCGAGCAAATTTATTTTTCTAGGAAGAATAAAGATGTCTCTGGACTTTCTCTTTTATTCAAAATGAAAATTATTAATTCAAGATTGCTATCATTGAGCCTGAAGGACAAACATATATTTCAAAAACTTATTATTTACTTTACTGGGAAAAGTATTCAGCTTTTGCAGCCTACATACGTAGGACATTTTAGAATTCATGAAATGGCATCACATGACCCTGTGGGTAGATGTGATCAATTCCACTTCCTGAATGGGAAAACCAAGGCAGAGATAAGTGATGTGACTCTTTCTACCAGGGTCACACAGCTGAGCTGAAGCTTGAATTAGTTTATTCCATTCAAAACAACATTTTGTGCTGAGATTTTGGCAAAAAAACAGGAAAACAAAATGAATGATTTACACACACACACACACACACACACACATACACACCCCGTTTCCTAAAACCTTTCTCCAGCATCATCTTCAGATTTTGCTGGAAATTTTACACACTCATCAGACAGAATAGGTTCTCCCAGATGAAGCATGTTCTGAGACTTGCCCCTTAACTATTCCCCCTCATAATCGATACTTCTGTTATATAAAAGCAGAAATCAGTTCTTAGGCTATTTCCTAAAGCCGAACCAGGCACTCAGCCTCAAGTACCATAGGGCCAGGCAGGTTTTGCAAACGAATGCAGCAAGCTACAGCACAAATGTCTTGATGAATGGTGGTTGCTACCTGGCCTTCACCACACTCAGTACCCAGGAGGAAGGCAGCCACGACTCACCTGATTGTTGACAAGTGGGCTGTGGACCCAGAGTTGCCGCATCTTTCCAATTTTCCAGGAGAAGCAGAAAAGCCCTCAGCTGGCCAAGACTGTGTGGGCTGGTTTCAGCTTTCAAGCTGTCTGGGGTTTGTTTTTTTGTTTGTTTGTTTATTTGCTTGTTTTATTTGTTTGCTTTTCTATTTTGTTTTTGTTTTTACTTCTGAGCTAAACTTTGTTCATCATTGTTGTAGGCACTGTTTTTACTCAAAATTATTTGGGTAACAATACTCACACATTCTTTCAACAACCACTTAACCCTCATTTATTTTTCATTCAGGAAATATTATTTTTTTAAGATTTATTTATCTGGGGTGCCTGGCTGGCTCAGTCACTTAAGTGTCTGACTTCAGCTGGGGTTATGATCTCAGGGTCCTATGTGGGGCTCTGTGCTCAGCAGGGAGTCTGCTTGAGGATTCTTTTTCTCCCTCTCCCTCTGCCTCTACTCCTGCACATGCGCTCTCTCTCTCTCTCTCTCTCTCTCTCTCTCATGTACGTGTGGAGGGGCAAAGGGAGAGAGAGAAACAGACTCCCCACTGAGCGAGAAGCCTCACGCAAGGCTGGATCCCAGGACCCCAAGATGATGACCTGAGCAGAAATCTAGAGCCAGACGCTTAAGCGACTGAGCCAGCCAGGTGCCCCTCAGGAAATATTATTGAGTACATAATACAGTTGTCATGGATCATTGAGGCAGAAATAAGTATTCTAGGTAGGGTCACTCAACACATGTGGAGGAGTGTGTTAGCCTAGGACAGATCATTGAGTGATAATCCTCGTTCACTGCCATATAAATATTTGCTGAGCATCTATGATTTTGTTCCTCCTGTGTCAGTCACGAGGGATGCTATGATGACTGAAATAGGTCTCCGCTCAGGTTCACTTCTAGTTAGCAGATTATCTCTCAGTGAGTCAGGTGAGCTGAGCAAATGATAGAATCACAGGAAGGATTTAAAATAACACTATTTGGAGACCCACACATCTTCTTAGTTCAAGGGCAACTTTAGTTTTTCTGGATTGTATAAAGTCCAGCACAGATCACATGCACATGTAGGTGCTTAATAAATGCTCACTGAAGGTGATGATAATGAATTGAGATAAGGAAAATCTGAAACCACTCTCTAGGGATGTGGAATGCTTTAGAAAGAGTCCATGTGAGAGAAGGTGGAATGCTTTAGAAAGAGTCCATGTGAGAGAAGACTAAAGGAATTGAGGTTACTTATACGGTATCATGGAGAAAAGAAAAGTATGGACAAAATAACCATCCTCAAATATCTAAAGAGATATTGTTCATGTGTTTTAAACATCAGTTCTTGTCTACTCAGGACAGGACATGAGGGAATGATCTTAAATGAGAAAAGGAGGGACTTATTATCTATCAATGGGAGGGAACATAACTGAAAGGATTGTGAGGTGGTGGAAGGCAACATGATTTTGAGAAAGGACGTGGTTATTTTAGGAACAGGGGCTGCTGATTATTACTGAGGAAATGTAGAGCTTGGGCCCTCCAGGTCAGCCAATTACTAGCTGTATGATCCTGAGGAAGTGATTTCATCTTTCTGAGGGTCAGTTCCGTGATTTGTTAAATGGGGATAATAGTATTTATTTATTGGATTGTTGTGAGGATTAAATTAGATTAGAGATGTAAAGGCATTAGGAACATCTGTGCCAGGCACAGAATAAGGTGCAACCAATGATGAATTATTCATTGCTATTAATCAGTGCTGGTCCTACCTGTGGGGAAAAAAACCACCACCACCACTCTACACAGAAACATAAGCTCTTTTCGGAGACATCAAACAAATAAATACTGCTGTGTGTTGTGAGACTTACAGTCTCATCGAAAACACATGTTGTAAACACTCAGAAAGTGAAATAAAATAAGATTAAAATAATAGAGTCAGTAGAGTGAAGTGGTTAAGAGCATGGAGTCAATAAAATATGTGAGCACTCAGAACAGTGCCTGCCACCCAGGAATTGTTTGCCCTTGACAAAACAAAACCACAGTGCAAGCCAAGGTCAATTTTTAAGTGAAAGCTTCCAAAAAGACCTATATGAGTTCTCTGGTGGGAGATATTGCTCCAAATTAGTGTTTACCAAACAAACAGGTGGATAAGGTTTGAATGCATTAATCAGAAGGATCTTAGCTGTCTCAAGCAATGAGCAGTTATTCACTATTTGGATGTCCTAAGCTTTTATTTTTAAAACATTTGCAGGCACTACTTTGAATACCCTACTTGTCAGCTTCGAAGAAAGACATTTATTTCTGATATTTTGAATACACCCAAGAAACAGTCCTCTACATTGTGATTGTAGTCTATAAACTTGACTTCATAGCAATCATAACTCTGCAGCACATTTAACTTACTAATATTTATTGAAATATTTTTAGCTGCAAAACATTTTATGTTCACTATTATTTATTAATGCCCTGTTTTAAAATATTACACATAAAATTTATTCCAGTGCACATTAGTAAATAAATTATGCTTGTAATTTCTAATGCATTTTTAATTATAAATTTATCCATGTCTACCTTTATTTATGATAGTGGTGTCTCACTGTTGAACATACTGTATATTAATGGAGACACTGTTAATTATGCATTCTTAGAAGTTGCATTCGACAAAACATACGAGTCTGTTTTTTTATATCCTAAGTCCTGTTAACATCAATTATTTTAGGAGTTGGCACTCACAGTACTAGCTAACCTTTAGAGCAAGAAAAGATACTATTAGCAACTGGTTACAGGGCCCAGATTTGGGGAAAGGACAGCAATTATATATAAATGCAGCCAGAGAGATGCTATCTAACACCAGCCAGATGTTTCACTTTCACCCCAAGTATCTAAAAAGGGATCCTCACCAGAAATAGTATTCAGTACAAAAACACAATAGAACAAAGCTCAGTGAATCTCTGCTGAGCCCCCAAAACTGGTCTGTACTTAAATAATATCTGCAAAGCATTGTTTTAAGATTTTCTAAAACTCACCTTATTTTTTTTTTAAGATTTTATTTATTTATTTGACAGAGAGAGACACAGCGAGAAAAGGAACACAAGCAGGGGGAATGGGGAAAGGGAGAAGCAGGCTTCCCACTGAGCAGGGAGCCTGATGTGGGGCTCCATCCCAGTACCCTGGGATCATGACCTGAGCCAAAGGCAGACACTTAACGACTGAGCCACCCAAGTGCCCCTCAAACTCACCTTATTATAAACAATACATTTGCTTTAAAAAATTCTTCACATTCAAATGTTATTTTAATTTGAAAAAAATACTATATTGCTCTGAAATTGTATACTTTTGGGGGACTTCCTTAAAATAGTTTGAATGGATTTTTGACTAATTTACTGTTGTCCAGAAATTGCTTTGTACCATAGAAGTGTAAATGCCTATGTTTTCCCTCTGGGAGGAAAAGGAGAAGAGGGGCGCCTGGGTGGCTCAGTTGGTTAAGCGTCTGCCTTTGGTTCAGGTCATGATCCCAGGGTCCTGGGGTCGAGCCCTGCATCGAGCTCCCTGCTCGGCGGGAAGCCTGCTTCTCCCTTTCCCATTCCCCCTGCTTGTGTTCCCTCTCTCGCTGTCTCTCTCTATGTCAAATAAATAAAATCTTTAAAAAAAAAAAAAAAGGAGAGGAAACCAAAATTGGGGAACTAGCAGGGAAACATATTCACATATATAAAATATTAAGAACACACATTTGCAGAGAAACTAGAAGGTGCCTCTATTTTCCCAGAGCTCTGTCAGGGTTTGAAAGAGTATTACTTTCATTCTATTATGTTTACTCTCAGCTTGTTGTTATAGGCTTAGCAAAGTGGTATTTTCCATGTGCAAATTCTGCTTCTACAAAATAAGATTTCCAATTGCTTCATTTCATGTGCATGTTTTGAGCGTCTTTTCATTTAACACACGTTTTATCAAGTGTTTATGGTGTTTTAAGATTTTAGTCTAAAAGGAAATAACAAACGTTCCTTTCCTTATGGCCTGTCAAGGAGACAGATGTATGTTGAAAGAACAGAAAATGTGATAAACATTGAACACAGAGAATGAGGCTCTTCATGTGGTCTAATAGGGAGAGGTGTTCTGGGAAAGCTTTCTGGAGGAAGCAGTATATGAATTTGGTCTTCAAGAATGAATAGAATATACTTAGAAATGGTTACAATGCCGTGTGTGTGTGTGTGTGTGTGTGTGTGTGTGTGTGTGTGTGTGTTTTAAAAGCACTTGGGAGTTGGGGCGCCTGGATGGCGTAGTCAGTTGGGCAGCCGACTCTTGGTTTTGGCTCAGGTGGTGATCTCCGGGTCATGAGATTGAGCCCTGCGTTGGTCTCTGCACTCAGCGTAGAGTCTGCTCAGGACTCTCTCTCCCTCTGCCCCTCCCCCACTAAAAATAAATACATCTTGAAAAAAGAAAGCACGTTGGGGTTTATCCTTTTATAATATTGCCACATGTTGTATAGAAACCTAAGATAGCCACTAGAGAGCCACAAGGTGCCCTGGGTCACATCTCTAGCCATCTTAGACCTTCCAACCATTCTGGCTGCCATCGACCGAAAGACAAGACTGGCAGAACTGCCCACCAACCCACAAAATCTCAAGAAATAAGAAATGGTTGTTGTTTTAAGCCACAAAGAAGAAGGAAGAGGAGGAGAAGGAAGAGGAGGAAAAGGTGCAAGAAGGGGAGTAGTTTACTGAGTAGAAAGGGATAGGGCAACTGAGGTTTGAGCAGGAATTGTGGAAAGCAAATGCATAAGGGCCCTGATTCTTGCTGCCGATCTTGGTGTGCTATGCCCTAAGAGTTGGCATTTATAGAACACTTCTGTCTGCCAGACAATGTTCTAAGCAGTCTCCACACAGTACCTCCTTGAATCCTCACAACAACCTAGATGAAAGAACTGAGATATAGAGAAAGCAAATAACTTATTGGAGGCACACAGCCAATGGGTGTCTTTGAACCTTGGTCCATTGCCCCTGTTCTAATCCTGGAGACCAGAAGAAAATGAACCTCCAGCCTCTACTATGGTCTCCTCCTTGCAATTGGTGTATCTACTCTCTTCCTCATCTACCTACCTTCCCAACACTGTCCCAGTGGGTTTCCTTTTCACCCTATGTCTATGCATCATCCTGGGAGCTTTTTTTTTAAAAAAAATATTTTATTTATTTATTTGAGAGAGAGAATGAGCTAGAGAGAGTACATGAGAGGGGGGAGGGTCAGAGGGAGAAGCAGACTCCCCACCGAGCAGGGAGCCCAATGCGGGACTTGATCCCAGGACTCCAGGATCGTGACCTGAGCCGAAGGCAGTCGCCCAACCAACTGAGCCACCCAGGCGCCCATGCTGGGAGCTTTTGAGGTCCACATGGCATCTCAGTTCCTTGACTCTCTCTCTCTCTCTCTCTCTCTCTTGTTTTAGATTTTATTTATTTATTTTAGAGGGAGAGAAAGCAAGAGCGGGGAGAGAGGCAGAGGGGATTTTCCCAAGCCGACTCCACGCTGAGCATAGAGCCCCATGAGGGGCTCAATCTCACAACCCTGAGATCATGACCCGAGCTGAAATCAAGAATCCAACGCTTAACCGACTGAGCCCCCAGGTGCTCAGCCCCCTGTCTCATTTTCAGTAACTTTTTCCTCCATTCTACTTCAGCAAGGACCTCACTCTCACATGGCTCTTCATCTGAGGTTATTAAGACATCCATCTCTGAGGATAACCTCCATCTTCCTGCCTTACTTCACTAGTGACCTTCATCTCGTTTGTTCTGGGACCTACAGGCCAGTGACATGAGCCTTTCTGGAATTCTCTTATATACGTAGCCACCATCCATTCTGTGGCCCTTTAAAAAGCACTCTAAAAAGCTAAGGTCGTTAAGCTCCTTGACCCCATCACACCTGCCTGGCAAAACTGCTTCTTCAGGGGTGCCTGGGTGGCTCAGTCATTAAGCGTCTGCCTTTGGGCCAAGATCCCAGGGTCCTGGGATAGAGCCCTGAATCGGCTCCCTGCTCGGCGGGAAGCCTGCTTCTCCCTCTCCCACTCCCCCTGCTTGTGTTCCCTCTCTCACCGTCTCTCTCTCTGTCAAATAAATAAACAAAATATTAAAAAAACAAACAAACTGCTTCTTCGGATCAAACCAATTGCTTACTCTTTGTGTGCCTGTATCTTGACTGTTGAAACTAACAGTTTTAGAAAAATCACACAAACCATTATAATAGTATCACCATAAATTCAGAGTCTCCATTCTCAGTGGAGTCCCCAACATTGTCCTTGAAATCTTATCATATTTCCCTGCACTCCACTTGCCCACTATTTCAAATTCAGTCAAACTTGACTCTAAGTTTCATGAGGGCGGAGTCCGTCTGGTTTTTTCACCACTGAATCTCCAGTGCCTAGGATAAACTTAATACATATGCACTCAATCAGTATCTGTTCACAGTAGTGGTAAGCACATTATGTAAATGTTAGTAAATGTTAGCTATGTGCCAGGCTCTATTCTATGTGAGTTATATGTATTAACTCATTTAATCCTCATGACAACCCAATGAGGTTAGTTAGGACTTTTGTCATTCCCATTTTACAGATAAGGAAATTCATAGCGGCTGCTTGAAAAATGGAAGTCACAAAACTAGTGAAGGTACAGTTCCATAGAACCTGTACAAGCTTAGAGGGCCCAGTTCATTTCAGTTTTAGATAGGTTGAGTTTTATGTGTCTGAGAGACAAACAGCAGCTGTGCTTCCGACTGGAGCTCAAGAGGAAAGTGAAAATGAAGATTAATATTTAGGAGGGGACAGCTAACCCGGTGACCTTGGAAAACGGATTTTCAAACCTTGTTGACACACTTTGCTTTAGCAGAACACATCCAACAGGTCCCCAGTGGAACTGTGGTGGTGTGTGTGCAAGAGAGCATTTGGGAATCAAGGTTCTTTTTTTACCCTGTTTGAGCTAAGAGCTCAATCCCATATTTGAAAACATGGGGGATGATACCTCTTGTATTTGTTGGTGACTTTAATATGTGTAATGATGTCCCAGGGCTGAAATTCAGCCTTTTTTTTTTTTCCTTTTGCTAAGGTGAATTTTTGAGAGGCTTTCTGGGCCATCTCTCAGGAGAGAGATCCTATCACTGCACTACTTGAGTCCTTCTTTCCCCTTCACGGTGTCTTCCCCTGGTTCCGTCAGGAGAGAGACCACCAACAGTGAGTTCCTGTTCTGTGCCAGGCCTCTTATCTCATGGAAACCTCCCTTCAGTTCTTTCAAAAAAATTTTTCATTTATTTTTTTTTTGGAAGTATAGTTAACACACAATTCCCTGCAGTTCTTGAGGAAGATAGTTATTTCCATTTTAAGATAACAAGGGTAATAACTAACATTTACTAGGTATTTATGAGTCAGGCACTGTCCTAAGTGCTTTACAAGCATCATCCCATTCCATTCTCACAGGAATACTCTAAAACTGGAACTACTGTATGGATGAGAAAACCGAGAGTCAAGAGAGGAGAAGGAATCTCGTCACTCATTTCTGGATGAATTCAGGGCTTTTTTCCATGGAGAAAGGAGAAGGAGATTTGAAGGAGAACCCTAATGTTGATTTCTATCCGACGCAAAACCACGGGTTGGTGCGTCCCGCCAGATTCCCAGCTAACAATCTGTGATTCAGGCCTTACCCGGATCGCAGAAGTCCGGCGCATGCGTACGGCCTCCTTTTCGGCCCCGCCCCCTGGGAGAGCTTCGCTCCTTGCTCTCTGCTCTGGGGCTTGCGCACTACGTCCCCAGCCAGCGGCTTCTTCCCGGTCTGGGACTTCCGGTTCGCGGGGTGCGGTTCCGGGTCGTGGCGCGGCTCGGGGCAACGGGGCTGCTGCTCGGCCGGCCGGCGGCAGCGAGCAGTAGGGGCATGAGGGCGAGCCGGGAAAGCGGCAGTTGAGCCCGCGGGGAGGAGCGCCAGTCCCCGAGGATTCCGAGAGTGCGGAGCTCGGGGCAGGGGCCGGGAGGCGCGGGGAAGCTGGGCCCTCCCCTCAGGAACGTGTCCCGGGGCCGAGGCGGCCCGTAGTGTGGCAGCAGCTTCAGGTAAAGGTTGCCCCAGCCGCTAGCTCCCTCGCTCACTCTCCCGTCAGCCCACCGGAGGAGCCTGGCGGCCCTCCTCACTCCTCCGCTCTGGGTGTTGCCCCGGGAGGGGGGGCGGGTAGCCTGCCTGGCCCTGGATCAGGTCTCCATTGAGCGTCCGTTTCCTTGTCCTTTACAGAACTGGAGGCTGCTGTGAGCCTGACAGCTGGGTGTGTGATTGGGGGAGGAGAAGCCAGGGGACTGGGTAATGTTGGGTGGGGGGAGGGCTGGCTCCGGTAGTTTCTGGCCCTACCACTTGGCAACATCTAGGTGTTCTAATCTTCATAACATGAAAATTGTTTTTCAAGCATTGTCTGTGTGGTTCCTGTTTCCTTAGATCCCCTTCTCCCCAGTTGTCCCAAAGGAGTAAGCCTCGCAAAACTTTCTTTTTTCTACCTAGAGTGCTGCTGGAACTTGGATTCAGCTTTTTATGAGAATGGCAAGGAGTCTTCTAAATCTAGTTAAGGCTAAAAAAAAAATGTAGTTTAAACAAGATTATTACTTTAACTGAAAACCCAAAAGTTGACTCAGAAATTGGTTAAAATTTTATTTGGAATGAATGCAAGTAATTTTTGAAGCCTGTCACAGTACATGGCACTGCGCAGAGCATCACGTTATAAACCCAAACCAGCAAAGTTAAAAACTTTCCCAAGTGTAAAGAAATGGAGACAGGTCTTAACACATATCAGTTAAAACAAAGTCAACATTCTCATTCTGTTTGTCACAAGCAAAAGGGGAGGATTATTAATTTAAAAACCTAGTAGAACAGGAAAAGTGGCACCATGTTTTATTCCTCATTTTGTGAGCCCACACAAGGTGCTTAGTAAATGCTGAAAGAGTTCTTGATGAAGCATTGATTATTGTCTTCATCTTTTTCAGTTTACACACCTGCAAGTTTGCTGGAGCTTGTGAGGCATGCTAGTGGCCCCTTTGTTATTTGGTTTTGTGCTCCTATCTACTTTAAGTTACTGTGATGCCAGACTACTCACACTATATACCTCTTGATCAGGCTCCAGCTTATGCTTGAAAAAGTCCCCTTCCTTAATTCCCTACCCCAGTCCTTTACTCTAGATAAGTAGGACCTGAAATCACCTTTGTTTTCTCTTTGTCCATTGTTTTTTGGTAGGACATTCTCCCTGCCTAAGTTTCTCCTTTTCTGTTTCCACTTTTGAGATGTTACCCGGGGCCCAGCAGAAATTGGTCTCCGTCAACCAATTCGGGACAACCCCAGATGGAAAAGATTCCTTGTCTGGAATCCTATAAATACTCATAATAATTTCAAACATTTACTGAGAATATACCAGGTATCATGCTAGACAATGTATGGGTAAATAAGACTCAGTCCTTGCCTGCAGGGTGCTCAATTTAGTGAGAGAGATAAGGAAATCCAAGACAGTGATAAGTACACTGTGTGAAGGTTCTTTCTGTGATACAGTGATAGCACAGAAGTAGAGGTGGGTCATTAACTTTTGAGGAGTGTGCTATGGTTAGGTAATGCTTCATAATGTGGGGTTAACTAACTATTATTTACTATGTGCTGAAACTATAGGTTTTTCTTATTTAATCATTTTAACCTCAATTTATAGATAGGAAGATTCAGGATAAATTACATATCTGGTATGAGACAGAGGCAGGATTCAAACCCAGGTCTGTCTGATGCCTACATCTGTTCTTTTTTTCATTATGTGCTCTGCCTTCTTTCACACACCATAACACTATATACAAGTACATATTGAAGAAACTATAAAAGAAAGAATATGAATGTCAAAATAAATGGTACAGATAGTCCTTTAAATGTAGAGAAGGCTGTGATCTTCCAAGGTCAGAAGGTGGTAGGTGGGTCAGTTCAACTTTGAATATGAGCATGGAAGACCTATAGAGAGTAACATGGACTCTGGATTCAGTTCCTTGTCCCTCCTCTTACTCCTTGACCTTTGGCAAGTTTCTTAATTCCAATCATTACTTTGCTCAAGTATGGGTTGGGGTAGGGGGATAATACTGATCTCGTAGAGTGTTGTGAATATTTAATGAGCTAATGTGGATAAAGGGCCTGATACATGGTTAATGTCCCCTGAAATGGTAGTTGTAAGATGCAAAGATGCAATGTCTATGATGGTTTTAGAGTGGTGAGTAGATCAGACTGAATAAAGCAAGCCATTGCTTCTTTTGCTGGGGTACTGCGAAGTAAATTGGACGGTCTAGGAGTCAGTCAGTGAGGGCTTCAGTGTCAGTCAAGAGAGGTAAAGTCCAGTTTCTGCTCATAATTTTCCGGTTAATAAATGTTTTGACGATCTCTGATTCATTCAGCAATGCCAGGGAAAATGTTAAGAACCTAGGATGCAAAAAGGAATAAAACCAGTGCCCACCCTGAGGTGGCTGACATTCCAGTGGGGGAGATGTAAGTATGTGCAGGTAAACTGTAGTAACGTACTGTAGGTACTATGATAGCAATCCCCACGGAGTACTGTAGAGCAGGGGGGAACCCTGATAATGGTAGTTAATGAGCACTTCCTGTGTGCTGGCATTGTGTTAAATGCATTGTCTCATTCCTGTACAGAAAGGTGTTAGCATCCTGTTTCTACAGATGAGGAAACTAGAGTGCAGAGAAGTTAAATAAGTTCCTTGAGTTTATGCAGCTGTTGGAGCTGTGAGTAGAAGAGATTGTCTGCTAGACTTTGGTATCTTTACTCTTTGTGATATGGATGGGTGGATGGGGACCCTCTGACGAGACTTCAGAGAGATGCTGGCCCTTGAGCCTTAGCTTCATAGTAGCTTCGGTGTGCTAGACACTATGCTAGACAGCAGGGATAATGAGTGAATGTGGCTGCTGCTCAAGCTCATGGCCTCATCTGTCATGGTAAAAATAATATATATATTTTGGTGGAGTGGGGAGTGGTTTTGTTTGTTGACTCTTAACTGAAGACTAGAAATTTGCAGTTCAGTGGATTTGTATATATATTTCAGCGGAAGAGGATTTGCTGGAAATCTGTTACTCTGATGTATAGGCCTTATTGTTAAAGACATAGCAATAGATACCAAATTATATGCCTAGGAATTCTGTCACATTGCATTTTTTTTCCCCAGAGGAGGTGCCCTGATCTTGTGTTTTCTGTGAGTTTGAGGTTTTAGAGAAGTTTTGACTCAAAAGTTAGCACATTTCAGCTTGTGCTAAATTTAAAACAATTGAGCACATATATTTTAGTCATTGTTAAATGTTTTTGTATATCTTGCTTCCTTCAGTCTTTGTGGTTCTATGAGATAGGTGGTATTACCCCCATTGAACACATGAGCAACCTGAAACTTGGTGGTTAAATATATTGCCCAACTCACATAGCCAGTGAGTGATAACACCAGAAAAAATAGGCCAAAAAAGAGTAAACAAATATTGATTAGTTCTCTTCTGAGCATGTCGTCAGGGTTCTCCAGCTCAAGTGCCCATGATGAGGAGTAGGCCAGACCTTGGTGGATTAGATGGCATATGACTAGTCTGAAGGTAGCAGTTGCTGCTCAGCTTCACTTGCTTATTGCTGGGTGACGAAGGGGTGTGGTGTCCCTGGATCTTCTGAAGGAGGATATTCTTTTTGTTTTTTATTTATTTTAAAAATTTTTTATTTTAATCCCGATGAGGGATAATATTCTTTTTTTGGGGGGGGGAATAATATTCTTGAGGGAGCATTCAAAAGATGCTGAAAATCTGGATTTTAATTACTTAATTTTAAAATTTGACATTTAAAAAATTATTGTATGACCAAAACACATCTGTGGGCTACGTACAGTCCAGGCTGCCTGATTATGAACTCTGATCTACCTGATGGCTGAAATTTTGGTACCCACTGTTCAAAGCAGGAGGTCTAATACATGTAATGGTTATTGATCAGAAATCTGGTAAATTGCCAGAGTAAGAGTGCATTGTAATTAACTGATACTGATTATATTTGGGGAAGTGGCAGGGTGAATACTTTTATTATATAATCAGGCTAATTTTCAGGGAGGATGGGGTTTAGATGAGACGACCTTGTAATACTTTTGTGTTCTTAGCACTTTAAATGCTACCAGATTCTTGTCTTTTGGTCCTCTTTACAGTACGTGAAGTGAACAAGGAGGATAATCATAACCTCTTGAGATGAAGAAACTGGTGCCCAGTGAATGACAGTTTAGTAGAAAGTGCACCAGATTGAGAGGGACTTGAATTCTGAATAGAGTATGCCACTAATAGCCTTTTGATTTTGGTCAAGTCATTTACAAATCCTTGTATCTTTTTCCCATCGGGATGATAATGAGCAGCTCGACTCAAGTCCTGCTAAGGTCTTTACAGGATGCCAAGCTTCCTGATTCTAATTGACACTCTTAAAGTCACACAAGTGATTACTGGCAGACCCCAGTGGAGAATGGTTCAAATCTAAAATTCTGCTCCTTCTCTCATGATGGCAGGTAGGGAGCCACTGCTCAGTTTTTCCCTCTGTTCTTTGTTCATCACTCATTCTGGGAAAGGACCTTGATAGGCCACGTGCTTCCCAAATGCTTATAGTGGTTTGTTGACTTTTTATACACAAGATTGAAAGGGGGCATAGAGACGCCCAGCATAGTGAGAGAAATATGGTCAGGGAGTTCCCAAGCCCAAGCGTTTAATTTGTTTTTATTTTATTTTATTTTATTTTATTTTATTTTATTTTATTTTATTTTATTTTATTTTATTTTTTAAAGATTTTTAATTTATTTTTTGACAGGGACAGCGAGAGAGGGAACACAAGCAGGGGGAGTGGGAGAGGGAGAAGCAGGCCTCCCGCAGAGCGGGGAGCCTGATGCGGGCTGATCCCAGGACCCTGGGATCATGACCTGAGCCGAAGGCAGATGCTTAACGACTGAGCCACCCGGGCGCCCCTATTTTTATTTTAATACCCAGCTTCCACAAGGTGAGAACTGAAGAAATATTATTCTTCTAGATACTTGTTTTCATTCATACTCTATTGTATAAGGAAATAGCATAGAATATAAAAATGAAGAAAATAAATCCTGACCAGTCACTCAAAATTTATTATCTCTAGTTGGCAGCAGTCTAGGTATACAGAGGAAATAGATTTAATATAGGAAACAAAATTTGGACCCAAAGAAGAAAACAGTTTTAAGTAATTGAAAGTGTGAAAAATGGGAGAAACCACTTAAACAACAAAACTTAAATTCTAGAAACAGCAAGAAGATACTAGAGTAACTATTGGAATTAGATTATAGTAATTGCTTGTGAAATAAATTGTTATGTCACATTTACCCCTAAAATATGCAGTGTTAGATTCATATCTTATACTTGAGTGTATTTTTATATATTTGGATATATTTTTATTATATGCTTTTACTGATGCAGACAAAATGAACTGAATGTGTGAAACTTCAAAAAAATAACATTTTTTAGTTCCCTGTGGACTTAAGGTACTGTATTATAAATAAGTACTCTTTCAGTAGAGAAAATGATAGAAAATTGTTGGAAAGAATAATTTTCTTTTTATAGCAATTAAAAAAATAAAACAGTAAATTTTTAATCTGAACTTTAGTTGCTGATGTAAAGGAGACTAACAAAGAAGACCCGAGATTGAATCTTGAAGCGATGTGAGGTGGGGCTTTAGAGTCCCAGCCACCTGGATTGGAATGCTGGCTCTGTCAGTTATTAACTGTGTGAGCTGGACAGTCTGCAAACTGAGGCCAACACCGCCAGTCTCATCTGGTGCTTGGGAGGATGAAATGAAACCACTTATGTGAGTACCTGGTACTATGATGCTTCTGGAGAGATGCAGGTACCAGCGTGCAGGGGCATAACACATTCAGATACAGTATAATGTGATGAGAAGTGACTCTGTGGAGTAGTTGTGAAGAAGTGAGACTCATTTTCATGTCTGGATTAAGGGATGAATCTCGTTTGTTGCTAGTTGTGCTTTGTGATGTAGCGCGCCTACCAAGCATGCACTGTTGAGGAGGTATCTCAGTATGCTTTTTTAGGTGTAGGGTTGAATGAAGTCATCTGTTTAGGTTAAATGAATTGACCTGTTAAATAACAATAAAGACTTCCAATTGCTTATATTACCTTTTTTTGTTGTGCCCATTACTGGCCTTTGAAGTTGTTAAAACAAGAGATTATGCTCTCCTTGTCTCCATCTTAACAAATGCTGAAACTGAAGCTTAAGAAGTAAAGTGATTGAAGGCAGAGAGCTGATAATGACAAGCTTGGATTCAAACCTTTGGTTTTGTTGTTGTTTTTGACTCTGAACACAGTGCTTTTGCCACTATTCGTGCTGTTTTAGATTTGGTTTCTGGCCCTTGTTTCAGAACAGTCATCAACTATGGCCCTTCTTACTCCTTTAAACTTAATGCCTGCAGAAAGTTGTTATTGATTATATTGTGTAAGCGTTTGGTTACAGGTATAATCTTATAATATGAAGTTTAAAAATTTAATAAAACTCTAATCATAATACTTATGGCTAGCAGAGATTGGTTACAAATATATTGCTAGTGGGAATATTAATTGGTGAAAATTTTCTGGAGAGCACCTTGGCATTATTTATCCAAGCCTTAAAAAATAAAGTCATGCAAGCCTTTTGAGCTTGTAATTCCATTTTTAGAATTTTTTTTCAAGTTTTTATTTAAATTCCAGTTAGCATGCAGTGTAATGTTAGTTTCAGGTGTAGAATTTAGTGATTCATCACTTATGACACCCAGGGCTCACCAAGTGCCCTCCTTAATCCCCATCACCCATTTAGCCCTTCCCCCTGCCCACCTCCCTTCCAGCAACCCTCTGTTCTCTGTAGTTAAGAGTCTGTTTTATGGTTCTCCTCTCTTTTTCCTGCCTATGTTTATATGTTTTGTAAAAATTTTTGGTAAAAAATAATCAGATATGTGGGAAAATAATTATGTTGCAAGATGTTCACTGCAGCAGTACTTAGATCAGCAAAAATTAGAAACAACTTTAGTAGTTAACAAAGAGAAATTATGGAAAGGCCATTGAATGGAAGTATTGTGCAGTCATCTTAGATTTTTATTTTTTTTTATTTTTTATTTTTTTAAAGATTTTATTTATTCATGAGAGACACAGAGAGAGAGAGAGGCAGAGGGAGAAGCAGGCCCCCAAGGAGCAGGGAGCCCGATGTGGGACTTGATCCCAGGACTCTAGGATCATGACCTGAGCCGAAGACAGACGCTTAACCATCTGAGCCACCCAGGCACCCAGTCATCTTAGATTTTTAGAAGAATTTTAGTGACATTAATTTGTTCATCATGTAATATACAGTGAAGAGATATAAAACTATATAAAGTACAATCTTAATTATATCAAACATATATGCAAAGGAAAAGAAGAAATAGATGGCGAGATTATGTCTTTATACTTTTCTCTGTTTTCCGAAGTATTCTCTGATAAATATAAATTATTTTTTGATAAAATCATTTTAGTTTAAGCTTAGTATTAAGAAACATGAGTAGAGCTGGTGAAAATCATTTTGATCAAAAACTTTTCACTAATGCAGGTGATCTGAAGTAATAAATGGGTTGTTATTTTCAAGTCTTTTTTTTTAAAGATTTTATTTATTTATTTATTTGAAAGAGAGAGAGTGAGTGAAAGAGAGAGCACGAGCCAGGGAAGAGGGAGAGGGAGAGGGACAAACAGACTCCCCACTAAGCAGGGAGCCCGACATGGGGCTCAATCCCAGGACCCTGGGATCATGACTGAGCCAAAGGCAGCCACTCAACCAACTGAGCCACCCAGGTGTCCCTCAAAGTTAGTTTTAACCTCAGTTTACATTTAGCATATGGTTTCGGGGCACCTGGGTGGCTCAGTCAGTTAAGCATCTGCCTTCGGCTCAGGTCATGATCCCAGGGTCCTGGGATCAAACCCCACATCGGGGCTTCCTGCTCAGCAGGGAGTCTGCTTCTCCCTCTGCCCCTCCCCCCTACTCCTGCTCTCTCTCTCTCTCTCTCTCTCTCTCTCTCTCAAATAAAATCTTAAAGAATATGGTTTCATGTGTGTTGACATAAATGATGTTGAGGTTCCCAGGCTAGCCTTTCTCTCCTCCCCCAAAATCCTATTTAAGACAATATCATGGAAGAAGAGTTGTATTTGTGTTGGTGGTACCAGTGTCCTCTTTAGTGGCTGATGGGACTGTTGGTAGCCTTGTGACAGCTATCTTTCAGAGTACACTCCTATCTCTGTGAGGTTGGACATTGTTATATGGAGCTTTTATGTGAATTGAATGCTTATATACGGGGAAGTGCTTTTTTGGTATGGGAAATTATAAGTGTGACTTTCTCACTTTTTCTAAGAAAAAGGTCAAAGTTTGGGTTTTAATTTTTATGGTAACAGTATTAACAGTGCTTTTCTCATTGTCATGTATTTCATAATTGAAATTGCAGTCGTTTCAGCATGTACATACCAGCAGGATGGCCAGTTAGGGTGGTGGTTGTCATGGTTGTTGTTGTAAATGGTAATTCTCTTATATACAATATAAAAAACATGCAGAAATTTTAACGATGTATTTGAGCATATTTAAATTGGGAAAATACCAGGCAAGATGTTTCTTTTTGTAAACTGCTTCTGTCCAAAGCATTCTGTATATTATCAGAATGAAAAATGACAGCACTTTGTCATCTGTTCAAATTGATATTGCACTCTATGCAATGACAGCTGAAAAAGCCCACAGGTGCCATATAAAGAGGTGACCATGTTGTCATATTTCATTTCGGCATCCCTCTGCAAAGCCATAATTACCTAATTAGGTTGTTAATTAGGAGATTAGCATTTCACTATATTGATAGAATGCTCTTTACCGGTGTGGGGCTAGATACAGATTTGTCTGCCCTAATTTATAATCTCTGCCTTTTTTGTACTTATTTATTTGCTTAAGTTCCTGATGTGGGGCAATTCGGTTTACCTGAGAAACAGTTTGTTTATAAGCTAATGATGCTTTGATCACTGGATTAAAAGTTGCTGAGTTAAAATGTGAACAGAATTAGAAGGGTGGTCACATCCCGAAAACGATAATAAAAATTCTGAGTTGGTAAAATCTGTATGCTCGTTAGCATAGGCAACAATACATAACAAGAAATAAAATTGTTGGTATAAAAAAAAATCCAAAATCTAAAACTAAGTCTGAAATGTGATAGAGATTTATTTACCCTAAACTAGGCGAAGGCAATTATTTAGTTATCTTGAATAACAAATGTCTATCATTTACACTGGAGACTTATAAAATATGTTAAGTATTTTGAACATGTTTCAGAAACTGAAGCTTGGTTAATGACTTTGGAACAAATATATTCAGTCTTCAGTTTAGACTTCCTTAGATAGTCATCATGCATCAGGGTTTATTTCATTTGTTTCTTCTGTCCATTAGTCTGTGCTTGGAACGTTCTCTTCTCAGGGCCTTTGCAGTCCTGAGTGTTTCTGGAATTTGAAGTATTTCAGAGTAACCTTCACTCAGTGAACTATGTGGAGTAAGCGGCTTATCTGTCAAGTGTTTCTAACCTTTTTTTGTGGGAGCAGGGTAGGGGCCAGCAAAATAATGATTTTCATGTATTTTCACTCTAGTGCATGCTTTGACTATAATGCTTGTAATTTGCCTTATATGTACCTTTTCTGATCTTTCCAGTTACGGAGATTCACAGTTTGAGGAGCACAGTGTTAGGAGCGCCATTCCCACTGTGGTAGTAGTTTAGCTCCTTTTGATATAATCACAATGAGAGCCGTTGTTGTAGAAAGTGCATGTGTACTTAAGTCCTTTTTCTGTGCAGTTGTTAGGAAGAATTGCGTTTGTTTATATCTGTAATATTCTTCACAATGAAAAAAATATTTTAAAATATTTGTATATGAAGAAAATAACATGTGAAATCTTTTAGTCAAGATTTTGCTTAATTGTAATCCTTCATGTATTGGTCAATATCTGCTGACTATACGTGAGGCACTAGGCATATGTCTGGGAATTGAGCAATGAAGACTCCATACACCGACACTGCTATTGTGGGACTTGCAGTCTAGTACAGACTAGTTTGAGAAATGTTTAGTAATGGGAGTGAAGGTGAGTATGGAGGAGTACCTACTCTGGACTTGATAAGGTCAGACCTTCCTGGTGCAGGTGAAGTCTGAATTGGGATCTGAAGGGTGAAAGAGCAAACTGAGCCAGTGGAAGGATGGAGAAAACTGTCCTAGACAGAAGGAGTACACGTTCAAAAGCTTGAAAAAAAACTGAAACCTGAGTTTGGCTGGAGTAAAAAGAAGTAAAGGGGTAAGTAGAAGATGGAGCTGCAGATGTAGGCAAGGTTCAGTTTTATTAAAGAGTTTGGGAGGTCACCATAGGATTTTAAGACAAGTTAGGAAACAAGTTAGGTGAGGGCACCTGGGTGGCTCAGATGGTTAAGCGTCTGCCTTCGGCTCAGGTCATGATCCCAGGGTCCTGGGATCGAGTCCTGCATTGGGCTCCCTGCTCCTTGGGATCCTGCTTCTCCCTCTGCTTCTCTCTCTCTCTCTCCCCCTCTGTCTCTCTTGAATAAATAAATAAAATCTTAAAAAAAAAAAAAAGGAAACAAGTTAGGTGAGAGATGGTGGCTTGAATAGGTTATGGAGATAAAGAAAAGTGAATGAAATCTAAAGCAAGAAGAGGATGCATAGTATTAACTAAATGGCTGTAGGTTTCACAGAAAGAAAGGAGTCAAGGATTCTAATTTGGACATTGTAATTGTTTTATAATTTTGAGTGTAAGAATGTACTTTAGTACATCAGAAAGAAGAAGTCATGAGACTTCTTTTCCAATATGACCAAAACATGTGCAGTACGACCAACTAGTTTTCTTTCAGGTGAGTTGGGAAGAGTATTCATATTTGAGTCGCTTTTGGTTCCTGCATTGTGACAGCAGCCTTGTGGGGTATGCAATAATATCTTACTGAAGTCCAGAGAAACTGAGATTTTTCCCGGCTTTCTGTTGCTGGGTTACTGGGTGGTGGAATTGGGAGCACACCATAGCTCTGCAGAGCCTTGTGTTTTCTACCATGCCATGTTGCCTTTCTGGTGTTATCCCCTTCTGTTTGTTTATTCCAAAGCGAAGAGAAGTACTCCCTAAGGACCAGTTGCTGACAGAGGTATTGTGTTGTTAACTCTGTGGCTTCTTCTGCCCAGCTCTAGTGTGGATTAAAGTGTCTGGTGCTTTGGTAGGAGAAGCTGCTCCAGCACTTGAGTGTTTCAGCAAAGTCCCAAGATTCTGTTGGGATTTCTGGTACTAAGATTTAATCTTCCTCAACTAGAAATGTCGATTAGCTACCTCCACACAAGTTCACTAACATATATGAAAGTTCTCCTTTTCCTGAGGAAAAGACTTGGAAGCTCCCATTTTTGCGTGAGGAATTTCATCTCTCTTTGATATAATCAACATATATTGCAACGTGTTTAAAAAATTTCATGGTTACCAAAAAAAACACAATTTCATGGTTACAGTTGCCACCACTGTTCAGTTAAGTGATTTGTTGGTATCATTATGTTCGAATAGCCTGAAGTAGAAGAAATCTAGGATGCAGCATGGATTCTAGCCTTCCTGTGTTTCTGCTCCCCCACACCCATTTTAAAAATTGGGATATAATTCTTAATGCCATGAAATTCTCCCCTTTAAAGTATACAGTTTAATTTTCACAAAGTTATATAACCATCATCACTATATAATTCGAGAACATTTTTATCACCCAAAAGGAAACCCCATACCCATAAGTAGTCACTCCTCATTCCTCCTTCCCACAGCCCCTGGCAACCATTAATCTACTTTCAGTGAACCTTTCATATAAATGGAGTCATACATTATGTGGCCTTTTGTGTTTGGCTTCTTTTATTTAGCATAATATTTTCAAGGTTCAAATATGTTGTAGCATGTGTCAGTACTTCATTCCTTTTTATTGCTGAGTAATATTCCATTGAATGGAGAGACCACATTTTGCTTATCCATTCATGAGTTGAGGGAGATATGTTTTTTTCCTACTCTTTGGCTATTGTGAATAATACTGCTGTGAACATTCCTGTGCAAGTTTTTGTGTGAACATATGTTTTCTGTTCTTTAAAATGGATTACAGGGTCATATGGCAACTCTGCTTAACATTTTGAAGAACTGCCAACCATTTTACATTCTCACCAGCAGAGTATAAGGTCTGCCCCCTTTTTGCTTCTGCTCTCTTCAGACTCTGTTGCTCTGGTCTGGGGTGGACGCAACCTTAGGTTCTAAGACTTCCATGAGCCCCTTGATAAATGGGAAATATTCCATTTTTCTTGTTCCACCAGGTTTATTCTTCAAGCATATATGTACCAGGGCTTATATTGGGTATTAGTGACAGGAAGCCAAATAAGGCTTTTGGTCTTTTCCTCTGAAGGACTTCGCAGTCCAGTGT
This sequence comes from Callorhinus ursinus, assembly GCF_003265705.2. NCBI lineage: Eukaryota > Metazoa > Chordata > Mammalia > Carnivora > Otariidae > Callorhinus > Callorhinus ursinus. The sequence continues at coordinate 6,030,640 of NW_027397086.1, forward strand.
TTGGAGCTTCTTACTAGGTAATGGGGGAGAGGGAAAAGCCAGTGAAGAAACTAACTGCCTAGGAATTTGTGAATTTCCACAGCATGGATTCTAACTTTAGAATCTAGGCAAAGATTGACTTGTTTTTCACAGCTTCCAGGATTTCTTTTTCTTGCCCCATCCTTTAACTCTTGCTATTCCTTGGATTTTGTTCCTAAGTTACTGCTCTTTCCTTACATATTTTCCCGGGATAAGTTCATTCACATCTGTGGCTTCATCTGTCATTTATATGTTGATGTCTTCCAAATTTGCTTTTTCCTAGGCTTCAGATTTGCATATCCTTTGTGTGTCACTTATATGTTGTAGTCTCCCAAATTCATTCAGACCTCATTCCTGGGCTGTCAGGTTTACATCATGATGAATCTCTATTTGGGTACTCCATAGATATCTCAAGTTCACTGTGTTTGAAACATCATTCCTCATTTTCCCTCCACCTCTTAAGCTGGTCCTACTTTTGAGTTTACAGTCTCGTTTGTTGGCACTATCATGCAGGCCATGGAGTCTCCTCTTCTCCTTAACTCCCCATATCCAGTCGCTCAGTTCTAGCAATTTTATTTTCTATATATTTCTTATCTTTTTCTTAAATTTTTAGACCTATCTTTCACTGCCTTACGTCAGATTTCATCATCTTTCCCTGAGCTGTAGTCACAGCCTCATAACTAATCTTATGTCTTGTCTATCAGATTAATCTGTGCACCTGCCAGAACAGTCTCTCTGAAATGTTCATCTAATCAGCAACTTTGAACTCTGTAGTTTTAGTTACTAAATACACATTCTGCTGTTTCTTGTTTTAATGCCTTTTCTCATGTTGTCTCTTCTACTTGGAAGAGATGAGTTTGTCGCTTTGATCCTTCTTCCAGCCATCCAACTTCTTATCTTTGAAGATTCATCATAGAACAAGGAATAACTACAATAATAATAGTAGACGTTTGTATATGTTTACCATGGGCCAGACACTGTTCTCTGCACATAACATGTGAATTCATTAAATCCTCCCAACAGTCCTATGAGATGGGCACCAAAATTATTCCTGTTTACAGATGTGGAAACAGAGGCACTGAAATTGTTACTTTGCCTAGGTCCCACAGTGAGTGAGTAGCTGAGTTCAGATTTGAACCCGGGCAATCTGATGCTTGATTGCTTGCTCTTTGTCTCTCCTACCTACCTTTTGTCAGCCTACCCAATTCTCTGTGCTTCCCCCACCTCAAAAGTTAGTTATATCTTCCTGCTTCTGTAATAACCCATGCATGGCCTGATGTTAATCTGTAGTCCATAGGATAGATCTGGAGCAAATTTTATTTTAAACATTTTTGATCAAGGAGGCAGCATTATAGATTATTTAATCGCCAGCCCCCTCCCCATTCTTAAGATGACTGAGTTGGAATGATCATTCTCCATTATCTTGATCTTAGTCGTTCATCTCTTGAAGCCTTGTCTGAATATCTAGTTTTATTTAGATATTTTTCCTTTGTGTTTCCGTAATACTTTGTTATAGAATCCTCTAGCATCGTTCTCACTCTTTAATTTTTAAAAATTTTTTTATTTAAATTCAATTTAATTAACATATACTGTATTATTAGTGTCAGAGGTAGAATTCAGTGATTCATCAGTTGCCTTACAACATTCGGTGATCATTACATCAGGTGCCTTCCTTAATGCCCATCACCCAGTTACCCCATCCCCTCATCCACCTCCCCTCCAGCAACCCTCAGTTTCTTCCCTATAGTTAAGAGTCTCTTACGACTTGCCTCCCTCTCTGTTTTCGTCTTACTTTATTTTTCCTTCTCTTCCTCTATGTTCATCTCTTTTGTTTCTTAAATTCCACATATGAGTGAACTCTTTATTGTGACCGTTTATGTATTTATCTCCTTTTCTTGATTCCCTTGCTTACCTCTTAGGGATAGGGAATAAGACTTACTACTTTATACTTCTGACTGCCAACCTGGAGGAGGTATTCCTGTTTGCTGAATGAACAGGGAAGTCTGCTTATACCCACATCTAGATTAGTGAGAGAAGAGAATTAAGAGGAGTGTGATGAAATGGACTTACATTGGAAATTTAAGGCAGCATGGAGTAATTGTGTGGAGCAGGAATTCTGGAGCCAGATTGCATAGTTTATCCTGGCTCCACCTTTTACTAATTTTGTGACCTTGGGTAAGTCTGTGCCTCAGTTTACTGATTTGTAAAACATAAATAATAATAGAATCTACCTCACAATTTTATAAGTGATGTTGTGAGTGCTTGCTAAATAAATAAGCAACCTTCTGGAATCCAGAGAATTGATTATTCTTAAGTCGTATTTTGTGAAACACTTCTACCCTGACTGTATAACATTATAGGCAGAATGAAGCCAACCCTGCTGCCCTGTCCTCATTTTGATCCATGTGGTGATGGTTTATAAAGAAAAAAAAAAAAGACTAGAAGATTGTAAACAAAATAACTGGCAGTTAGTGTAGTTTTGTTAATAACAATAATAACAATTATCATTTATTGAGGTTATGAAAGCTCCATTCAAATGAAAGTACAAAGCACCTTTCAGAATCACATAAAAATAGTTTGGGGATTATCTGCTAGTTTAGATGATCTCATTGCTGTCCTTCATTCATTAGAAGTTGAATGAGCTTATAAATATTCTTTTTCTAAGTATCCCATTGAAGTGGAGAGGACATAGATTATGGATATTTCCCTGCTGAGGAAACAGAGTCAGGGACACCTGACTCACTTGAAGTCATCCCATTGTTAGTCCTGAGGCAGGCTAGAGACAATAACCTGGAATTCCAGATATGTTTACTCAGAGTTCTAAGAACCATTTTTTTATACATGATAGCATTAAAAAAAAAAAAAACCAGGTGGCGATAATGCCCATTCAACTCAGTCAAGCCCATTCAACCCACTCAGTTTTGTAGTGGGTTTGCTGCCAAAATGTTGATACTATTAAAATCTTTGTCAAAAAAGGAATTCCTTGTACTTCTATTCTTAGAGTCTGAACCATGGCACAGTGATATAAGTAGAACTTGCAATGGAATTCTTTTTTCCTTTGAAGCAAAAACACAAAACTTTTTAGTTGGACTCTAGGGTACACTCCTAACCATACCTCCTCCTTCTCACATGTGCTTGGAATAGAGTGAGAGCTGAAAGGTACCTCTTATAGTTCAAACTCCCCATGTAACAGATGCAGAAATGGACCAATATGTAAAACAGGTTTAAAGGGGCTTAACGAAGTGACTTGTCCAAGGCCATGTAATTAGATCCCTGGTAATTAAGGAATTGGAATTCAGGTATCCTGAGTGGTGCTTGGAGTAAACTGTGTTGCTTCTGTTAATTGATGTGGTTAGCCTGAGAGCCAGGTAAGTGGAAACAACTCTCTTCAATTCTTCTATTTAAGCAAACTGCAAACATCAAGGAAACAGTAAAAGGAAAATAAATCTTAGACTGTAGTGGGATACTTGTCTACTGAACCGGCACCATGGATAAGGGGCCTTTTTGGGGGAAAATCATGGCACAACCCTTTGGGAACAAGAAAGATCCATTTGTTCATCTCTTCATTCCACGCTGAGCTCTTATTGGATGCCAGCCACATTCTACTAGAATCTGGCAGCACAGTGATGAATAAGACAGTGTCCTTAAGGAGCTTAGAGTTTAGAAGAGAAAACCAAAATATAAATAATTATTTTTAAAATAAATCATTGTGATTAGTTTGTTCATTCATTCATTTATTCATTCTTTCAAACTTTAACATAGCCAGAGAGATCCTTTTTAAATGTTACATCATATCACAATCCTCTGGTGGTTCTCCACTTTAATCAAAGTAAAAGAAGAGTCCTTAGAATGGCCTGTAAGGCTGCCCATGTTTGCTGCACTCTTCCAGACCTCATCCTCTACTACTTGATTCTTTGCTGGACTCCTTGCTACTTCTTCCACAGTTCTGGACATACTACCCTCACTTGGCAATGAATGCATTTCCCTTCAGAAGTTTACATGGCTTGTTCTCTTACCTCCTTCAAATGTTAACTCAAATGTCAGGTTCTTAGTGAAGCATTCCTTGACTACTTTATTTGCAGTTGCAGCCATGGCCCACCACCTGGCATGCCCATCTCTCTTCCCTGTCCTGTCTTTTTCCATAGCACTTCTAATTTACTGTTATAATTTACTTCTCTGTTTTGTCTGTCTCCCCCATTAGAATGTGAACTCCATGAGGGCAGGAGTTTCTGCTTTGTTTTCTGCTGTACTCTTTGCATCTAGAACAGTGCCTGGCACATGGTAGGCTTCAATAAATACTTGTTCAATGAATAAATTCAACAAACACATAGTACCTACTACTAACAGACAATGTGCTGGATTAATTATTTGGTGGAAGTAGTGACAAAGTGCAGTGCAATGGGACCACAAAGAAGGGAGCAGCTAACCTGATCTGTGGGATTCATTGGGGAGGTTTCCTAGAAGAATTGACCGTTTTGAGCTGGCTTTTGAAGAAAGAGTAGGAAGAAGCCAGATGAAGCAGGGTGGATAGGCTTCAGATCAAGCTTGATGGGACATGACTTGTATTTGTTGTAGTAATTTGGGCTTTGATTTTCCTTAGGGTATGTTAAAATTTCAGTAAACAGATACTGGGAGTTGAACTTGTTTAGTACCTGAGAAGACTTGAGCATAGATTGTTTGGTTTAGGCTTAGTATCAATGAAACTGTTCCAAGGGGGTTGGAAATTACCACAGTTTTAGTGGCTGCATATAGCATATCACAGCAGGGTTTCTCAACCTTGGCATCATTGATAGTGACTTTTTGGGGGGGTATAATTCTTTGTCATGGGTGCTGTTGTGTGCATTGTAAGATGTTTAGCAGCATCCCTGGCATTTATCCACTAGATGCTAACAGTGTGACAGCCAAAAATATCTCTAGACATTGCGAAATGTCCCCTGGTGAGCAAAATTGCCTTCTAGTTGAGAACCCCACATTAGAACCACTGCATTATTGTTGGGGTCTAGAGATTCCTGCCTTTAGCAACTTTACAAATGATTGGGGGAGAGAGAGGTCAATATCCAGATTTCTGATTCTAGAATTGGAGCAAAAAGTTTGAAATTGGCTGTTCCTTATACATGATACTCCTATAACTAATTGTATTGAAGGTAGAAATAAAGTGCTTTTAAAACAGTTTTGGACCCTGCAAATTGGAGAAGAGTTCACAGAGGATGAGATTGTTGAGTTGCACTTCGAAAAATAAGGTTTGTAATGGAGAGGGACACATTCAAGGGGATTATCATTACCGAAGGCTGACGAATTGTGTTCAGAGAGTTCTGGGAGTTGCCTGCTGAGGGGAAGGGGCAGGTGAGTAAAATTGAGTTGTAGAGAGCCTTAAATGTGTATGAAGGCAAAGGGGTCTAGGCTGTTTTCCTGCACTATTTTCATTTGTCTTCCTGCATAACAAATAACCACAAACTTAATGGTTTAGAACAATACAAATTTATTGTCTCTTAGTGGGTTGGGCATCATGGCTTCATCTTGGGTTTTCTGCTGAGGGTCTCAAAGGAATGATATTAAGCTGTCAGGTGGCTCCAGCCTCATCTGGAGGCTCGACTAGGTAAAGATCTCTTTCCAAGCTCCTTCAGATTGTTGGTGGAATTCATTTCCTTGTGGCTGTATGACTAAGGTCCTCATTTTCTTGCTACCTGTTGACTGGGGCTACTCTCAGCTCCTACAGGCTATTCTCAGGTCCTTGCCATATATTGTTCTTCCATAACTTGGCTGTTTGCTTCTTCGAGGTCAGCAGGAAATTCTCTCTTTTCAGTTGCCTAGGATGGTGTCTTATATAACAGAAAGTAATCAAGGATATAACTTCCCCCACACCTCCACCCAACACTTTTGCTGTATACTCTTTCAGCTAGGTTTTATCCACGCTCAAGGGGTGGGTATGACATAATTACATGGATATCAAGAGACAAAAATTTCTGGAGCCATCTTAGAATTCTGACTACCATACACAACTTTTAGCTCCTTGAAGGCAATGACCAAGTCTTTTTTCATTTTTTGTTCAGCCTTAAATCTCTGGTGCTTGGCACATAGTAAGTGCTTTATAAATATTTGTCAAATGAATAAAATCAGTGAATGAGTATTTGGTAGACAGTTGAGTGTTTATGGTTTCAGCTCCTATATTGGTAATTTCACATTGGGAAGCAGCCTGGTTTCTCTGGCATTATTCATTTCTTCACTCTAAGTAAAACTGTAAACATTTTTATCTGAAGTATTAAAGTAAAACCTAAAATTATTTGTTTATTATCACAAGTGTCAATCAAATCTATTATGTCAGTGAGACAGCACCCACTGGAAGAATAATTTAGGGCTACATTGCAACAAACTAGCAGATTTCTTTCTTTTAAGATTTTATGTATTTATTTGAGAGAGAGGGAGAAAGAGCACAGGCGGAGAGGAAGAAACAGACTCCCCGCTGAGCAGAGAGCCTGATGCAGGGCTCCATCCCATGACCCCGAGATCATGACCTGAGCTGAAGGCACTTAACCAGCTGAGCCACCCAGGTGCCCCAAACTAGCAGATTTCTTGTAACAGCCAAAAATGTTGGTGTATTTGGAGTTTTGAGGGTGGTGGGTGGATAGCTTCTCTGAGGTTTCACATCTATTACTAGCTATTAAACATTATTTCAAAACACTTTGAAAATACTGATTGTTTTATAACAGCTGCATAAAAACGGATTTTATTCTAACTTGTGCTTACAATTTTATATATAGTTTGGTGTTACTAGTAATTATAGTTCTTTTTTTTTTTTTTTAAGATTTCATTTTTAAGTAATCTCTACACTCAACGTGGGGCTCAAACTTCCAAGCCCGAGATCAAGTCGCATGCTGTACTGACTGAGCCAGCCAGGAGCCCCTACAGTTGTTCTTCATACTAGTCATAGGAAACATTTGTTGAGCCAAATTTAGATCTTGAGTTGTCCATTGATAAAATGCCATTTTATCTTCACAAAATCAGATATTTCTGATATCCAGTGTTTTTCCACTAGACCTTGCTGTTTAGACTGGGTTTATGAGAATCCCAGTATGTGCCAGGGAGTACTAGAAACCAAAAGTAAACATGGCACATATTCCTGGACTATCAATTTTAGTGATATATTCAAAGGTAAAACTTTTTTCCTGTTAAATACAGGTGCAGTATATTATAGGATAGAATGGAAAATATGAATGAATTCTAAAAATAAATTTCTTATAGCATGTTGCTTTAGGTGGCTCCTCCTAGCTTCTCTCATACCTTGATTTCTGGTCACCCTCCTCTGCCCTTCAGGTGTGTTCGTGGAAAAGTTTGAGAGGCACTATACTGTACCAGGCTCCCTTTAACTGGATCTTGGCAGATGGTAAGATTCAGAGACATTTCAGGTGGAGATTAGTAGTACAAGAAAAATCAAGGGCCGGGTCCCTTTGTCCAAAGGAGACATTTTACAGGAGGGAAATCCTGGTCTCCTGGTAGGTTGGTGGGGGTCTGGCTGGTCCCAGATGGCCTCAGTCACTCATTAGGAGACCTTAGCAGGATAGCTGGAATGACGGACAACTGAGCCTCTCTTAAGTGGTCTGTTATCCCAACGTCCTTCTTTTTTTTTTTAATTTATTTTTCCCCCAAGCTTCTTTCAGTGATTCACATGTGTTCCAAAGAAAGTGACAGCAGAAATTTGCAAGGTCTTTTGAGGCTGAGCTTCAGAAGTTACTTCCATTATATTCTCTTGATCAGAGTAAATCACAATGTGAGGCCAGATTCAAGGGGTGGGGAAATAGACTCCTCCTCTTGATAGGAGGAGCTGTAAAGACTGGCCTTTAAAAAACCCACCATGTGATCTTGGACAAGTTACTTAGTTTCTTTAAGCCTTAATTTTTTTAATCTATAAAATGGGGATGATACTAATACCTAATACCTACCTCTTGGGGTGGTTGCAAGGACGAGATATGTTGTTACCTGAAAGTACAGCTGATAGTAAGAGTTCAGTAACATCATCTGTTACTGTTCTTGTGTGTCTGCCTAATGAAAGCCTGGTCATCCCTGGGACCTTCTTCCTTCCTAAAACCTCTGTAACTTTCTTGTCTCTTGGAAAACAGACTTAGTGTCTCATTTGATGGTTAGTATGTGTTTCTTATGTTACGTTTATATATGTATACAGCATAGCTCATCTGCTGAAGTTTGTAAGCCCTTGGAAGGTGCAGGCCAATGTTCATATAATTTTTTGTAGGATTCCCAGTGCCTAGTTCTCAATGATGTTTAGTGAATGAATCCCCATATTATCTAAAAGAAGATACAAGCATTTCTTTTCTGTTGTTTTGAGTCTAGCAAGTACTTTTCTGAAAGGAAAAATTAAACTCTCCAGCTATAGAAGCTCACTATTTACTGTTTAATAAAATTAGGCATATTCACATGGAGGTTTTAATTATCAAAAGGAACAAAACATTTAATTTTTGCTGGTCTAAAAAATAAATGAAGATTTGATTTAAAGTTAGAGTTAGAAAAAGATTTAAAAACAATAAAGTATGTTTTATTTTACTGGTCATTTCAGTGATTTTCAAATTCCAGGAGGTGTGAATTCTGAACTTAACTAGATAAAAAGATGTTCAAATCTTAGTAAAGTGGTCTGTTGGTTTTTATACATGAAAGACTTTGTATATAGTAAAAAGGCTTTTGTTTTTCTAAGTTATGGTCATTCCTTGCTGTGCAAAATAAATGTGAGTGCTTCTGTAACACTCTTAAGGAATCCTGTATAGGAACCAGGTTTGACTTGGAAGTTAATGCTAATAGCGTGAAGTTGGGGTACAGTGAGGAAAGGTAAAAAAAAATCTTGCATCTGCTATTACATGTTGTTAACTCCCTCAGCAGACGTTAAATCATTTCAAGTACAATAATAGTGTGGGAGGTAAATTAACTAACCATTAACAATCTTATAAATACACAATTAACATGCCAGCATTTATATGACACATTGATGGGGCAGCAGTAATTTTTGATTGGGAGTTTGCAGACCTTGGAGAAGCCTCAGGCTGTTGCTTATTCAGACAAGTTTTCACAGATTGCAGGTAAGGGGGCTTGAAGTCTGTCTGGCAGAGGGAAGTAGGTGTATAGAGTGCTTTGAAAATCTAGGAAGGGGAATTTCCTTTTAATCATTGGCTGAATGCGAGCATTTTAAGTCATGTTTAAGACCTATCTCAGGTCCTTAGGGAGTGAAGAAGTATAGGGAGGGCTCATTTGCTCATGCTTGGGTTATTTAAAGAAACAGAATATTTCAGTTATGGACTTTGTTTGCAACTGAAGTTGCATGAATCTCTAAGGGTTTTAAAAAGATACAAGGTGCTTACACCTAACTTGGAATTTAAAGTAAACCTTTCCTCTGTGGTTTCAGGTCAACAAGTAGGTGATCTCTGAAGTTTCTTTCTTGTGTAAAATTTTGTGACTTTTATTTTTGAACAGCCATTACATACATTGCTTATTTCTTGCTATTGTATAAATCACAGTTGCATGAGTTGAGGGGAGGCTAAGGGTCTGGTCTACTGCATAACACATTTACTGTATTACATCTTCCACAAAGACCCATGACAGAAATTTCTCTCAGGACCCAGAACCCAAAGAACTCAACAACAGGATCTTTCAAAATCTCATTTATTATGACTGTTGCAATTCTTTGTTCCTTTTTGTTTTGGGAGGCTGTATAATGCCTCAGACTTATTCGCTATCTGGCTTTGGCAGGTTTTTTATTTGCTTCAGTTTTTTCATCTGTAAAATGGGGACAAAAATACTATCTCATAGAGTTATTTTGAAAATTATATGAATTAATCATCCATCTAAAAAAGAAAAAGCAAGTCTAGCTTTTGTAATAAATAAAGTTAATTATTATAATTGCTTTTTGCTTCTGAGATTCTGCAGTCTTCCTGTGGCAAATGTACAAGATCATATAACATTCATCCAGAGTTACCCTTTGCCACTTTTCTCATTTACTGTTTTACTGTGTTGTATCTTATGTTTTTCTATAAGCCATTGCAAAGTTTGGAGAGTGTATGTGTATGAAGCTATTACTAAAAATATACTTGTATTAAGACCATTAAACCTACTAAAAATTTACTCCCCTGTGTAGGGCATGTTCCAAGTTAACACAGGCAAGTTACATGGTTATTAATGCACACAAATGGTTATGTAAAGTGGTAATAGCATCTAAATTGCACCTGGAACAACACTTAGCACATAGTAGGAACTTAATAAATATTTGTTGAACGAATGAATGAAGTATAAAAGGAGACCCACCCAGTACATTAAAAATGACTGTGTGTCACTTTGGGATATCTCATGTCCTCCCACTCTGTGTGGATGTCCCTTTTGCTTTCATTTTTGTAAAACAAATCTCTATACTTTGAAAGGAACCTGGAGTTGAAAAGTGGGAGAATCTGTGGAAAGTAGGGCATCTTGGGGAACAGACCTCCTGGAGGCTGAAATTGTTTATCCAGGTAACCTAAAGGTATATAAAAAGGACCAGTTATCTCCAAGTCAAGAATTGGTAACATCTAGGGGCACCTGGGTGGCTCAGTCATTAAGCGTCTGCCTTCGGCTCAGGTCATGATCCCCGCGTCCTGAGATCGAGCCCTGCGTCAGGCTCCCTGCTCGGCGGGAAGCCTGCTTCTCCCTCTCCCACTCCCCCTGCTTGTTGTTCCTTCTCTCGCTGTGTCTTTCTCTGTCAAGTAAATAAAATCTTAAAAAAAAAAAAAAAGAATTGGTAACATCCAGGGAAGTCTTGTTCAAGGCCCAAAGAAACAGTATTTGTAAAAATGTAAAGTAGCATTTCTAAACCATGTTCTGTGAATCTCTCTCTTTTTTTTAAGATTTTATTTGAGAGAGACAGAGCGCAAGTGGGAAGGAAAGGGAGAAGCAGGCTCCCTGCTCAGCAGGGGTTCAACTTGGGGGCTCGATCCCAGGACAAACGGGATCATGACCTGATGCTAAGGCAGACGCTTAACTAACTGAGCCACCCAGGCGCCCCTGTGTTAGTGTTCTTGGAGGAAAAAATTATTAAGGATCAGATAAGTTTAGGATTTGGGATATATTGCATTGTGAGATTCCCCACTCTTGGAGATTCACAATATACATTAGTAGTTTGTTTGTTTTTTTAAAGATTTTATTTATTTATTTGACAGAGAGACAGTGAGAGAGGGAACACAAGCAGAGGGAGTGGGAAAGGGAGAAGCAGGCTTCCTGCTGAGCAGGGAGCCTGATGCAGGGCTCTATCCCAGGAGCCTGATGTGGGGCTAGATCCCAGGACCCTGGGATCATAACCTGAGCCGAAGGCAGCCGCTTAATGACTGAGCCACCCAGGGGCCCCACATTAGTAGTTTAAGAGCATTGAGAAGTCTGTAATTAAACAGAAGAAGAAAACTTATTTAATTTTGTTTAATGTGGCATTTCCTAGACATTTTTTTAAAATTTAATTTTAAAAATTGTATTAATATATAACAAAATTTACCATTTTAACCATTTTTAAGAGTATAGTTCGGTGACATTAGATATATTCACATTGTGCAACCATTTCCACCATCAGTCTCCAGAACTTTTTCATCTTTCCAAACTTAAACAACTTATTATAAATACTCCCCTTTCCCCTGGCATCCACCATTCTACTCTCTGTCTCTATGAATTTGACTACTCTAGGGGCCTCATATAAGTGGAATCATACAATATTTGTCTTTTTGTGACTTATTTCATTGAACATAATCTCCTCAGGGTTCATCCATGTTGTGGCATGTGTCAGAATTTTCTTCCTTTTGAAGGCTATTGTATGTATATACCACATTTTGTTTATCCATTCTCTACCAGGTATTTTTAATGACTGTAGTATTCTGTTACATGCATATGTCATGATATACTCATCACTGATGGATGTATATGTTACTTTCAGATTTTCAGTATAATAAACAATCCTGAGATAAGTATTTTTGCATAGTTATCTCCTAGGGGCAAATCCTACAAGTAGGGTTTCCCAAAAGGTACTCATTATACTTTGATAGATGGTACCACATTACCCTCTAAAAAGTCTCAATTTTCATTCCTTTTTACAGTGCATGAGAGGGCTCCTTTCTCTGAACCCTGCCAATGTTATGTTTTAAAAATCTTTGATCTTCACACAACTGATTAGAGAGAGTAACTTGTTTTCATCTGTGTTTGGAATGTCTTTGTCCTAGAAATCAAATCTACCTTCAAATGATAATTTGCTGCTCTTAAAGTGATTTAAAACATTCTTTTGGTTCTGAAAAGTAGTGTTGGGATAAGTTGATAGTGTTCCAAGGTGACAGGTTTTTGTTTTTGTTTTTTTAAGGATTTTATTTATTTATTTGAGAGAGAGAGAGGCTTGATCCCAGGACGCTGGGATCATGACCTGTGCTAAAGGCAGACACTTAACCCACTGAGCCATCCAGGTGCCACCCCAGGCGACAGTTTTGAAAGGCATATTGAAGAGGAAGAGAAGCTCTTGTATCTGTATTAATGGAAAAAAGGCAATCCTTTCTTTGTAATCACACTACACATGACATGCTCATAGATGACTTATCTCTACAACAAAATTACATAGTCCTTGGAAGTCAGACCGCAACTCTTACTGAATTTCTGCCATGTGCAAGATGCTTTGTTGCCAGAAGGGATGTGGTGGTGTGTCTCCTGTCCCTGTGGAACTTACAGCCTAAATCCTCAAGTACATGTCATGGTTGGTGGAAGGCACATTTCCCAGGGCACACTTCTTGGAATTCCCTATCAGAATTGGTATTGAATAATATTTGTTGAGTTAATCATTCAGATTCCTCATTGTATGAAGTCGTAGTATACCAATAGAGAAATTGTCTGCTCCTGTTGGGGATTTGGGGGCCTCTGTTCTACAAGGATAAAGTTAGGGACTTGGTGTGTGCCTTCAGAAGTATTTGCCTGTAACTCTTTTCTTCATTAAGAGGTGATGGAGCAGATCTATTTAAAAAAAAAAAAAAAAAAATATATATATATATATATAAATACATACATACATATGTATATTCTGTTGAGGGTACTTAAGTATACTTTTGTTTCTTTGCCCTTTGCCATATGACTTGTTGGTGCCAGAACACCCATTAAATGTGTTGGTTCTCACTGAAGCCCTTGTTTTTTGCAAGGGAGAGTTACTCAGTATGAAATTGAAAGCACCTGTCCCCTCTGCTAGCACCTAGTTGCCTTACTCTCCTGGGGGAGACCCAGTGATTGCTACGAGGGTGTTGGCAGTTTTGACCATCTGTGATGCTATGATTTTGTTACAAAACAAATATTCTTATTTATAAGTAATTCCATGATTGTATACATCTCTTTGTGGTTTTATAATAATTCTTATTTTATAAGTGAAATTTAAATGCTCCCCTTTAATTCTGTAATGTTTTCTGATTAATACACTTAAAATGGTAGGCTGACATTAAAATTTCTGAGACTTGGAGGAATCTCATTATATTAGGAAATACAGTAGGACTATGTTAGGTTATAAACTTTTTAAAAAAAATATTTATTTATTTATTTGTCAGAGAGAGCAAGCACAAGCAGGGGGAGCAGCAGGCAGAGGGAGAAGCAGACTCCCCGCTGAGCAAGGAGCCGGATGCAGACATAATCCCAGGACCCTGGGATCATGGCCTGAGCCAAAGGCAGATGTTTAACCAACTGAGCCACCCAGGCATCCCTAGGTTATAAACTTTTTGATTCTGGGGTGCCTTACCTTGGCATTTCCCATTAGCCTCAGTGTAAAATAACTACTCAGTAAATATATTTGAAGGAAAAAATGAAGATTAGTGTAATTCATTTGATTAGAGATGTTCCTCAGTTAAACTTTCTCTTGATCTCAGTATCTTTAAGAGTACCAAGTGATGTCAGTAGAATGTTACTAGACAAAAATTTTTAAAAGCTCTGTTGGTTATAATGATTTATTAACTAGATTTCCCCCTATGTTCCATTTCTAGAAGAAACAAATGACAAGAAAATCTGGTGTTGTAGGGCTTTCTAAAAATAAATACCTTCTAGGACTGTCCGGCTTTCATGTTCCTTGCATCTCATAATGATTTTAGAGGAGGAAGGTGACTCAGGTGACCTGTAGAGTCCTCTCTCAGAAAGGAAGCACACATTTATTTTACATGTTGTGTACTTACTAAAGAAGGACGAATGTTGATATATTTTAGGATTACATTAAACAAGAATCGAAAGCTGAAGTTAGCAGTGATTATTTTCACCATCATCATTGTTATTCTTTTTTTTTTTTTAAAGATTTTATTTATTTATTTGAGAGAGCGAGAATGAGAGAGAGAGAGAGCACATGAGAGGGGGTAGGGTCAGAGGGAGAAGCAGACTCCCTGCTGAGCAGGGAGCCCGATGTGGGACTCGATCCCGGGACTCCAGGATCATGACCTGAGCCGAAGGCAGTCGCTCAACCAACTGAGCCACCCAGGCGCCCTCATCATTGTTATTCTTAATAGCAGCTAATATTTAATTATGGGCCAGGTGCTCTTTTGAGCACTTTTATCTTCTATATCCTGTCATTCCTGGAGTCCCGTTTTATTAACGAAGAAAGAAAACAGGCTCAAAGAGGTTAAGGTTATTTTGACCAAAATCACATAGCCAGCAAGTGGTAGGGTCAGGATTTGAACCCATTTCTACCTGTCAGTCCTTATCCTGACCAGTGTACTCTAATACAGTAGTCCCCTTTCATCTGCAGGGGGTGAGTTCCAAGACCCGTAGTGGATGCCTGAAAAACCATGGGTGGTACCAAACCCCATGTGTACTATTGTTTCTCCTACACATACATAGCTATGATAAAATTTAATTTTTGAATTAGACACAGTAAGAGATTAACAACAATAATAAAACAGAACAATTATAACAATATACTGGAATAAAAGTTACACGAATATGGTCTCTCAGAATATCTTATTGTACCGTAATCAGCCTTCTTGTGATAATGTGAGATGATAAAATGCCTACGTGATGAGACAGAAGTGAGGTGAATGATATCAGTATTGTGACATAGCATTAGGCTACTAATATATATATATTTTTTAGATTTTATTTTTTTGACAGAGAAAGCACAAGTGGGGTGGGGGGTGGCAGAGGGAAAGGAGAAGCAGGCTCTCCACTGACCAGGAGCCCAATTCAGGACTTGATCCCAGGATCCTAGGATCATGACCTGAGCCAAAGGCAGATGCTTAACCAACTGAGCCACCCAGGTGCCCCTGGTTACTATTTTTGACCTTCTGACGATACATCAGAAGGAGGATCATCTGCTGTTGGACCTCTGTTGATCATGAGTAACTGAAACTGCAGAAATTGAAACCACAGATGAGGGGAGACTACCATGTTTTCTTCTTTGAATATTCCCATTTAACTGAAGAAGTACCATCTTGTTCCCAGAATAAACATCATTTTAGTTTCAACAGGATTCAGGAAGCAGTTCTTACAATGAGGTTTCTAAAATAAGAAATTAATTTGGTAGCAGAGAAGTTTGATTAATAAAGTTTATTTTATTTTTTTTAAATTTTTTTTTTTAGATTTTATTTATTTATTTGACAGAGAGAGAGAGACAGCAAGAGAGGGAACACAAGCCGAGGGAGAAGCAGGCTTCCCGCAGAGCAGGGAGCCCGATGTGGGACTCAATCCCAGGACTCCAGGATCATGACCTGGGCCGAAGGCAGTCGCTTAACCAACTGAGCCACCCAGGCGCCCAATAAAGTTTATTTTAAAGCCCAATACTGGGGTGCCTGGGTGGCTCAGTTGGTTAAGCAGACTACTCTTGATTTCAGCTCAGGTCGTTGTCTCAGGGTCCTGAGATCGAGCATGTGCTGGGCTCTGTACTGGGTGTGGATCCTGCTTGGGATTCTCTCTCTCCCTCTGCCCCACCCTGCCCCCCTAAAATTAAATGAAATAAAATAAAAGCACAATACTATCTTAAACCAGAAGAAAGGAAAATGTATTTATTGAACAAAATTACTTTGGTGGTTCATTTTTTTTTTTTTTTAATTCCTAGTAACTCAAAGTATTGTCTGTGTTCTTTTAGTTACCTCACAGCCATATGATAAAGAGGGGGAAATGTAAACGAAAGAAATACGGTTTCATACTTTAGCACATAATTTGAGGAAAATACGACTTGTTCCCCCATGACGTTATAAAGTATTGAGGAGACTGCATGGGAATGAAGGGAGAAAGAAAGGAAAATTTATTGTTTTAAAAGTAATTATGTGCTTTGAGTGGCCTAAGGAGTTATTTGTATTGCAAGAGAGGAAGCCATCCTCTCTGATACCATAGAGATCTCATTGACTAGAGCTGTAGCCCCTAGTGCTTATAAAGATTTCCTTTCAGCCTAGACTTAATCCTTGTAAGCTCCTAGGTACAAGGATAAATGTTGATTTTCAAGGTAGCATTTTACTAATTTGAATTTGTTTGAAAAATGATTCAGTCATTTTCTTCCTTATTCTTAAATATTGCTGTGTACATCATGTTTCTAGGGAAGTGAGCACGTGAAACAATATGAAGAGGAGAAAATAGCCTTTTAAGGAAATTGGCCCACAGAAAGGATGGCCTTCTTGGACAATCCAACTATCATTCTAGCTCATATTCGACAGTCACATGTGACCAGTGATGACACAGGAATGTGTGAGATGGTTCTCATTGATCATGATGTTGACCTAGAGAAGATTCATCCTCCTTCAATGCCTGGAGACAGTGGGTCAGAAATTCAGGGAAGCAGTGGTGAGACTCAGGGCTATGTATATGCCCAGTCAGTCGATATTACCTCAAGTTGGGACTTTGGTATTAGAAGACGCTCAAATACAGGTAAACATTGCCTTTTAGTCATGTCTTCTGAACTTTAAATCAGTCAGTAATCTTACAGAATAATGCATAATGTTGGAATAGGTTTAATGGGGAAAGTTTCTGTGTATTAACAGGAACATGCATGTATTACAGTAAGAGCGAGTCTAAACAACATCTCCCTCTCCGTGACTGAATGGAGAGCGCCTCTGGAATGATGCTATCAGAAGGAAATAGAAGACGAATAGATGAAAAAGGTGGTTATGAGAGGCATGTTGGATGTTCTGTTTCTAAAAAGTCCTCATGTAGAAAGGGAAGTAGACTTATTTTGAGTATCTTCACAGAGCAACATTAGTCCCAGTGGGTAGACTACCTGGGTGGCAAGTTTCAGGTTGACATAATAAAGAATCTTTAATACAGAGAGCTGACCAGCCAAGGAGTGCTGGTGCTGGAGCCATTTCTTGGCCCTAGAGGGATTGTGGTGGGGGGGGGGGGGGCTAGGGGGGGTTGGGGGGAAATAGCTGAATATTTGTTAGAGCTGCTTTTAATAGGAATTCCTCCACTGGGTGTGAGACAAGAAAAGATGCCCCTGTTTTTGATACATTATCTTTATTTTCTTAAGTTGATCTCTACCCTTTGATCTTTGTGGCTTGAAAAAGCTAAACTTTGGTACATGCATATTCAGTCATTAGCTTTTAAAAGCTTATCATTGCCCATTTTCCAGCTTATGTGTTTTGGAAACCTTTCAAGGGGAATGGGATGAACCAAGGCCTTTACTTAGATAAATTATTTAGAATATGTAATGTAGTTCTAATATGACAGGGTGTGCTAGGAGGTGGTTTTTTTGGGGGGCTAATCAGAAAATATCTCTACTAATCTAGTAGCAGTAACCTGCTAACTCCCAGGAAAAGTAACGATAGGAGATGTGGTAGAACATTGAAAATATTTGCATGTTTATTTTTGTGGTCCAAAGGTAAAATGCACATAAAGGAGTACTGCAGGATACAATATACAGTGCAAGGCATGTTAAGGTTTTGGTTCAGAATTCAGCATTTTGTGACATCTCCAAAGAATAATTTGATCTCATGATGAAAATAATTAATAGCATTTCCCAGTACCTCAAGGAACTTTTATCAAAATAGGATTTGAGTGAAGGTTTGAATATAATTTAGAACCATTGATTCTCAGTTCTCTAGTTGAAACTGACTTCCTTGCAAGTTATTGAGATGATATCTTCTATGACAGGTTGAATGGATTTCAGTAGGAGAATGCTGCTAAATTGAGAGCTTTATGATTATATTACTTTGGCTGTACCCTTCACATTTATTAATTGCAATTGAATGTATTTTCCTTCAGTGGAATTTGGTTAGATATAGTGGCATTGTCAGAATGCTTTTGCCGGCACAGTTTACATTTATGGCAAGATTAGTTTCAGTGTTTCCCTACCACGATGCTAAGGCAAGCATGTATGATTTCCTACCTTGCAAGAGGTTGAAAGAGAAATTTACTTATTTATTTTTTGTTAGCATTGTGCCAGGAAAGGAAGTTGAAGATTAGCCAGAGGAAACTAATCTCAAGAAATGGCATCAATTAGGACTTTCTTTTCCATTGTGGTTTCCATATGCAGTAGTTGTTAATGTATGCTGAACAATATTTCTTTTTTTTAACAGTATTTCTTTAAAAGATCAGTTCATTGATTTTTGAAGGTTGATCAGCCAGTGGTAATATAATCTCATAAATGCATGATTTTAGGTGATGCTTTTGTTATTGTTGTTGGAATTTCTTAAGATAGCACTTAGATGCTAATAATTACAGTTGTGGGGCGTCCTAGTGACCAAAGAATTTGCTTTTTAATCCTTTCAGCATATCTTAAAATTTTGTATAAGAAAAATTATTCTTTTTAAGATTTGACTAATGTTACAAAGATACAAATCATTTATTTTACTACCTATAAACTGTTTCAGCCCACTGAAGAAAAGCTATGCTAATTTATATAGCTTTGACATTTTATAATTTTCATGATTTTTAGATAAAGGATTTTATATTTAAAACTTTAATAGTCTAGTCTGAGTTCATTTATCTTTAATTTTTGAAACGGGTAGAGTAATTCATAACAGTAATTTTATTCCTGTAATGTAATATTCACTTCAGTTCATTTGTGCATTAAAATTCCTTTAAGACCGTTATTAATGATTTATATAATGAAATGTCATATTAATCACAGAAGTTTTCACATTTTATTATTCTCTTCCATGTTAATACTATCTTTATGATCTCTATTAATGTTTTATATCCTCTAATTTCAATTATAAATCAAGAATATTTTCATGTTTTTGTTGGTATTTGCTTTTCAGGGGTGCCACCTTTAAAATTTTATGACTTTTTCCCTACATATGCAATATAAAACATCTTTATTCATATAAAGGTAGTTAATTATGTCTTTGTTTATAGTAAACTTTCATTGACAAACTTATAGTTATAATATTTCTTTTCAAGCTCAAAGATTAGAACGACTCCGAAAAGAGAGACAAAACCAGATCAAATGCAAAAATATTCAGTGGAAAGAAAGAAATTCTAAGCAATCAGGTAAATGGAAATAATTTTAATTGTTGATTTGAGATTTATATATTTAGTTAATATTATTAAATAAGAGCTTTTATTATTTAATTCATCTTTTTAAATCCTCTGAGCAGATACCTCTTGTGTTTTGAGCTTTGAAGCTTTCACTTGGGCGCCTTGGCCCTCTGAAGCTGTGTGTTCTTTAGGTCTTATGTTTTTGGTCACTCTTCATTCTGGGTCACAGGAATTGGTGTGTGCAGAGCACACTTTGTACAAACTCTCATGCCAGTACCTTGTCCTTAGGGTCAGGGAATACCTATGGTTTGGATGGGCCTCTGGGTTATAGATTCCTCCTGGCAGTTCCAACCTAGACTTTCCCTTGCCTCATTACTGGCCGCAGTAACAATCTATTTTGCATATATGCTAATTCTTTTCCTTTAGCTTAACAAGCATTATGTTGCTGGTATTATTAGCATTTGTAGTTTGTGTTCACATGGTATGTAGTATAAAGCTGGCCATATTACATATTTTCAAATCTTCAATCTCAGCAAGAAGAGAAAACTTTAAAAAATATCAAAATAAAATACTATTGAAGTATTTTCTAATGTTTATCTCATGTGTCCTAGATTTTCTCTCTTTTCCTCCTTTGAAAGAAATGTCTGCACTCTGGCCTCTATGTCTACCAGCACCTACTACCACCCTGGCACATAATAGATACCCAGTTAATTTTTGTTGACTGACTCCATTGCTACATAATACTTATAAAACTAACAATATTAATGATTATTATATTAACATCAGCACCTATGTAGTGCTGTTCTAAGCACTTTATACACATTATCTCCAATGCAGTGATCTTATAAGGTATGGCTATTGCTGTGGTTAACAGCAATAGACAGAGACTCAGAGCTTTAGCTTGCTAAAGTGATAAGCCCAGAAAGTGATAGTGCCGGAGAGCCATATTTTGTATCTTGCTCTGTCTGCAACTAAAGGCCAATCTCTCTCTGCTAAAGAAACTATATAAAATGGTTATTGCTTTCTCCTGCTGTGGTTGTAAACCCAGGTGTGCTCAGTGGGTATGATTTTCTTAATGATTGCTTCTAAATGACAACTGTGTAGAACCAAAAACCTTATTCACTTCTTTCTTACGTCTCATTTCTGTGTCTTCCTGTAGTTCTCCTTGAATATCTATTTAGTTTTGCTCTTGATACTTTAAAAATCTCTCTAGGCTGGACTTTTCTGTTGATCCAGTTATTACTTCTCTTTTGTATTTATCACAAACTGAAAACCTTTATATTGTTTATCTTGTCCACTTTCTTCAAAATTTTCATGTATCTAATGCCTTTTCTTTTTTTTTTTAAAGATTTTATTTATTTATTCTTGAGAGACAGAGGGGGAGAGAGAGAGAGAGAGAAGCAGAGGGAGAAGCAGGCTCCCAAGGAGCAGGGAGCCCGATGCGGGACTCGATCCCAGGATCCTGGGATCATGACCTGAGCCGAAGGCAGACGCTTAACCATCTGAGCCACCCAGGCACCCTCTAATGCCTTTTCTATTAATTTTTTCCTAATGAATATAGAGCCAGTTTATCTAACCTCATCTCTCCAGTTACCCTTTGTTTTGCCTTCTTCACTTCCTTATCTTAAAACAATTACAAATAAATAGGATGAATAGAGCACCTCACATATAACTGCATTAATCCCCTTTACAATGTGAGTTCTTCAACTTAAATTTTGATACATTTCCCACTTACTCCTTAAAGTCTAATCCACTTTAACTTCTATTCATTGTTTTTCACAGAATGTGCTAGAGAAATAAATAGCCTCCTTTTTGCTTTCATTTGGAGCCATACTGTTCATTATTTGTGTATACTTCTCTCTCCCTCAGTTTCCATCCCTCTTATTTCCATCTCTCACAGATTTCAGTAATTGACCCTGTGATCTTACTGCTGGAAAAGCTCCTTCTTAATATCCTTGTCCACTCTTCAAGATGTTGACCTTGAGCCAGGCCAGTGAACCTCATCAGTGCACAGAGGAATAGTTTTGAATTCTCTGTTCAACTGGGTTCCATCATTACCACAGGTTGGCACTCTGGGTGTCCTGAAATGTGTTAGAAAAGTGGAGTCAGCAGTCCAGTAAACATCTACCTGGCAAACTGAGCAGCCACTCTGTTTGCATACATCTCTTAAGCACATACTGTCTTTTGGCGAGAAATGCCACAGCCAGATCCTTTTGCTGTTCATTGGGAATTTTGGTTAGGTAATCATTTATTCATTCTCTCATTCTTTTTCTGCTGTTTACATTTTGCTAAAAATCCTTTCATCTGTTTTTCTTATCTTTTATTTTATTCCCTACTAGAAAAGTCATTATTATGAATGTGATGACCTCCCCTGCAATGTTTTTCTACATCCCGTCCATCTTTTAAGATACAACAGAAATGCAGTCTTTTCATAGAAAAGTTGGAAGGGATCTGAGAAGCTGTCTGGTCCATACCCTGAAGTTCTCTATGAACTTACTGGGCCTTATGCCCTGAGATCACATGATAAAGAGAATACCTTAGAGTAAGATCCTTGTAGTATTTTTGTAGCCAGAGCTGCATGGGTAAATGTGCAGGTGGTCATTGGAAGACAGCTTGTCAGGAGCAATGTCAAATCAAGCCCTGGTGCGCGCGCGCGTGCACACACACAGACACACACACACACACACACACGCATATAAACAAAATCTTAAAATATATTTTAAGTTTATTTTTTATTTATTTATTTTTAAGTAATCTCTATATCCAACATGGGGCTCGAACTCATGACCCCAAGATCAAGAGTTGCGTGCTCTTCTGACAAGCCAGCCCTGTGCCCCAAGCCTCAGTATTTTTAATTTTATTGTTTTGAGATGGTGTTGGTATATTTTTTACAAAATTTATTATTACTCTTATTCACTGAGTCATTTAACAAGAGTTTCTTCCATACCTTCTGTGTGCATGGTAATTCTGTGCTAGGTGCTTGGGGAATATGTGATCCCTTCCCTCAAGAAGTTTGAAGTCTAGTGAGAAGGAGAAGCTATTTACACATGAAGTTAAATAGTAACTCACAAACAGTGTAGTGTGTATATCAGTTATTTATGAATATTCCTGAAGTTTTCTTTATGTAACTTGTAGTATTGGTTAAAACAGCAGTTCCCAGAATCAGTGACTGTGTAAAAATCAGAAATGCATCCAAAAGTGCGTGTTATAATGGCTTCCATGTAAATCTGTAGCCCTACCTGTGGAATTCCTAATTCAAAAGATAGAGATCAGGGTCCGTAAATCTATATTTTTCAGAAGCTCCCTGGGTGATTCTTATGACTAACCAGTGCTAGGGATCACGGGCATATAAATATGCCAGCCCCTAAGTTTACTTCCTGTTCATGCAAATCCAGCAACTTAGCTGTTAATATTTCTGTATTATATGTGAGAAAACTGGAACCCAGAGGCTAAGTAACTTTTTCAAGTTACTTACTTTAACAAATAGTAAGTGGCAAAGCCAGAATTCTTCTCCTGGCCGGTCCTACCCCAAAGACTGTAGTCTTTCTACTCTCTCCCATTCTCCCATACTGTTGGCAGAAAGGAGCTGCTTCTGGAGCTTTAGGTATTGAGGAGGCTTTGTGTTCCCTTGTTCCTTTCCTCTTCTGTGTCAGCGATGGCCAGGGTTCAGGAAGGTTGCCAAGGCCTCTCTATTAAAAGAAAATTTCTTTACAGGAAATCTGAAAGAAAATATAAAAATGAAGATAAGCTACCAATATTTTCACTTTCAGAGGAACTGCTGTTGTTAACATTTTGATGTATTTTTTCTAGATTCTATTTATATAGGTATATATATTTTAAATATTCTAAACATACCTCTTATGATGTTTTTTGTATGTACAAATAGTACATAAATGCAATGTTTTGTTTTGTCTCCATATTGTTCCTGCACTTTTACATTTCTTATTAAGGTTATTTCCAGATGTTTTGTATTTTGTGCTATCCTTGTAATTAGCATCTTCTTCCTCATAACTTTCTTACTGCTCTTGTGAGGAAATCTATTGTCTTTATATATCTGTTTTGTATCCAGTCACTCACTGAATCCTTATTAGTTCTAATATGCATTCCCATCTTCCTAATGCTATCGTATATGCTTTCTCATAAGCCTGATGATAATTAAATTTCTAGGCTATTGTTTTTTCAGTTCTCTGTTTGTTGGGGATTTCCAACTGTTTATATTGGTTAGAACTTTTCAGCTGCAAATGACGTAGAGCCAGTGAAGTTGAAGAGCAGCTTCAAGTTGAGCAACTCAAGAGGTTCAGCTGTGCCGTATGAATGGCTTGGAACCCGGAGAAAAGGCTCTCATTACCAGCCCCCGTCTCATTTCTGCTTCTTTGTGCCCATTTGCTCTCTCCTTCCTCCCTCTCTTCTGCCTCCCTATCCCCGCAGCTATTTTTTCTACTTCTCTTCCGTAGTTAATCATTTAACAAGGTTTTATTTAGCTCCTAAAATATGCAAGGACAGCTAGGCCCTTGTAGGCCTAGCAGATACAGCAGTGAACGACAAAAGTCCCTGCCCTCATGGATCTTGTGGGGGAGATAGAGAGTAAACAAACCCAGTATTGTCACAATGGGATAAGTGGCAAAGCAAAAAATGTATTCAGGTAGGGGGGATAAGGAATGCTAGGTAGGGAATTTTGCTATTTTTTATATGGTGATAGGGAAGGCCTCATTGGGAAGGTGATGCTTGAGCAGAGTTCTGAAGGAATGAGCCAGAGAGATACTGCAAAATGGGTGTCCTAAGATGAAGGAGAGTGAAGGTTCTGTGATGCAAGTTTGCCTGATGTATCCAAAGAATAGCAAGGAAGGATGTTTATTGACTAGAGTAGAAAAGGAGAAGAGTGGGTTCAGAGAGGTGGTAAGAGAGCTGATCATGGAGGATCTTGTAAGGAACTTAATTTTTACTGGGTAAGGTGATTTGATCGGAGTAGGGATGTGATTGATAAGTTACTTACTCCCCCCCCCCCGGTTAAATTTAAATGAATTTTTTTAAAAGATTTTATTTATTCATTTGAGACACAGAGATAGAGAGCATGAGCAGGGAGAGAGAGGGAGAGGGAGAAGCAGGCTCCCCGCTGAGCCAGGAGCCCGATGTGGGGCTCAGTCCCAGGACCCTGGGATCATGACCTGAGCCGAAGGCAGACGCTCAACCATCTGAGCCACCCAGGCGCCCCCCCAGGTTAAATTTAAACAACTTCTTATTATGGAAAATTTCAAACATATACAAAAATAAAGAGAATGGTATAATGAACTCCTGTATACTCATCACCCAGCTTCAGCAATTATCAACACATGGCCAGCCTTGTGTCTTTTCTCCGTTTACCTCCCCTCCCCGCCCAGATTTTTTTTTAAGATTTTGTTTATTTGTTTAGTGAGCACTCAAGCTGGGTGGAGGGGCAGAGGAAGAGGGAGAGAGACAATCTCAAGTCGACTCCACGCTGAGCTCGGAGTCCAACTTGGGGCTCTCTCCCAGGAATCCAAGATCACGACCTGAGCTGAAATCGAGAGTCTGATGCTTAACCGACTGAGCCACTCAGGCACACCCACCACTCCTCCACCAGATTAATTTTAAGCAAATCCCAGCCATTGTATAATTTCATACCTAAAATACTTGTGTATTTTTTAATGCATAAGAAAATTGCAATACTACTACTCTCCAAAAACTTAGCAGGAATTCTTTGATATTAACAAACATTTCCCTGATTGTCTCAAACATTTCTTTCTTTTTCTTTTGCCAGTGCGTTCAGGTCTAGATCTAAGGTCCACACATTTGGTTGACGTGTTCCATTTCCTTTTTAATCTATAGATTCTCCTTTACTTTTTTTCCTTGTAATTTATTTAAGGAACTGGGTCATTTGTCTTATTGAATTTCCTACATTCTAGATTTTGCTAATTGTATCTCTGTGGTCTCATTTAATATGTTCCTCTGTCCTCTTTATTTCCTGTAAACAGGGAATTGGATCTAAAACTTGCTAAGATTGAAGTTTGATTTTATGATAAGAATATTTTGTATGTGCTGATCTATTCTTCATATTGCATCACATCAGGAAATATGGAATGACTTCTTTTCTTTTTTATGATGTTCAGATTGATGGTTGAATTAGGTGTTGTTCACCCATTATTAAGTTACTCCCATCAGCTTTTCTTCTAATGGTTTTAGTGGTCATTGATAGGCTTTACCTAGATGAATTATTTCATTAGGAGTTGCAAAATAGTGATTCTATTTTTATTGGTCTTTGTATAAAGAACAACTTTTCCTAATCTATTATTTGGTTATTCTCAGATATAGTCCCTATAAGAAAGACAGGATAAATGCTTGATTCTTACATATTTCCTTCTCCAGATCTGGCCAGAATTAGCCATTTGTTTAGAGAGTCTTGATTCTTTTTTAGTGGTAAATGGCACTGAAAGACCAAAACTTGAACTCTAGAGGTGCTCAGTGGATTGGTTTTGTTCCTTGTAGGCCTTTCAGTGGGTAGAGCTCAGAAAAAGATAAATTTAAGAGGAAATACATTATGAATTAATGCTGAAAATTCCTATTTGAATTTAGGATTATAGAGTGTTTACTTTGATTTTATGTTTATTTTGCTGAAAATCTTGGTTCCAGAATAGAAATATCACCATCATTACTAACAGTATGATTACTAAAAATAGTTTTAAGTTTTGTTTTTTTTTTTTTTGCCCTTTTGCTATGTTCCATTAGGGAATGTACAGTCAAATTGCTGTGTGATAAAGTTACTTAAAATAATTTCTCTTTGTAGTTAAAATGCCAACTCAGTATTACACTTAAGTTCGTTCATTTCATTTTGCTTTTATTTTTAGAGATTGCACTTCTAATTTTCTTTAATAACTATATAAAACATTTATGTGGTTCCAAAGTTGAATACATAAAACAAGGTAAAATCAGAGAAATCTGGTTTCAATTCCTGTCTCTTCTACTCTTTTTATAGTCTGTTTATTTTATTATATATATATATGTGTGTGTGTGTATATATATAAATATGTATTTTTTTTTGAGAGAGAGAAAGAAGGGGTGGGGGACATTACTCCAATAATGTACAGAGTGTTATTTCCCTATAGCCATAAACTTTTAGATTTTTGCCAATCTAATAGATATGTAATGGTATCTCAGCATAGTTTTAATTTGCATATCCCTTATTATAAATGTGGTTGAGCATCTTTCCATTTGTTAAGAGCCATTTGAATATCTTTTTCTGTGGACATTTCATATTTCTTTTCCATTTTTCCATAGAGTTGTTGTTCAGTGTCTTCTCTACTTTCAGAGTCTTTATATAGTAGGAATATTAACCTTTCTTCTTTCCTAGTTTATCATTTTTCTTTTTACATGACTGATTTTTTCCTACACAAAAATGTTTTAATTTTATGTGGTCAGATTGATCAATTTTCTTCTTATTGTGATATTTATAACCTAACATTTTATTTTATTTATTTATTTTTTTAAAGATTTTATTTACCTATTTCACAGAGAGACACAGTGAGAGAGGGAACACAAGCAGGGGGAGTGGGAGAGGGAGAAGCAGGCTTCCTGCCGAGCAGGGAGCCCGATGCGGGGCTCGATCCCAGGACCGTGGGATCATGACCTGAGCCGAGGGCAGTTGCTTAATGACTGAGCCACCCAGGCACCCTATAACCTAACATTTTAAAAGACTCCTGTTGGCTGCTCTGTTGGGAGGAGACTGGCGGGAGTAGGCCAAGGGGGCAAGGGCCAAAACAAGAAGATCAGTTTGAAGGTGGTGGTAATAATCCAGCATTGGTAGCTGTGAAAGTGGTTCTGGTTCTATTCTGAAATTTTTGTTGATGGACAGGATGTTGGATGTGAGAGAAAGAGAAGAGGAGAGATGACTCCTAGGTTCCTGGCCTAACATGATTCAGTTGCCATGAACTAAGAAGGAGAGGCCTGTGGGAGGGGCAGATTTGGGGGAAGATAGAGTTTGGTTATGGACATGTAAACTTTGAGATACCTATTGGACATCCAAGTGGAGACATCAAATAGAAAGTTGAATGTGTGAGTCTGTAATTTCAGGGAGTGTTTAGGTCTACAAATAATTATTTGGGAGCTATCAGCATGTAGAGGATATTTATTTAGGTTTTCCCTTTTTATTTATTTATTTTTATTGAGGTATGCTTCTGTATTCTGAAATGTACAGATATTAAGTTCAATACTTGTGACAAACATATACACCTATGTAATCCCAATCAAGTATAGAGCGTTTGTGTACTCCAGAAAGTTCCCTTGTGCCTCTTTCTAGTCAGGCTACTGCCCAGAGGCAGCTGTTATTCTGATTGATATTACCACAACTTAGTTTCTCCTCAAGTTGATAATATTTAGGACAGAAGCCTGGATGAAATCACCAAGGGTGTGAATGTAGATAGAGAAAAGAAAAGGTCCAAATACTATGACTTGGGGAATGCCAAAGATTTGAGGGGAAAATGAGGAAATTGGCAAGGAAACTAAGGAGGAGTAACCTGAAAGATAGCATGAACACCAGATGGAATGGAATCCTGGAAACCAAGTGAAAAGGCTATTTCAGAAAGGAGTGAGGGCGCCTGGGTGGCTCAGTCGTTAAGCAGGCATAAAGCCTTCGGCTCAGGTCATGATCCCAGGGTCCTGGGATCGAGTCCCGCGTCAGGCTCCCCACTCAGCGGGAAGTCTGCTTCTCCCTCTCCCTCTGCCTGCCACTCTGCCTACTTGTGCTCTATCTCTCTGTCAAAGAAATAAAATTAAAAAAAAAAGTGATCAACTGTTTCAAATGCTGTCACAAGCTCTTGAAAGATGAGGATTCAAAATTTACCAACAGATTTAGCAACAAGGGGATCATTGGTGACCTCAAAAACTGCTTTCGTGGAGTGGTGGGGCCTGAGGGCCTGATTGGAGTGGGTTTGAGGGGATGGGAGGAGAGGAACTGGACAGCAAGAACATAGACAGTCATTTTGAGTAGCGGAAAAGTGGTGTAGTAACTGGAAGGGAGTATACGATCGAAAGAGGGTTTATTTTTATTTATTTATTTATTTATTTATAAAGATTTACTTATTTGAGAGAGAGTGCCTACACGCAAGCAGGGGAGGGGCAAAGGGAGAGGGAGAGAATCCTCAAACAGACCCCCGCCAGCCACAGAGCCCAACGTGGGGCTCGATCCCAGGACCCTGAGATCGTGACCTGAGCCCAGATTGAGTCAGATGCTCAACCGACTGAGCCACCCAGGCGCCCCCCCCCGTTTTTTTTGTTTTTTGTTTTTTAATGAGCAGTATTTCAGTATCTTTGTGTGCTCATGCAACTAATCCAGTAAGAGGGAAAGCTGAAAATGGGAGAGGATTGCTTGAGTGATGCCCTTGAGTCAGCAAGAAGTCAGCCCCTGGGGGCACCTGGTGGCTCAGTCCTTAAGTGTCTGCCTTCGGCTCAGGTCATGATCCCAGCGTCCTGGGATCGAGCCCCACATCGGGCTCCCCGCTCAGCGGGAAGCCAGTTTCTCCCTCTCCCACTCCCCCTGCTTGTGTTGCTGTTCTCTTTATCTCTCTCTCTCTCAAATAGATAAATAAAATCTTAAAAAAAAAAAAAAAAGTCAGCCCCTGAATGCACAAAGGAGGTGCTGGTCTGAGGTAGGGGCCTCGGCAGTTCATCCTTGGTAGTAGGAAGGAAGGCGGGTAGAGGTGTAGGTGAGAACATGCAAAAGGTCTCTTTTGGTTGTTTCTACTTTTCTGTGACACAGGAGGAAGGAAGAAAGGGAGGGAGGGGAAAGGAGGGAAATGGAGGGGAGGGGACAGAGGAAAGAAATGTCAGAGGTTGAGGAAAGAGGTCTAAGTTTGAATTAGTGTGAGAATGGAATTGTTAATATATCATCACTTCACCCCCAACCTTACTGATAACAGTTGTGTAACTTTGATAAGTTACTTATGTTTGCTACACCTCAGTTTGTTCATGGAGTAGTAGTAACCCATCTCTTAAGACTATTGTGAGGACAAGTCAAGGAAACACCTCGCATTGTTCCTGACCCATAGTAGGTATTTAATAAAAGGTTATTCCTTTCCAAACTGTAGCAATAAAACTGTTAATAGATTATGTGCAGAATAATACTTGTAATCTAAAATACCATGTAATCTAAAACTTTTTCAAATGTGCATTTAACATCTGTTGAACTTACATATTCAGATTCTGGAATTGGTTAGTCAGGTGCCACATTTTAAAAAAGAATTAGATCCTTTTCTCCTGGTTTGCCACTTACATTTATAGGGACTCATTGGATAAATTTGTCCCACTAGTTTGTTGAAAAGATGGTTTTAGTTACATTTTTTTAAAAGTTCTAAGTCACTATTTCAGAGTTCTGTTTGATCTCTAAGTTCAGTTTGGCTGTGCTCAAAAACGGAATGGGGTTGAACCTATTCGTTGCAGATTTTAAGATCTAGGATTGATTGATTTTAAAATTTAAGTATGGAAATTTTCTAGTATTTACAAAAATGAAAAGTGTAATAAATCTCCATGTACTTATCTAGCTACCACCTTAAATGATATTCAGATTAATATGGACACTTAAATGATCTTTGAGAAGATACGGAGCTAACTTGTCTTGATTCACTAATGAGTAAGAGCTAAAGATTCTGATTTAATAATAATTTAATTTGAATTCCTTCAGTCATTATTTTATTCATCGATTCATGCAACAAAATTTATTGAGGGTCAGCTTTGTTCATTAGTGCCTAATGGCTAAGAGCCTTGCCTGATTGCAAATATCAGCTCTGCTACTTACTAGCTGTGTTGCCTAAGGCTGATCAGAGTATTCTAAGCTTCAGTTTCCACATTGGCAAAATTAAGATAATGCTAGTATCTACCTCA
This sequence comes from Callorhinus ursinus, assembly GCF_003265705.2. NCBI lineage: Eukaryota > Metazoa > Chordata > Mammalia > Carnivora > Otariidae > Callorhinus > Callorhinus ursinus. Next base: position 6,060,958 of record NW_027397086.1, read on the forward strand.
TAGGCTTGTTAGGAGGAGTAATTGAGATACATCAGCTTGCTCAGTAAGTGTTAGCTGCTCTTATTATAAGTATCATATCTCCTTTTCCTCCTCATCATTGTCTTCCAGAGTTGGTGCTAGGTGTCATTGGAGAGTATGAGAGGATTAAGACATAGACCTTCACCTTGAACTAAAATTCCAAAATCCCATAGTATTAGAGCCAGGGGAGATTTTTAAGATTATCTAGTTCGGCAAGCCCAGAGAGCTTTAGTGAATTGTCCAGTATCACAACATCTCTTAGTGGCAGAGCCAGGCCAAAGCCCAGGTCCTTTAGCTGTGAATGCTCTTGTTACAGAACGGCTGCTCTGTTGGTTTGACTCTGCCCCACTCCTTAAACCCCAGTCCTTCTAAACTGACAGTCCTGACCTGTTTTTCAGGACTCTCTGCCTTTTCAGTGTGCAGAATCAAAGTATATGTGAGGCTTTTTGCACATATCAGACCTGAATATGCCCTGGACACTCTCCGTAAGGTTCCAAGGAAGACTTGCTAGGGAAGGTAGACAGGCGGTCTCTCTGTGTAATTACAAAGATGTTTTTATCTTCCTCTTGTATCACAGCCCAGGAGTTAAAGTCACTGTTTGAAAAAAAGTCCCTGAAAGAGAAACCTCCAAGTTCTGGAAGGCAGTCAATATTATCTGTACGACTAGAGCAGTGCCCTCTGCAGCTGAATAATCCGTTTAACGAGTATTCCAAGTTTGATGGCAAGGTAAGTAAAAATAAAACTTTGTCTTTTTAAATAAAACCTCAGTTGAGTGGAATTGTTTTTGTTAGTGTTATTATATTAGATTTAAGATTTCAAAAACAACTCAAAGTAATTATAGAATGTCGTTCACACGTCTATGACCGAGGATGTAAGAAGGTCTGAATTTGGGCTTAATACTGTTTCCACAGCAGTATGTTTGGGGGATTAAAACAAAAACAGTCTTGAGATATTTGGACGTGTATTTTTTCCCCCTGTTTCATCTTCCAAGTATACTTGAGCATTTGGGTTGGTTGGGTTGTGGTTAATCAAGGCCTGATTGTGTTGGGAAAGCTTTGAAAGTGGTTCCAGGGAGGCAGTTTGCCTTGTTTTGGTCTGGTTCTTTATTGTAACTGTAGAAATTGTTGAGGTTAGAGCTTCATTTCAGAATTCTAGGCCGTTGTTTTTATGTCAGTATTTCATTGTAGGGAATCTTGTTTGACACTCGTTATGCAGGATGACTTAATTTTTTTGTTTGTTCTAATAATTTGCAGTTTAAAAATTAAAACGTGTCTATTTTCCTTTTAGAAAAATGGCCACTATTCTAGACGGAGTCTAGTTGCACTTGCAGCACCCTCTCTCCCGACATTCCCTGCCTCCTGTGTCTCTGCGTGGAGCTGAGCTGGGCTTCTTTCAGGAGACAGTAGCAGTTGATTTTTATATTTATTGCCATTATATCTGCTGTCTGGCAGTGGCTTGGGGGTGCTGAGTGATAGCTTGTTGCCTGGAGGGGTTGCGTACAATTTGTCTTATTTTAACACCACTGCAATTAATAAGCATACAGGCTCTTTGCTTATGTTTGCATTTTTTTATATTCAACTTCTGATTATGTGCTGGTTCTGTCAGTTGTCATCTTTGAGCAAGGAGATGTTTTCTCTTCGAAACACTTTTACCTCATGAGGCTCAGCATGTTTCCATATGTTTAAGGAAGCTTATATGGCCATGGGCAAGTGAGATTATTGATGTTGATGGGAAAGGAAAGCCAAGAACTAGAAACAAAATGTGTAAGTTACATAAAGATACTAATATGCTCAGGAGTTGCCCCCCCAAAAATCTGAAAGGACTTTTAGTAAATGAGAGATTGTATTGTAAAGCTTCTCTTTAGCCTGCCCCTCCCAGGACTCCTGTTTCTTCTTGTGGAATGTAGCAAAGAGAAGGAAGGGCCCCCTAGGGGACAATAATGTCAGGTCTCTGGAAAATGGAGAGTTGGACTGTAGGATTTGTTTTTTAAATACTACAGTTGATTCATTTAGATATGTTTGTGAGCATTATTATTGGAATTAGGTTACATGGCTGGAATTTATTTGCTTCCAGTTGTCTGATACCATCTCATTGTTTGAGGACGTAATTGCTGGAATAATTACTATGTAAAAATACTTTGATGCCAACAAAATAGCACAGGTCTTTTAAAATATTATGTCCTAGAATTCTTATTATACCATTAGATTTTATTTTATAAATTGCTTAGCTTTGGATTTGACAGAAAGTTATAAAGTGTCCTTGGTATGTATCTAACTTTTGAAGTGCCAAGGAGAAATTTAAAAAAAAATGTGAAGAAGCCATTTCCTAGGTCACAAAGGAATTATTTTTACTAGATGTGTTTATACTTAAGGCTCTCCATGCTTTTGTGATATCAAATCTATTTGTAATCAGCCAAGGATATGTGCATGGAGCAGTCACCATTACACTTGGATTAAGAAAGATTTATATATCGATAAGTCTATCCCATGATGCGATGCTGTTTTATTATTATCCTCCATATTACAAATGCTAAAATACAATTAAACTCTTGTTCTCATCTATTATTTAATATTGATGCGTTTGGCAGATATGTAATGAAAGTGGCTAATATTTGAAGGATATTGTACTGTACATATTAAATTAGTCTTTATCTTTGTGAAATGCATCAATATGATATTCAATGACATCTCAATGATTAGTAGAGAATTATACTTGAGTCAAGCCTTTTTGTAACCTAGAAATTAAAATGACTATTCAAATAACACCTCAAAATGATCAAATTAGCATTTTGTGATTGCATAATAATGGGATTGTAGTAGTTATAACAGCACCGTGGCTGCCTCTAGAGTTAAGATCATGTCAACCCCTTGATAATAAAGCCTTTTCTGTGAGAGTCGACTTTAATAATTTCCAGATTGATTCTTCCCTTAAATCATTTGACGTTCAGCACTAAATTTTTGTTACTGTTGTAACTTAAAATTATTTTATTTTTATTCAGCTCATATTTAAGAAGTGAAATGAGCGACCTATTTTAATGATTCACCATCTTGTCATTGAACTCCATGCTTTTTGCCTCAAGTATAAGGGTTTTTCATGACTTTGATAGTCCCTTTTTTTTGTCCTGCAAAGATTTGTTAAAGCCACTAAAATATGTATAGAGTTTTCCCGTACAAATATTCACAATGCTTTTCTTGGGAATAACGCTTGCCTTATTTACATAATTAACTGAGTTGCTTAGGTCTCTTGGGCAAATGATACATAATTGGAGAGAGAAGGGGACAGGGAAGAGTTTGGGGTCTAATTAAATATGCTAAAAAACTACTTAATTATGTATTTCCTCAAGAGACTGACTGCTGTGAAATCCTCAAGATTAAACGTTAGATTTGAAAAAAGGTTTTTGTTTTTGGTATGGCTTTACAATTACATTGTAGGTAAGCCAGCATATCTAGTGTCTTTAATGGTTTGTGCAAACTGGATTGTTGTTGGTTTTAGTGATTCTAAGGGTAAGCATCTTTTAGCTATTGTGCTAAATTAAAGCGAATACTTTCAAATAATTTGTGGTTCCTGTAGCAGGTTAATAATTTCATTTTTAAAAATAATGGTTGATTAATAATTTCTTAGAGGCATACATTTGAGAGGGAAAGGCTGTGCTTAGGCATGTGCTTTGTTGTAATTTTAACAATTTTTTGGATTTGGTTTATTATTATGTTTATATTTTCTCTTTGGTAAATTGGCGATGCTATCTGTGACCTGTTTTAGATTCATTGATTATTAGTAACTCTCTTTACTGATCATTTGAAAAAAGTCCCAAATAGATTGCAAGTGGTTTTAGGGAACGTTTGGTTGCACAAGGCAAAACCAGGCTCAGCCATCTGCATTTTTTGGGCGTGTTGAAAACAGGACCTCAAATAGCCTAATTAACAAAATCTCTGTTCTAGAGATTGAGATAATCAGAAAACTTGTGACAGTCCTTCTGATTTCACTGTATATGGGAATTGTTGGGTGTGACAAGGAGTTGCTTTGAGGTGATGAGGGAGTGGGCTCTACTGGTAAGTGAACACTCATTCAGCACTTAAATATAAGTATCCCCGAATGTGTGGATTTCTGCCCAGTCTTTCTACCTGTTTCAAGTGAGGTCATGTTTTTGCAAGTATCTAACCCTTTCCATTCCATGCCTTATCACTTAACTTGAGAAACTTGCTAGTACATCACCACTCTTCTGGTTAAACTGAGTTTGCAAATATTATCATCGTTAGTAGACCGTTCGAATTTTTTCTTTATTTATTTCAAAAAAGATTTTATTTATTTACTTGAGAGAGAGAGCAGGTGAGAGAGAGAGCACCAGTGTAGGAGCAGAGGGAGAAGCAGACTCCCTGCTGAGCAGGGAGCCCAACTCGGGGCTCAATCCCAGGACCCTGGGATCATGACCTGAGCCGAAGGCAGACACTTAACCAACTGGGACACCCAGGCGCCCCTTATTTTATTTTTTTAAGTAAGCTCCACACCCAGCTTAGAGCCTGGTGCAGGGCTTGAACTACAACCCTGAGATCAAGACCTGAGCTGAGATCAAGAGTCAGCAGCCTAACTGACTGAGCCATCCAGGCACCCCCATTAGAATTTTAAATACCCATTTCCTGTCAGTAGAGTTACTAACAAAGAAATGATATTGATTATCCATTGTGACATCTTGGTCAGGTTTTCCATCTCCAAACCTCAGTTTCTTTACCTGTTAAAGAAATGAGAGTTCCCTTCTCACAAGGCTGATGAGACCATCAAATAGGATAATAGTAGGATAGAGCACCTAGCACAATGAGAAGCAGTGTAATTTACTTTGTGACCTATTTTGTATTAAGACCTGAGTTTGAATCCTGGCTCTACCACTTAACAGTGTGACCTCAGGCTAGTTACTTACCCTCTTGAAGCTCCAGTCCTCTTATGTGGGTTGAGATGATGATAATATATCTTTCTCATGAGGATTAATTGAGTTAAGGTCTGTTTACCAAGACATGTAGCACATCATAGGAAGCACTCAACAAATATCCCACTTCTGCCCCTCTCTGTAAAGGATGGGGACCAGTGACGTCCCTTCTATGTTCTTCATTAGATTATTGAGTGAGAGGAAATGTGTTCTTGAAACAACAAGTTTAGAATAGCATCGTTAAACAAGATGTGCAGCAGACCGGGTGAAGGCCTCTCTGACGTCCGGCGAGTTCAGTGAGGTTTTGGCCTTTAACTTTAAATAGGAAGATTGAGTCAAGTAATGACTCCTTTTTTTTTTTTTTTAAACATCATAGGAGAAGGTAGTTCAGTATTAGTTATTGTTTGGCAGTTTACTAAAATGTTAAATATTTATTTGACTCAGCTAAATTCTACTCTAAATATAAGGAGAATGTTTGCCTTAACAAGTGCTTAAAAAAGCAGAACCTGTTCTTGTTCATATAGACAACTGTGACTTTGATTGTGTTAACTTATTAGAAAGTAACCATTTCTCTGTTAGAAACTGTTCTAACCGAAGCTGCAGAGAGCATGGGGGAAGGGATAATTCATGAGTGCTAATTGCTTGGCTGTTAATTTTCATAAGTGTTGATAGAAGCAGTTCCTTAAATTAAACTTTGTTTAAAATGTATCAGGGGAAATATTCCACAATGTCGAGCCTGAAGTGAAAATTAATATGAATGCTGTGGCAATTAACACATACTGGTTAATAGCTTTTAGCAGCATTTTGGGATGATAGTCCTTAAATACATTTTTGCATGCTGCTCTTGTTTCAGCATTGTTCCAGTCTATGTCTGGATAATTATGAACAAATGTTTTCTACAATCATTGGCATTAAATAGCTCTCTTCAAAGAAAAGTCACTTAAAACTTCACAGAAAGACATTGAAGCCTCTGAGAAATGTGGCAAACTCAGTAAAGGTCAGCAAATTGAAATTGTGTTTAAAAAAATTGCCTCAAGAGGAAAATGCTCCTCATTTGAACTTGGAATATTTGCTATTATAATGGGAATGGTCCGCTCTAATATGTTAAGTGACTTTAGTTCAGGGTCTCTTTCCAAAAAATTATAATCTGGACTTTATTGCTGGTTATGTTTCTAGACAGCAGCTTTTGCTTAGGGCTGCCTGAGCTGAGGTGTGGTCTTGAGCCTAAGAGCCTTCTGGCTTTTGAGTTTCTTTCTTTCTTTTCCACCCCTTAAGTTGACCAGCCCCCACCCTTCAATAAAATTGCTCCGAGGTTCACTTGTTTAGTGCCCATCCAGAGACAATCTAAAAGTGTTTTGAATTAGGGCATTTTGAATTAGGTTCTATATGTCCTGCTCTTCCATTTGCTTCTTTTTACATACCTCTTTTTTTTTTTTTAAAGATTTTGTTTATTTATCTGAGAGAGAGAGAGCAAGAGAGCATAAGGGGGAGCAGCAGGCTCCCTGCTAGAGGGGAGCCCAACGTGGGGCTTGATCCCAGGACACTGGGATCTTGACCTGAGCCAAAGGCAGACACTTAACCCACTGAGCTACCCAGGCTCCCCTTTACGTACCTTTTTTAAAAAAGGAGAGTAAGTCCCAACATCATTTTAGCAGTTATTCCCTCGGCATCTTATCTGTGACTGTATTTTGTTAGTCTTCTTTTTCACATACCAGTTTTTATTAGTCTGTTCTATTTCTTTTTTGTTAAGATTTTATTTGTTTATTTATTTATTTTTATTTATTTATTTGAGAGAGAGAGAGAGAAAAGGGAGAGTGAGCACGAGCAGCGGGGAGAGGGAGAAGCATACTCCCTGCTGAGCAGGGAGTCTCATGTGGGACTCAATCCCAGGACCCTGGGATCATGACCCGAGCTGAATGCAGATGCTCAACCCACTAAGCATTCCCAGGTGCCCAGTCTGTTCTATTTCTAAGGGAAGATATTAGATATTTGCTATCTCTTTACTATGGTATACTAATAGAAGTACCAAATTCATTATTTTAAAAACATCTTTTAATGAGATTATTTTCCCCTTACCATTGTATTCGTGTATTTCTCTTCTTGCTTGACATTGTACTGAAAATCCCAAGGAGAGATTTGGGGATTTCTTTCTGGGTGGTATTCAAAATGAATTAAACAGGAATCTTGCAATGGAAGACAGTGTTTTCAGCATTTGACTCCGCAGTTAAATTCTGAAGACTGAGTTCTTAAAACTAGCTTACTCCATTTGAGCTCCTTCTGTCCAGACCTTGTTTCTGCCACTCTGTAGGGGCTTCCTCTGATTTGGAACAATCTTCTAGAAATTCCTGTCAGAGGTAGAATTGATCATTAGTTTTAGAGGCTTTTCAAAGGAAGGCAGAATTTTGCAGTAGGAAGAACATATTTGTCGGGCTTGAATTAGAATTCCAACTTTGCCGTTTACTTGCTGGGTGATACCAGGCAAATCACTTTACCTTTTTTTTAAGATTTATTTATTTATGAGAGAGAGAGAGAGCACAAGCAAGAGGGGCAGAGGGAGAGAGAATCCCAAGCTGACTCCACACTGAGCACGGAGCCCGACACGGGACTCAATCCAAAGACCCTGAGATCATAACCTGAGCCAAAACCAAGAGTTCGTTGCCCAACTGACTGTGCCACCCAGGCGCCCCTCACTTTACCTCTTTGAGCCTGTTTTCGTATGTATAAAATTAAGTTAATGTTATCTTTAAATGTTGTCACTAGGATTTCATGAAAATGGGAAATGCATACATAACAAAGTGCCTGGTGCATGGTCAGTGCTGAGAGGTTTATTAGTTTCCTTTCATTTTACCACAGTTCCATTCATTTGCTTCGTATTTAGTGAGGGCCTACTATGTACCAGACACTGTTAAGTAGAATCTGGATTCAGTGGTGAGCAAAAACATAACCTGGTTTCTGACCTCATGGAACTTTTTCTCTTGGCTGGAAGATGTTATGTAAACAGTCACCCAACTGAATGCAAAATTGCCATCATAGTATAATCACAACTAATTAATTACTAAGTACCAGGGAGAGATAGTTGGGACCTTCAGAGTGTTATCATAGGGGCATCTGACCTACTCTAAGGGGTCAGGGATGGTATCCCTGTGAAGGTGACTCTTGATTTGAGAGCTGAAGGATGAGTAAGAGCTAAGTAGGTGAAGGGGGAGGAGAAAGGATGAACAGAGGGCCTGAGGGCAAGGGGTAGCTTGGCAGTTTTGAGGAACCGGAAGAAGGGTGTGT